>NC_090440.1:1063980712-1064288688 GCF_031143425.1 Pleurodeles waltl | reverse complement strand
TGAAAGGATTTTGATGGCTCAGAAAATATGTTAAAGGGTAAATACCCTATAAAGTGCCTGTGCTTTACTCTTAAAAAGTTTTATTCCAATCAAATGCCCTTTAAAGTGCATATACTTTTCAATTAATTCTATATGTTACTGATAATTATCGAAAAGTTTATTCTTACAGAGGATACCTATTCATCTTATTTTTGATATCTTCTCTCTATCAGATATATATATATATATATATATATATATATATATATATATATCTATTCACCAACAGTTCTCTTGAAGCTTCCGTCTTCAAAGCAATGTACATACTTGAACAGACGCGCTTCAACTGTAGCTTTTAGGTAGCAATTAAAAAGTCAAGTAACTCTTGTGATTATGTTTCTGCTAGAAAAGGAGCTGACTTTTGTCTGGTGGCAGTTTTGATGCCATAAAGTAGTGCAGAAGGTTTATATGCCCACTGCCAAGATCAAAACTCTATTATATGTGAATAGCTGAGTGGATTAATCAAGTCAGCCATTACCTGCGCTATAATACAAATTAAATGTATGTGTGAGGGGGGCTATGGAGAGATGAAGGGTACTTTTGTTGGGTGGTAATTTTGGAATCCGAGGAGGAGGTCATGGGAGTGGGAGCACCAATAATGATTGTTGGTCTGGGTGCCAGAGGCGCTAAAGATTGTGACGATTGGTATGTGACAAGGAAATTTAATAGTGTGTCTTTTTTGTTTTTATGAGTGTCTTCAGAGAACATGCTGATTGAGGGAAGAAGCAAAGGTAAGGTGACCCTTACTGATGCACACATCACACACACACCCACCAGCAATTTTGTGACTGTCTACGTAGGCTAGTGTTTTAGAGCAAGAGTTTAGCCAGTAGCAGAGATGGTGTCTTTTTGGATGACTGCTGTTCAAGCCCTAAGACAGGTTGTAGAGGACAGCTCTGACGTAGGATCAGAAACTGAGACAGCAGATACTGAGAAAGCACCAAAGGGACAGGACAATGGCACAGACTTTGGGAATGATTTTTCAGTCGGAAGAGTCACATCCAGCAACTCCTCTTCCAGTGCTCCCCAATTTAGTTTAACCCCAAATTCCACCACCCACATCGTATTGTGGAGACATCAAATTTATCTATCACAAAACAACCTGGTTTTGTAATGAAAGGCATTCACAGGCCAAAAACAAGGAATCACAATATTTGCGATTTTTTGCGAAGCGACATGATTTTGCATGTCGCATTTTGCATCTTGCAATTTGCGACATGAAATACCGAATCGCTGTCAGCATTTCGCAAATTGCGAGTCGGAATAGCGACTTGCAAATACAGAATCGGTATTTCACGTCGGAAATTGTGAGACGCTAAATGCGACACGCAAAACCATGTCGCAATTAGATGCATAAAAAAATCGCAAATTGCGAATTTTCGCAGAATGGCGTTTTGCACATGCAATTTACCGCGATTGAAACCAGGTGGTAACCAGGTGCAACCTATATAAAGAGGCCCAGAATGCCTCAGACTCCTTTCCACAATGGCTGCAATCTACGTCATGGCGAGGAGAATGAGGATCTTGGCAGATTTGAGGAGAGGGAGGAAAAGACAGGAGTGCATTTTCAGAGTGCGCATTACCCTTTTTTGACCAGACTGAGGAGGAAATATTTGAGAAGTACAGGTTGAACTCAGCCATGATTCTTGACCTGATAGCTGAGCTACAACCCATACTGCAGCGCACAACACACAGGACCAATAGCATACCCACCCATGTGCAGGTATTATGCTCCCTCCACCTACTTGCCTCAGGGAGCTATCAAGGGGTCATAGCAGCAGCTGGAGGGGTATCACAGAGTGCCCTCTCTAGATTTTGCAATGCATTTCTAAACGCCATGCTGAGCAGGATACACCAGTACTTCAGATTCCCCCCACAGGAAATAGAGCAGACAAAAATAGATTTCTACCAGATAGCACAGTTCCCCCACGTCCTAGGTGCCATAGATGGGACACATGTTGCAATCTGTCCACCATCGGCCACAGAGTATGTGTACCGCAACCGTAAATACCAACATTCCATGAATATGCAGGTAATATGCAATGCCTCCTATATCATAACTGATCTCGTGGCCAGGTAGCCAGGAAACACACATGATTCGTACATCTTTCCCCACAGTGGGAGTCACACAAGACTGCTAGCTGCGGAATTTGGTGAAGGATATCTACTAGGTATTTTCCCTCTTTACAATGGTGCATTAATGGCAGTGTGATGTCAGATGTCTCAGCTACTTATTATACCCTCTGTTCCTTCCAGGAGACAGTGCCTACGCAGTGCGCACCTACATGATGACGCCCTACCTAAATGCTGCAACACCAGCAGAGCGGAGATACAATTCAGCACACAGGGCAACCTGCAATGTGGTGGGCGCACCTTTGGCCTGCTGAAGAGCCGCTTCCGGTGCATCCACAAAAGTGGAGGGGCACTACAGTACAACCCGGACACGACCTGTAGAATAGTGGCCACATGTGCGATCTTGCACAATATAGCTACCACCAGGGGCATACCTGTGGAAATATCAGAGCCAGACTCTGATGATGATCCCATACCACCCCTATAGCCAGCAGACAGGACCAGTGCAGCAGAGGGCAGGCAAAGGTGTGCTGACATCACGCACAACCATTTCAGATGTAAGTCATGACAACACAACCTCACTGACACGTGTTCTGGTAGTTAGCACCTTTATTACCTTGACTTCAGGTAACATACGTGTCACTAAGACAAAGCAATACACATGTGTCATAAATGAGCCATTTATAGTGTTGCACTATTGTCTTCATAGTTTACTGTAATTCAACATGTGCAGTTAGTCCCCTGTGGCAATCAAAGTCACTGTTTGCGGCCACGCATTCCACTCGAGTGCGCAGTGGCCTCGCCAGCACCTCTTGTATCAGCCTCAGTGGCAGTGCTGTGCCTGGCACTGTGATGCCTAGGATCCATCATGGGCACTGCAAGGCTGCTGAGGCTTGATGACTCCTCAGTATCCCCAACTCCAAGTTCACTGGGTGTAGCACTGCGATTTGCCAGCATAGTATCCAGAACGTTGGTAATCTGGACCAGTCCCTGGGCAGCATCCTGACTGCTATGTGCTGCCTCCACCTGTGCGGCCACAGCACGCCATGATATGAGGGCAGTAGATGTGGCTAGGCGATTGACTGATCTACAAAAGCCACTGAACATCCCCATGAATCGCCTTTCATGCCTGCAGTGGCTGACTCGCTCATTACAGAGTTCCTTTACTGCATTGGTCAGTTCCCTGGGGTTCTCCGCAGCTGTAAGCTGTCCCTTATGCAGCTTGCAAATCTTTGTATTAAGACACTCCAACTGCCTCTGCAGCCACCCCAAGTTGGCATTGTGTGCATGCATCTGCCTGTGCATTGCCCTCATGTTTTTGTTTTGCTGGCGCTGCACTTTGAGCATTGATGATTCAAGGCCACCGAAGAATGATGGGCCCTCCCCCAATTCCGTGTGCTGTGTGCCTCCTGCGGGGAGTTGAGCGACGCTGGGGCAGGGACTGCTGCCTTACGGTGGATCTGGCTTCTGGGGATGGAGTGTGGCCTTCATCCCGCATGTCATCCGAGTCCAGGCTCAAATCGGGGAGCTGTAACACCTTTGCCCTGCATCTGATTGGCGCAAAACTCAATGACTCGCTGGTGTTGGAGTTGGATGGAGGCTGAGTTTCTGCATCCCCCACAATGGCACAATCTGCTGCTGCTGGGCCTGGGCCATATACAACGACAATGTGCAGCATGCCATTTATGTATGTATCACCAAATGTTGCACAATGGTAATAAATGTACACTTACGTCGTATCACTATGTAGTGGGTGTTGTGTTCTTCTGGGTGTCGCTCTACTTAATTGCATTCTATGTGCTAATTTCAGCTCTGGGTTGTGGACTACCACTCCCATAAGGCATTGTTGTGCCGGATCTAAGATGTGGAATGGATTACTTCTCACAATGGTTTGCACTACTTACTATTTCCTAAGGGGCATTTGTACATACACATATGGGGTTACATTTCATTATTGGACTTACCTTTACTGGTGCTGGGTGTTTCTTATGTGTCTATGTCAGTGACCCCACTGACAGCTTCTGGGAGCAGTGTTGACTCCACCAGGTCTTCCATGGGAGTGGAGGGTTCAGGATGGATGGTCTGCCTCCTGTGCTCCTTGCCTCCTGTAGCCTGCTGGCCACCCTCTCCTTGGCACAGGAACGCAGGTCAACCACCTCTTTCTTATCTCCTCCATTGAGTGCTGCGCAACCCCCACTGCACAGATTTTGGTCTGGATGTCAGCCCAGAGTTTGCGCTTCTCACTTTCTGGGACCTGGAGTGAGCTCTTCCCAAATAGCCGGTCATGGCTCCTCACCACCTCCTCAGTGAGCACCTCCAATTCTTGCTCACTGAACTTCAGTTTTCTCTTCCTCTCTCCCTTCTCCTTCCCATTAGCAGCATTGGCCATGTTGATGTAAAGTCCTGGCTTGCTCACAGACTTGCTCCCTGTGGGTGGGCTGTGTCTCTCTTACTGCCCCTTTGGGTGTGGCTCCTGGAAACAACCTGGGCTGACTTACTTCCTGCTTGTGATGTCATCAGGCTGTGCCAGGTGTCCGTTTTCACAATTTGCGATTTTCAAATACCAAATTGCAAATATTTTTGCGATTCGGTATTTGGGCCTCGCAATGTGCATTAGCAATTTTTAAGAAATCGCTATTTCCGAAACGCAATTTTGTTACATTGCATTTTGCGACTCAGAAATAGCGATTTCTTAAAAATCGCTATTTGCGATTCGCTAAGGGTTTTTTCATACATCTGGCCCCAAGTCAATAATATGGAAATAAAGTATAAACCTTTGTAAACAATATAAGATTATTTCATGGAAGAACAGCAAAAATGCACAAAGTCTGTTTTGTACATAAAAGTAAAGCAAAGTTAGGAAAAATATAACAAGAAAATAACTTAAAATAGCTTTTATGAAACACCTTCTAATATGTATATAAAAATGATGAAAGCTCACTACTATGATATGAACACTGTGAGCTCAGCAGGCATATAAAGAAAAGAAGATGTTTTTATGCTGAAGAATCATCAGTTATGCCTTTGTGTCACTAACTTTCATCAGTACTATTGGAGAGTTTCACTTTAGGGGCCAAGGTAGTAATGGCTTGCTATAAGACATTTTAATGATACCATTCTATGCCTTACATTAAAATCAATACTTGGACATTTTGCCAACTTTGTTCTTATGAGCAATCAAATTCCATCTGAGCAACATTACCATAAAATAGTTTTCAATGTTTAATTTCAAGAAGAAGATTTACTTGACAATTACTTAACCACTCTTACATGTGCCTTACATATGAATGTTGTCATGCACAATAAAAGTGACAATTATGGGGTGCATGTGGCAAACATTGAACACAAAGTAGAATAAACAGGACCCATAAGTGGCAAACATTTCAAAACTCAAATAATTTGTTCATGGTTATCTACCAACAGCCAAGACTTTTAAATGTTCACCCAATATTTAATTAGACCAGTGTTGGACTGGAACAGCCCCTAACCATTTTTCAAAAATGTATATTGTTGTTTGTGGTGTGTTTTCTCCAACTAAAACCAATTATGGTTTAAAGGAGAACAAAGCCATCATCTTCAATTTATTAGGCACAATACAAACATCTCCAGCACAGTTTTGCTTCAATATATGTACATTGTATTATTATAGACTTTCAATAGAAAGTGAAACACATTCTAGAACTACAGCAAAAATAACCAAACTATAAAGATCCAATATGGGCTACATAATCTGACCTAAAATTCAGAGGTAAGGAGATTAAACTTTTGGCTGAACTTCTTTTTAATATTACAACATTTAGGAATGTGATTACTTTATGAGGTAAAATGCCATTGTCTTTTTAAGCAGAGTTCAAACATATTATCAGCAAAATATTATTTGCTACAAGAGTTTAAAAAAATATATGGCATTTCATTGTTTGAAAAACATGTCTTTATCCTATTTCAGGAACAGAGATCATTTTGCCTAGTGAAAGTTTGCACTGGGCCTAAACTGAATGATATCTTTGACACAATGGCACTGACACACCCTTGCATTTAACAAACCACACTTTTAAGAAGATATTGTAAACCTTTGAACATGATAATGAATTGTACTTGAAGATTTATGAACAGGATAAAGTGCCTTTCTGTTTTAAAATCGATTAAAAAACAACAACATAATCTCACAGTTGTTTGGGATAGTTTGACAAAATATCTTTACAGTTTAAGAATTATTAGTGTGGTGGTTGCTATTCATCTGTGAGTGGCATTGTTCCTAAAATCATTTAAGATGCTCAGCATAATCAGTGCTTAAAATTTATATTTAGAAGTAGATTAATTTTATATTTTATGTTTTTCTTGTGTCAGGCGTCCCTTCTACCAGTTAGGTTTTATACATGGTCTGAAGTAGCAAAATAAAGATAAAAATAGCAGCACATAGAAGTAGTAAATTACAATTTGAGAGATCTATTTAAAGAGCAAGCTAATACGTAACATCATGATGTTTACTTGAGGTACAGGAATTTTAAAGCAAGGGAATTCAATTTAGATACGACTAATTTGAGTACAGTGCTCAAATGAAGCCAGCGTCTAAGAAGGTAGCAGTGAATTTGAAATTAGAGGTGGCATGCTTCTTCCAGTAGATAGTTTTATTTAGTTTTAATTTGGAAAGCAGCAGGAGTTACCCCAACAAAAAGTATCCTGCAACTGAAAAGGTTATCTAGCATTGGATGATTGTATAACAGGATGGAAAATTATTGTTGAAACAGGCCGGGTTTAAGATGTTTTGTGAACCGGCCATAATATGAGAGATGGTGGACAGAGACAGGAAGAACTATCAAGATTATGGTGGCGAGAGATGGCGAAAAACTTCTGTCAAATTTGCATTGATAAATCCTGGGGAGAGAGTTCAAATGCAGAGTGAAATATTTCAATCGAATGTTAACGTCTTATCTTCTAGTCTGACAGATGAGTTTTTACTAAGTGCCATTGCCAGTTTGACCACTATTTAGATATAATAACTTCACCTTCAGCACGTGCACTTTATATCAGATTTAGACTTGGATCATTACTTTTGTGGGGTTTTATTTCAAGATGGAAAAAAACAGAAAACCCAATTGATCTTTGTCCAATGGGATGTATGGCCCGAGAGAGCATTGCACGTTTTACTTTTTTGCCAGGCATGCAAGAAACAGAGGGCTTTTTGGATTAGACCATTATGCAAATCGGTGGGTATTAGGGATGGTCACTCTGCTCTTAGAATCTGCAAAACAAGCCCACGCATTATTGTGGTATGCACACTGGCAAGGCTTTTAGAGACAATCTTGTACATTAGAAGCAAATTGTTTAGTATAAAAACATAAATTTTATTGTACTATGGATATTTTTCTTGGTAAACATACAGTTCTAATGAATAAGAGAACTTATTTGATAGATGTAACTATTTGCAATTTTTATTGAGACAATAGACCGGGAATTGTATTTGTGTAGATGGGTAAAGGACACAAAGGCCCTCATTATGACCCTGGCGGACAGCGGTATTTTGGAGCAAGGTACTGCCAACAGGCTGTGGTACCTTTCCCCAAAATATGACATTGGCGGTTTGGCTCAAGCCAAATGGACAATGTACCACTCCATCCGCCAGGGCGGTAACAGCCGCTGGGCTGGAGACTCCATTCTCCAGCCAGGCAGCTGTCACTGTCCCGCAGGATTATGACCCCGCATACCGCCTTGGTTTTCGGGGCATTTTTACCGCCATGAAAACCATGGCGGTAGGCACTATCAGTGCCAGGGAATTCCTTCCCTGACACTGATAGGGGTCTCCCCCGCTCCCCACCCCAAATCTTACCACCGTGCACCACCATGACCGCAGCTGGAATTCCGCCAGCCTTCTGGCAGAATTCCGGCTACGGTCATAATATGGCAGACGGTAGGTAGCGGCGGCGACGGTGTTTTGGCAGCCGTCGCCATGGCAGTAGGCGGTCTATACCGCCAATGACATAATGAGGGCCAAAGTACTTTATATATCGTGTTAATTTATAGGTCGTTATTGCTCTCTGCACAAAGATTTGCATTCATAGTTATGTTATTGTGAACTTTTATAATATTTTTATTACTGATATTTTGTATCCTAGGATTTCTGGGAGTTCTTTGGATCCTAGTTTTATTAAGAAGCATTTGAATGTAATTGATCTTCCTGAATGTTTTTGTTTTGCTCTTAAATGTAAGAATCCTTGCCAACATGGTGTTATGGTATTTTATGTCGAAATAAAGCTGAACTGACCTGAATGTTAAAGTCTGAGCCTGCAGTTGGGACAGGCAGTGTCAGTTGGGACAGAAAGCTCTGTGAGCAAAGCAGAGAAGTTGAGAGATGGAACTCTTTCCTAAACAAGCCCAGTGGAGGTTGCTTAGGTGATGAGAACATGAGCTCAAGCAGGAAGATTGAGAACAAGTCTAGCTATTGAGTCCTGAACAAATGGGAGTCTCTACATTACATAATTCAGGAAATTGCAGTACCGAAGAGAAAGACCTTACAGTGAATTTGTTGTCTGATTTGGTCGCAGTCAGAATGGCATCAAGAACATCTCTGAGATGTTTAGCTTAAATTGAAGGAGTGGGCCCTGAACCTATGTCTGATGGCTATAAGGCTGATAACCAATTGGAAGGGCGTTTACCAAAAAGAAGGACATCTGTCTTTTCCCCATTCAGTTTAAATGAGGTTTGCCGAACCACTTAGGGCCTCGTTACAAGTTTGGCGGTCGGACAGCCAGATCACCATTCTAGCGGTCCCAAAAAGACTGCCATGATGGTGGTATTTCAGACTGCCGCATTACCAGTTACATATGCAGGATAGCCAACCGCCAGCCAAAAAGGTAGACAGTCAGTGGCATGGAGGACTGGAAATAGGCTGTTTGGCCTCTGGCACCGACAGACCAGCGACCAATCACTAACCGTATTACAAATTCAAAGTCGCTGTGGTAGACACCGATGGCGGTCAGCCAATGGTGGTCTGAGCCACGGCGGTTTGCGGTCATCAAAGTAATACACAACACCACATTGGATGCAGTTGAAGACAACACAGATGGCACACAATGGCCCACTCAACACCTGCAAAGGACACTATAAAACACATCCTTCCAAAGGCCATAATCCTTTGTGAGTGGCATAACTGGAACCACCAGCAAGCACTGTATTTGTAACAGCCAACATCATCACAGTGTTCTTGTCTCCAAATCACCAATGGATGCCAATTCCCAAATGAAGTCCATTCACCTGGGTGGATAACATTTGTCTGCTGTTGGGAACTAGAGGGAGTGACCTGTATGACAAACCCAATGGGCCTTGTATTGCGAACTACAATCACCAGCCCAGTGTCTACTTGCCCCAATCTATATGTAACTGAACTCCCAAAGGACGTTTACTCACTTGGAAGGATAACATTTGGCTACTGTTGGGAAGTAAAGGGAGGGACCTGACTGCAACTTACTGGAAGACCAGTTCAAGTGACTCCAAATAGCTGAACAGTGGTCACTTGTCCAAAAACACTTGCCTGATCACTCTCAAATGACATGTATTCACCTGGGAGGGACCAAGACACAGGGCCACTGGAAGGGAGGCCCTTTCACGGGAAGAACCCACAACAGACACCCCTGCCTCTGTAGCCACAGTTCCAACCCCATGCAAACATGGATGTACAGCTAAGAATAGAGGAGGTGCAGATGGCAAGACACTCACTACTGGAAGTAAGTAGCCTCTTCCTGAATGAACTCCTTTGTGTGCCACATGATCACTCTATTGACTATCCTTCAACAACCTTCCATTTCCTATGGGAAAAGTACAATGGACTTTGGACTTCAAATGCTTCGGCATCTAATACAATGATTTCATCAACCATGACTGAACTTTTCCTTCATGTCCCTTATTTTCATCCTACACACTCATGCCCCATAAATAACACCTATCAGAAAGTTTGTGTCTGCTTGCTTCTGTTACAATTATTGCTATGTGGAGATGAAAGAGCAAATGAGGGGACACAAGATACTAGTGCAAGGAGAGATGTCTAATGGGTACACTGTCGTGCTAAGGATTACTAACAACACACACAAAAACATTGCTACATGTGTCTGGTCACATAGAACATTTTATTTTACTGTACAGCATATAGGCTGTCAGAAAGTCTGGACTGTCAAAGCCAATAATGGCTTACTCATATTGTGGAAAGGTAGATATACCAAGATAAAGTCCTCCAGAGCACAGAAGGGAGGTCCCTTTGGGACTTTGTACTCTAGAATAGGCAAGCGGAGAAGTGGTTGATGTCACCAGCTTGAGTCTTGCCACATATCACAGCAAAGTAATCCAACACCACATAAACCAAGGTACAAACAGAGGGTAGTCCAACAGTCCCTGATCACAGGTCCATCATACTCCAATGCTCATGCATCTGGTGGTATTACACAAACCTATGTCAGTGTTGTGGCACAAGCACTTTGGCCTGCAATGATGAAACACATCTACAGGTACATACAGGTCATACAAGAAGAGTGTTTAACCTATGTGAAGGGTGAATGCCTGGCTTGCAATTGATGACAAAATATTTCAAGCCCACATATTCACACACGATGTAAATGGGCCAACACAGCACAAACAATCAAGTACATTGTGCACCTCAGACTGTCCATCCAAACACTGGCCAGGCTGCCTTGGAACAGGTCTCATACATCCCAAATCTGTTACTTATATTACCTGGAACACTCAATGTCCACTTCACATGTCAGAACAGCATCAGATACCTGCAAATGTCACAACTCCGAAATGGCCACATGAGGATGTCAGGGTAAAAGTACCTGTACAAAGACAAAACAAGGTGTATAGAATTGAGAACATGCCTACAACACAAATCACATAGTAGACATCTGCAAATAAGGTTACATTGTAATGAGACTGACACAGACAAAGCAGCTACATCAAATCGGGGGTATGTCAAGGGCTAACTTTTCAAACACACTTTGGATGAATATAGGATACCATTAGCCCCTCATTGTCTTGAAAAATCACTCTACTTCACACATTCTGACATTCAGTCACAGGCATAATATCACATGACATACTTGCACTCAAGAAAAGTAGTTATTGATGAGATCTTCCTGCAAATCATCTCCTTCCTCTTCATCACGTCATCCTCATTTGGCATTTCAAGATGCTCACCCAGTGGCACTGCAGGCTCTCCCTCTTCTGGGATGTATGGAACATATACCTCAGCAGGGCAATGTTGTGGAGCATTCAGCAAGCCCCAATGATTTGACACACTTTTTCTGGTGAGTAGAACAGGGCTCCACCAGTGTGGTCAAGACATCTAAATCTGACCTCCAGGAGCCCAAAAGCCAGCATCACTACCCACTTTGTTCTTCTTTCAGCCTCATTGAAGGGGACTTACCCTGGCATAGTTGTGTTCCTTAGTGATGTCAACAACCAAGGACGGTTTGGATATGCAGAGTCCCCTGTTAAGGAATGGGACATATGTGCAACTATGAGTCCCTCTTATAGGATTTGTCATACCAGACATTGCACACACACAAACAGGACAGAGGTGACTTGCCAACCAGCCAGGCCCCCTCTTGGTACAGTTGAGACATCAGCCGGGGGATTGTACTGTTCTGCATAATGAAGGCATTATGGACTGAATCCGGATAGAGGGGACAGACATGAGAAATGTAGAGATCCGCCAAACAGACAACTTGGACATTGATGGTATTGAAGTTCTTAGTGTTACAGTATATTTGCTCATAGGCATGCCGTGGGACCAAGCTGACATCTGTACCATCAGTTGCCTCCACAACATATGGGAGGCATGCAAAACCATAAAAGTCAGCCTTCACATGGACTAAATCCTCACGCCAGGGAAATTGGATATAGCTGTCCAGGTGTTTCAACATTGCGGAGAGAACATCCTTTAACACCAGACTGGACATAGGCCCGGACAATCTGGCACCTTGGGCCACTGTATGTTGGAAGGACCCTATGGCTAGGAAGTGCAATACTCACATGACTTGTATAGGGATGGTATGCTGGTTGGATAACTAATAGCTGGCATCAGATCTGGTTCTAACTAATGACATAAGTTCACTATTGTTTGCCGATTCAGACCGTACAGAAAGATGATGTGGCATTCTTCCATGGTCAGAAGGTCTGGCAGTGGACAGTAGATAGGTGACTGACGCATCCTCCCTCTCCCTGAGCACCCATACATGACAAGAAATGAGTCTGGATATCAGTCATTGTGACCACAGCAACATACATGAGGCATGTCAAGAATTACATGTGATATGTCACTTTTGAATTGCAGGTCATGGCTAACAATGTACATCACAACCACTCAAAACACAAGGGTCACATGCTAACCCCTTGGCTTACCACACATATGTGCACGTCATGTATCAGAATCAAAAGCAACATTATGCATTGCAGATGCCACTCGGATTGTGGCAGGATGTCCTGAGTGCAAATAAGAACTTCAACCAGGGTTGACTGTGTCCAAATATACATTTCCATAGGTGCCCAGCAACATGCTAAAATTGTGTCAGATTTTTAGGAACAACGTAACCATACAGAATGAGCTTGTTAAAGTGCTGAAAAACACAGTTATATGAGGTGTAATGCAGTTTATGACTAAATTTTTCACCTTATTGGCCTCTAAAATGGCAGCTGACTCACCTACACCTTTGGACTATAGGAACCGCCTGTGACCACCAGAGGAACTTGTTATGGGGTAGAGGGTATCAACCGTGGTGGACACAGCCATAGGGTAACATTGTTGTCAATGGTGGTCTTGGGCCAATGGCTGTGCCTGCCAGTGATGACGAACACATACGTGGCAGACGTGACCGCTATGTTCTGGAAAATCCCTCATTTGAGTCCTGACACTGCTGCCAGCAAGACCTCCACTACTGAGCTGCTGTTAATGCCTCTGGGAGCAATCATGCCATGTCCAGGATAGGGCCTCAGCCTTCACAATAGAGGAGCTGGAGAGGCTGGTTACAGAGGTCCTACCCCTGTATGAACAGCTTTATGGTGCACCAGAGGAGCAGGTAAGTGCCTCATGTGCACAGTTTTCTCTGTACTCAACCATCCTTTCCCTCCTCACAGGCTAGAATGTGCCCATGTGTGCCATAATGTATACTTATTTGCCTGTTGATGCAGTCTGTGTGGCATCAAGGGGAGAGACAATGTGTAGGTATTGTACGCCAGTGGCACATGTTAAGTCCAGTCACATTGTTTAGGTTCTGTGTACTGTGTTCCCTGAGCCAACTTGAGTTGTGTGCACATTACTATGTAAGGTTACATCACAGCCCTCTACTAACATCTATTTTATCAAGATTGTTGTATATGTGAGATAATATGTATGTGCATGTCAGCATGAGCTGAGCATGCATATTGTATTTCTTAATTGTGAGGAATGTGAGCTATGTGTATGTTGCCAAATGGCTACTTCAGATATCTGCCCTTGCTAGGCTGCTTTTTGGAAGGTATTACATTACTCTCTCTGCCCTTCTGGTTGCCACACACACCACATGCAAAATTGCTGTTAGCTACATGATGTACTGTTAAACATGGAAGTGATGGGAATGTACTGAGGTAGGTTCGGTCTGGCTCAGTCTGAAGAGACCAGGGCCTGTCACATGTATCTCTCAATATGTGTTACAGTGTAGGTTGGGGTGTAATCAATGTGGCTATACAACTGTGGCACAGTGTCCACTTCCTGTACCCCAGCAGATATTGTATTGTGACCAATATGAGGCTATGTTTTTATATAGTGTCCAGAATGCCTTATTCCTTTGATGTAGTTTGTAATGGGTTACTGCTCTGTGACAGATGTGCCCTTACCATCATTTATCTGACTTCTAACAGGTCCCTCACTCCCACAGTCCTATTGTCACCTTACCACGGGTCATATATGTCCTGTGCGAGCTCAAAGCATGACTGACATTTCCACAGTGCAGAGAGTGTGTTGATTCATGGAAGGCCATGATATGTGACTCAACAGCTTGGTCACCTAGTGGAAACTGGACAATGTATGTCTTTGTTTGTAGGATGCTATCTCAGAAGGATGGACAAATATGTTCAAAAGAGTGTGATTTGGTACAGGTACATAGTTCAGAACCCCACCCCCCGAAGTGGCATGAGTCTGCATTTGCTATTGCAATTCTCTACATAGGGGCTGGCTAGATACTTTCTGTACCCACCATACCACTCCCTTTATTGTTAACCATGTGTATTGTATGACTTTGTAATCTGCCAGTGAACTGTGGGGAATGTATGTCAAAAGGCATTCTCACAGAGTGTGTATGTGTAGGTTTATTTATGCTAAGGGCTCTACCTTTCAAAAACCACCAAGGTGTGAAGTGCCTCACGGTGGCTCTTATCTCACCCAGGTTGCTAGAGCATGTCCCTAAAGATGTAAGTAAGCCTGCTTAATCATTGTAGGACCTGAGCTGGGTGGTGGGTTGTCCTTCAGACTGGCAAATGTATTTCTTTAGTCATGGGTCTGTACTTTCTGGCTTGTGTATTCCACACTTGGGGAGTGTAGACAAAATGGGGAAGACCAAGCTTGATGTTTTTGACATGTATGTGACACTACCATTTGTCTTTTGCATCCATGCAAGTCAATGGCCATCAAAAGAAAGAGATTAGGAGAGCCAACCCCCTGAAGTTCAGACCCTACGGGTCAACAGCCGGCAGGGCACCCACTGCAGAAAAAGGTGGGAGGACCTGAGATGCTGGGCCCAGAATATCGCAGTGACCGAGCTGAGGATGTCGAACTAACGTAAGCGGGGTGCACGTCGGATAATGACCCCCTAATGGCCTGCATCCTGGTGGTGGCCTATCCAGAGCTTGATGGGAGTTTGAGGGCAGCACAGCAGCCACAAGGGGATGAGTACACGGCATATTCCTGCCTGTCACAGTGGCAAGTGAATGAGTGATGGTCTGATAGCTCCCCTGACATTTAGGGAGGGGCCCTGGGTCACACAGTAGATGAAAGCTTCTTTTTGTTGACATGTCATGTGTTTTATACTGAAATGCCTTGGCCTATTGTACCAGGGACCAAGGACTGCACTGAGTGGGCATCTTAAACCACTAGATTTGACAGGACCATGGGTGCAGTTATCAATCATGTACTGTTTGCTATTGTAGTGTGTGTATTTTCTATGCAAGAGACCCCTACTCCTCATTGTTCCAGGTCAAAGGTAAGTAGGTGATGGATCACTGTCCTCAGCCATGTTTTTGTGTATGTAAATGTGTATTTTGGCATTGCCATCCAGAAACATGTTTTCTTTAGTGTCTGATGGGTTCTGATGCCACACTGCAGTCTGTAATGTGAAGGTGTCCAACATACATGTGGCAGGGTTTATATTTTTGTTTATATTCAGCTATCGATCACTACTTTCCATTGGTAAGTGTGTACTGTTCATTACCATGATTTATGTGCCATCACTGTTGCCAACATTTCATGTGCCTACATGTCAGCATGTGTCCCTTTTCCTTCAGTGTACACATGTGAGCTGCAGTTTCATGCATGGTCATACTATATTGATGGGATGATGTATTTATTCCCTTACATATATTTGTGTATGGCAAACTATATGTGGATACACCACAATGGGGTTACATATAATGTTGTGCCACATACAGGATTGTGTCACCATTGTCTGATGGCTGACACATACCCTCAAGTGTCTTAGCATGTCATTTGGTATGTACAACTGCAGTAGCAATGAGGAACATGACAGGTAGGCCTAGAGTTAAGAGCCACAATGTGAATATATATGTCCTTGATGTGACATCATGCTGATGAGTGCACTGCACACGTGTCATTGTTAAGGTTTGTGCCCCTACTGCTGGCTTGCATTATGGAGTGACGTGCAACTATATTTTAGTCGCATGTGTTTGGGAACTGGCATTCATACACAGACAAACACATGGGTTGGCATGAGCAAAATGGGGATAGTGACGTAGCTTCCTATTGAGCAACCCGTCAGAGCCTTCTACAAGTCATTGCAACTTCTGTGTCTCTCCATCATGCAAAGGACTAATGGTTTCTACTAAAGCACGCAGAGCATGTCATTGTAAGGGGTGCTAGACAATAGTGGTGATAACCGTGTGGCTTGCTGATTTATAGTGTTGTATTTTTAATGGACATTTCTCCCTGACAACTTTCACATGATGACTACAGTGTTCATTTCTGTGCCTCATGTGTGGCCTATCTGAGCAACATCAATGATACCTCCTTGACTTTATTGCGACAGATGTCACTTGGTAAAGTGTGCATAGTGCAGCTGCTTACAGTGTGACATGATTATTTCCTGGCACTTACTCCAGGCTATTGTACTCTTGTCATCAACATGTCAGAATTTGGGAGCATCAATTATTTCTGTTATGGCCTTATGTATGTGACAAATAGATATCTGCCTGCCCTTGGGTGGGAAATGTGGGAATACATTTGGCATTGGCCTATTATTATGTGATAACAGGTGAATAAGGTCTGCTCCATGGGGACAAACCTTGTGAATGAAGAGGTCTCCTACTTTTTCAATGCATACAGTGAAAGCACAACTTCAGGCATGCAATTGTGGTTTTCATAGATCCTGATTTCCCTGTGGTAATCTGTTGGCATTCCGATGGCATGCATGCCTATGGAATGGCACTGTATGGGTCACTTAGGTGTAGTTTTTTTGCTGGGGCCTACTTGACATCATGGTAATGTTTGCTAATCAGAGCTGGTGTTCAAGTGTGTTCATGGACATGTGATGACCCTATTTCTGTTTCTCTTTGCAGCATCTGCACCAGCAAGCAAAGGAGACAGGGCCGAGCTAAGTGGGGAAGCATCTGGCCACTGAACCTCAGGTCAAGAGACAACTGACACAGAGGGAACCAGTGGCCTTGAAGGCGAGGGGAGTGCCATGGGGAAGACCGGTTCAACATCATCATCCTCATCATCAGATTCTTCCTTCAGTGGCTACTCCCTAATGGTGGAGGACCCATGAGGGCAACCCCCTGTACAATCTTTGTCTGCCATCCCGCAGTCTCTCACCGCCCTCCCTGTTGCTCCTCACCTAGTTAGCCATGCCCGCTCACCCAAGAGGGTGGCCATCTTCTTCGCCGCAAGCTCCTCTGTCCCAGCCCCTGTTACCCCTGCTGGCCTCAGTGAGGAAGCTATTGACCTCCTGAGAAGTGTCTCTCTGGGGTTCAGTCTGTAATTGTCAATGCCATTGAGGGATTTGTGAGCCAACTCCAACAAACAAATGCATTCCTGGAATGGCATCTGTTATCCCTGGCATCCTTGGCGTAGTCTCCCCTATCTTTTTTTTCCTTTGCTTCCCTTGTTTTGACTGTGTGTTTATGCTGTTTTTGGTACTCTGGGCACTTTACCAATGCTGACCAGTGCTAAAGTGCAAGTGCCTCTGTGTAAATTGTATGTGCAATTGGCTTTTTCCTGATTATCATATTTGATTTAAAAGTAAAGTGCACTAGAGGTGCCCAGGGCCTGTAAATCAAATGCTACTAGTGGGCATGCAGCACTGGTTGTGCCACCCACATGAGTAGCCTTGTAAACATGGCTCAGACCTGTCACTGCAGTGTCTGTGTGTGCAGTTTTCAATTGTCAAATCAATCTGGCAAGTGTGCCCACTTGCCAGGCCTAAGCCTTCCCTTTCTCTACATGCAAGGCACCCCTAAGGTAGGCCCTAGGTAGCCCCATGGGGAGGGTGTAGTGTGGTTTAAAGGTGGGACATGTACTGATGTGTTATACATGGCCTAACTGTGAAAGACTGCAAAACTCAGCTTTCAATGTTACAAGGCCTGTCTCTCTCATAGGATAACACAGATGCTGCCTTTAAATATCATTAAAGTGCAGATTCCCTTTGGGAGCAGATAGAAAATTGCAGTTTGAGGTCTCTGAACTCACAAGTTAAAAATACATCTTTTAGTGAAGGTGGTTTTTAGATTGTCAGTTAGAAAGTTTCACTTTAAGAAAGTAGTCATTTTCTTGCTTAAACCATTCTGTGCCTGTATGTGGATTCCCTGTCCGGGTCATACTGTCAGTGGGCTGGTATGAATTCCCTCTAGGCAGTGAGACAAAGGGTGCTCGGAAGTAGACTGAGCCATCTGAGCTACAGTGGAGGGAGGAGTGGTCACTTACACCTGAATGGGATGTGCCTGCCCTCACACAATGCGGTCTCCAACTCCCTGGTGGGAGTCTGGAGACTGGTCTGGGCAAGACAGGATCTTGTGAATAACAAGGACTTTCCTTTGAAGTATGCCTACTTCAAAGGCAAAAAGGGGTATAAGTATTGGACCCAAAACCCCTGAAGATCAGATTTCTCCAGGGATTCAAGAGGAAACTCTGCCAAGGAGAAGAGCTGAGGGAAAGGCTGCCCCTGCCTGTGCTTTGTTGGACTATTCTGGATTTGATGCTTCTACCTGTGAAAGGGGACAAATACTTGACTTTGTTGTGTATTCCTGCTTGAGAAAAATTTCTAAGGGCTTGAACTGACTTTTCCTCCTATTGTTGAAGTCTGAGGGCCATCAAAGACTTCCTCTGCCAGAACCTGGACTCTCTTGTGAGACTCCTGCCCTGCCAAGTGGTGCCCCTTCCAGTCCCTGGGCCCTTCAAAGGTGAAGCTGGTGGAAAAGGACTGAAATCCATGCAAAGACGACCATGCAGGGAAATTTTGGTTGTACCATCTGCAACGAGGCTGATAAACGAGGTGTGCCAGCCTCATGACTGAAATCGATGCTCCACCTGCATTGCGGCTGGAAGATCGATGCATTGCAGCTGGAGAAACAACACGCAACATCCGCTACCGGTTGCTGATAACGATGCAAACCCCATGCAAGGCGGTTTCCTGATACTTGCAACCGGATTTCAACACAACATCGCTGGGCATGAAAAATTTACTCAAAGCCTGCTCGTAGCCGAGGTGCCCATCCAGAAATTGATGCATCACTCTCTTGCGAGGGAGAAAAACAATGCATCACTGACCTGACCAAAGAAGGAAACGAAGCACAGCCTCACATGCGAGTAAGGAATTCATGCATTGCTGACTTTTCCAATGCACATTCACCCATGCGGCTTTATTTTTGGCGCAAACTAGGTACTATATGTAACAACAACATTCTCACTGTTTTTAAGGATTAAGACTCTTTTAAAAAAAAAAAACATATCTTGAGTTGTGTATGGTGGATTTTTGTTGTTTTGGTCTTGTTTGATTAGATAAATATTGCCAATTTTTCTAAACTAGTGTGGTGTCCAATTTGTAGTGTTTTCACTGTATTACTGTGTGTGTTGGTACAAATGCTTTACACATTGCTTCTGGGATCAAGCCTTTCTGCTTGTGCCAAGCTCCCAAGGAAGTGAGTGGGGGTTAGCCACGTGTGTTTCTCCTTTCACCCTGACTCGAGTGAGGGTCCCTGCTTGGACAGAGTGCGAACTGACTGCCAACCAGATACCCCATTTCTAATAGAATTCATGGTGCAATGGCTGGCCTACAGAGATCTTTTTAGGTTCTGGCCTCCACAGTGACGGTAGCCAGTCACACCCCACCTTTTGTCTCCCCTCAAACTCCCTCCTCCCAGTCCGAATCACCCCTTCCTCTACCTACCCAAAGCACACAAACAGATCCACAGACATTCACCTGAGCAGACAAAAGGAGTGCACACAAACACCACAAAACACACTGTAATGCACACAAACAACGTCCACCCACAGACACAGCAACACTCTCAATTTCCCAGGACACCCCCACCACCCCTAGCATCATACACATGACATCAAGCATACCTACAGGCACCACTACAACAGTCACTGACACAGTCATCACACCCGTCCTACCTGCAGACAACACACAAGCAGACCCCCAGACATCTACCACAAGCACCACAACTGCAGACACCACAATTACAGACACACATACATCCACCACATCCACCATACCTACAGTCACCACCCCAAAAGGCACCCACCTACAATGGCATCCCCCAGGACCTCTACCCTCCTAAGCTTAAGACACATAAATGCCCTCACTTACCTACCTAACAGACACCCACTACACACAAGCATACCTCTCATGAGCAGGAACCCATGACATCCACACCTACACAGCCTACGACCACTTGTTCAACCTCCAAATCCTAACCCCCTCCTGCTGACTGTCCCCATGGCCCTAAAACATTTTTTTTACCTTGACCTTTCTCCTGTTTCCTCTACCCCCAGTTTTAAACCCAAGAGGCCCCCATCCTGCTTCCAGCCTATACTTTCCACCTCCAAGGCCTCCCCTGCCCCTCCCTGCAAGCACCCATATCTCTCCCCTCAAGAATCCCACCCCTCCCAAGAAAAAGTCAACCCCTTCCAAGAAGGATACCACCCTTCCCAAGCCCAAACCCCCCTCCCAAACCCGACCCATGGGTAATCCGTGAGGTGCCTGCTTGCCCCATTAATGCCCCTTCTAGTAAAAGTTCCATGGCAGTTGGAAGTCACGTTTGGCAATACACTGCGCTCCTTTTGCTATATATACATGGACTGGCCAATGGACTTTGATCTTTCACTGTTCATGGTTAATAAACCCAAACAGATGTTTTTTCTGGTATACGTTTGTCCTGCAATTCCTTTTTTACCTTAATGTTGTTCCTGAGTGGCTTGTGTTGTGTGGCTACAGTTGTGAGTGTGTTGCTTGCTGTGCCCTTTGCAGTATATGACTTTGTGGGCATTGCTAGTGTCCCCCAAGAGAAGGATATGTGTTCAGTGTATGGATATGTGTGTGTGTGTAAATGCCATGGTGGTGGCATGGCACTGTGTGGTGTTTGTTATAGTGAGTAATTCATCTTGTGTTGTCCATTGTGAGCATGTATGGTGTTGGACTTGTCGCCCAGATATGGTTTCTGTATGGATCTGATGTGTGTCAGCTTGAGTTTAGTTAGTGCAGACATGGAGTGTGCTCAGTTGTGCTAGCTTTGTTTGTAGTTGCCTGTGCATGTGTCCATTTCTCAGTGTGTCCCTTGCAGCTACTTCCTGTAGAGGTATGTCTCATCCAATTGAAGTTGAATGCGCTTTGTTGAGTTGCACTTCCACATTACACAGATGGGTAGGTCATTTGGGTCTAGTACTGTTTGTCCCTGCCACACATGTAGAGCTCTTTCCTGTGCACATCTTGTTTCAGGGGCATGTGCAAAGTGATATATGTCCCAATGCAGCTTGCTTCCTTGGGTGTTCCCGGTGCCCCCAACCCAATTGTATAGGCATTTTGTGGATATTGCCCTTTTTCTATTTGTATCTCTGTGTATTGTGCATGCCATTGTCCTTCCATTGTGCTGTGATGTGTGTCCATTGCTGGGTTGTTTGATGATGGTGTTGTTTGTGTTTGATGCCACATTGATACATATGTGTGTTGTATGTGATGACAGTCCCTGGCCTGTGTGGAATTTGAGTGTGTGAGTTGTGTTTGTATATGTGATGTTTGTGTGTTGGTGATGTGTGAGACAATGCTGTGTAGCCGTCACTGTCCCTGAGATGTGCGGCCATGTTTCTTGTGTTGTGTTACGGTGCAGTGTGGGTGAGCTGCCTAAAGGGGGCGTATTGTGAGTGTGCATGTGTCGGTCATGGTATCTGGTTCTGACATGGGACACAATGCCAAGTGTACTTGTTGCCAGTAGCCCCCCATGATGTGGCTGACAGTGCTACGATCTGTTGTCAAGATGAATGTCACAAGTAGGTGTGTGTACTTAATGGTTGGTGGTATCCACATTGGCGGTGATTTGGGTTTCCTTCAATGACCAGCAGCAGTGGCAGGACATGTGGGTTGGGTTCAATGGGGGCTCTGAATGTGTAAACTGCCGGGAGGTGAGTGTCTCCCTTTATACTGTCTGTTTCCGCATTTTGAGACATGATGGTTGGGCCACCACGGTCACATTGGTGGTGTGCAACCTCATAATGAGTCCAGCAGAAACACTGTCTCCACCACCTGTTTGTGCTGCCTTGTGACCGTAGCAGTCTGTGCTTCTTGGCGGTGCCAGCAGAACCGCAGCAGTCTTTGTTCCATAGGCCAACATGACTCATAATACGGCAGTCCAACTGCCATCCCGAAGGCGGTTGTACTGCCACAGTTGCCATGTCGGTCGTAGTACCACCAAACTTGTAATGAGGCCCTAGATCCATTCTTGTAATGGGAGACGGAGAGTCATGTCATGCAGGTTAAAGGTGCAATTTAAAGCCATGTTATAGATTGAAGGACAATAAGATGGCATGGAAATTATATAAATAAATGGAATTGGCAGTTACTTTGTGCTGAAAGATCATCTTAGTACCAAATTACTATGCCAGCAATTCATCACAGATAAAAGATACATTGACACAATCTATTCTGCTTTGACTATGATACCTACTTGGAAGTGCCTTATGTTTTGAACCCACTAATTATTTGTCCCTTAACTTTCCTCACATGAGCCTTGAAGAAGTGGTTGGTTAGCCGTGAAACGTGCTGTCTGTGACTATATCAGAATATTAGAAACCTTTTTTTAAAAATGTGATTAAAAATTTCTCACTGTAAAGAAACGTTGTATGAAATGTACTGATATTACAGGTGAAAAGGTTTTGAAAGAAAATTGATTTTCAATAAAATAAAAAGTGAAAGGACTGAGGGGGTATGGGTTAATTAATATGTAGCTACTGGATAATGGCTCTCCGCTGATTTGTATATATGTTACTGCATGACTTACCACCATTAATGCATGTGAAATGCAATTTAAATTGTTTAAAGACTACATCAAACATTTGTAAAACTGATTTCGGCTATTATGAACTTCAGTCTGTATGACCACCCTTTTATATGGAAACCCACTGAAAGTATTCAAATATACCATACCATCAGTGATTAAATACAGTTATATTGATGCTGTGAAGTTAAATCAAAGGTAATAAACGTTATACAATAGGTCAAAATGTAACTTTAACTTCGCATGTCTGCAACAACGAGATAAATATAACTAAACATTTCACTGAGTTGTTATTATTATGACTAAATAGTGATCTAATATTGAGAATTGAACTCCATTGACACAAAGACAGCATTCACATCATAAAAGGATAAACACACCAGATGCTGAACATCATTTCGAAAATATATTTTGTATTTCTAATCTTTACACTGAGATGAAGTTTTCAAATCCTGACCAGGCCAGGTGGAAATATGCAAATTAATAAATGTGAAAGGACTTTGAGGCATACTTAGGAAGGATCAGAATCGAGGTAGAAGATGAGACAGGATGGGCCAATTTGGTTTTGAATAACGTATGTCTCATCAAGTGCATACGAAGGTTACTCCATTGTGCTACCTTGCTCATGGACAAACTTACACATAAAGACTTTGTGATTGTTGCACTTTAGAGGTTAGGAGGGAGAAAATTGCTGTGCATCATGCATTCACAGTGAGATACAGATTAATGTGTACCTTGTGTCCTTCCCCTATGCCAGTCCATGACTACTGCAAGGTGAGACCCAGTGCCTTACGGGGACTGAAACATCCCACTTTGCATTGTTGACCCCATGATTCACCCCTTATGTAATTATTGAATGAAGGAGCACTGAGTTTCTTTCCCCTGCTAATCTAGGGCTTGATTGAGAACTCAGCGGCACAATGGTGACAGATATTCCATATGCCGAAATCTAAATCCCAATATGTCCTATGGAATTAAGATTTCGATGGATGGGATATCTGTCACTGTTATGACAGAGTAACTCATTTGCTGAGTTCTAAATCAAGATCTTAGTCTTGGAGATGTAAATCTTGACAATAGCAGTAGCTTTATAGCCAACACTGGTCAACGATGCTCCTTTGGTTGATGTAGGATACAAAGAAAAGCCAGCTGACATTAGTAAACAACCTTCATGATGCCCGAGTGGTCCAGGGTACCAATGCATTAGAGAGCAGCAGGCACGCACTATGGGGCATATTTATAGTGCCCTAGCGCCCCCTTGCGCCACACAAACGTCATTATTTTTTACGTTAATGTGGCCCAATGAGGCTGAAATCCCCGCATCTTATTTACAGGGTGGCGCAATGCATGCATTGCACCACTCTGTAACCCTTTGTGCTACATTATGCCTGCACCAGGCATAATGTATGGAAAGGGTGTGTTCCCCCGTTAGGGGAGCTGGAAAAATGGTGTAAGGAAATCTATGAGATTTCCTTACGCCATTTTCTATGGCCCGTTTAACGCCTGCTCAAGAGCAGGCGTTAAAAAGGGGCCTTCCATTCTTTAGAATGGGGCCCTATGTACTATTGGCATTACTCCTGCAGAGTACATCAATAGCGTCATAAAAATTACACTATTGCCCCCTACCCTGCACCATGGTGCACTGTATTTCAAATACGGCGCATACATGGTGGTGGTAGAGGGGTGCTAAGGGGCACAGGAATAGTGGTGCTGCACTCAGTGCAGCGCCACTTTCCATAAATCTGCCTCTATCTGTTTGTAACTGTATGGAGAATCAGGCCTGAAATGCTGTCATAGCATACACGGTTTGGGTCAGAATGCTGTGAATTTGCCATAATACTAGGGAGTTTCTTCCAGTGATGCTGGGAGACTTTAGAAAATGCTACTTCTGTGAGTTGATATTATCTCATCATACTATTTGCCAACCTTAATAGGTGACATTGCACATTTTATTGATAGGCGTATATCAGAATAGCACTGCACTAAGAACATAGGCCCATATTTATACTTTTTTAGTGCCGAATTTGCGCCGTTTTTTGATGCAAAATCTGCGCAAACTTACCAAATACCATTGCATTTTGTAAGTTTGCGCCGATTTTGGGTCAAAAAGCGGCGCAAATGCGGCCCTAAAAAAGTATAAATATGGGCCATATTTTCTTAGTTTTACTTCCACTCATGGACTCTTTTGAAAACTCTTCTTTGCATTTTTTTGTCCACTTCATTAATGTTAAATTGTTCCTAACAAGGGAATTTTCAGTCTTAGATTTAATTGCACTGCACTCAGAATACCGAATATTTTTATTAACCTCATCTTCCATATAAAATTACATACTAGAAAATCACTTCATTTTAAATGTAAACCCATAAGCGAAAATGCGGAGGATATGCTGTAATTATCAGTATTTTGGTAAATTAAAGCATGGGATGAATAGCTTGGCTTTAAACTGCAGTGCTTAATTGTATATGGCAAAAGGGCAGACTCTGGCAGACGGGTTCACACACATTATAACTCCTTTTCATTAACATTTGACATCTTTGTTAGGAATATTTACCACTTTCTGTTAGGAAGTGATGTATTAGAACATTTGTTTTTTTTCTGTCTTAAAAATAGCCCCAACAGCTGCCTACAGTAAAAACTGTTTTCATAAACTAAAAGAAAAAAATGACAGTATTATAATAAAATGACAAATATTCAAGAGAAAGTGTACTAGTTGTACGCTTTGTTGTCTTGATGAAAGTTTAGGCCAATACAAATGCCCCTCTAATGAAAGAAACAACTAATCCGACTGCATCAAATTATGTATTTGAAAACGTGTTATATTTCATTTTCTACGAAATATAGTTAATTTCATGGGAAGAATAATGAAACATGAATTGTAATTAATTTCATGTTCTGAATCATTTTATTTGTAGTTACACAAAGTGTGGGTTTGAGGTTTTGTTTATATTCAAGATCAGGGCTGGACAGGCCTTTTATGCCACTGGGTATTTCCTCGGTGGGCAGGAGGAACTGGACGCAGGGTTTGAAGGCTGAAGGTGATGCTGGTGCCCCTGTCACTTCCCCCAGCTTCATGAGGTTAATTACAGCAGGGGTTAAGAATGAGACAGAAACAGACGGAGGGACAGGGAGGGGAGAGATAAAGTGATCAGAGAGGGGGAAGAGAGAGAGGATAGAAGAAGAGAGAATGGGTAGATATAAAGAGAGATTTAACCAGGATGAAGGGAGGAGAGCTGGTTTTGAGCATTTTTGCCAGGGCTGGTTTTTGTTTCCCAGTCCAGCCCTGGTCACTATGTGACTCACTTCACTTCAGCAAACAAAAATTCATTGAAGGAAAAGTGATTTTGTTTTACACAAAACTCGCCCTTGACAAGAAAAACTAAATTGTATTCCAGTTCCTAGCTGCCCTACTGATTTCAGACAAGTTTCTAAAAATGAATGAAAACGTACTTACAGTTGAGATTAGTCCATGAGGCGTTGGCGAGCAGAACGACTTTTGTGCATTTTAAGGTGATTTTTCATTTTATATGTAGGATGTTGAAAGATTGGTAATGCATATATGTATGTTAATGGTGTTGCTAATAGATAACTCTAGTGATAAGTGTCATATAAAGTTGACACTAATGTGAGCAGGCTTAAAATCTAGAAATATTCACACTTCTGCCCAGATATACTCATTTTTCATGCAACGCAGGACAGCATCCAAATATTTTATGCTACTTAGCAAGAGAAAAAATACAGCATAGAGCCATGTTCACAGAGGGGCCTCCTTCCGGTGTCATTCCTTGCAATGGCATACAAATAGGTGTGTGATGCAAAGCTTCAAAGGGTGATTTTGCACTGTACAACATAAGATTTCAGCCAAAATGTCTATGCTTTGACATACTTAGATGGTTCCTGTGCATAGCACATGTGCTCTGCACCACAGTGCATATGCTACACATTTGTTTTTTGAAGACACGTACATATGTCCTATGTTACTATTGTATCACCACATCAGTGGCGTATTCCTGTGTGAAACTAAAATTAAAAATCTGATCAGGATAGTTCTGAGTTCTATGTTATAGATTAATCAATCCTTAGTCAAAGTGGCTTTGGCTACCCTGCAGGTCAAACACTACTACTTAAAAGTAAGTAAAATTAGACCATACAGGGTTGAAACAAAAATGTCTGATGGGGCAGGAAATTATGCCTGTCACGCTCCATACCATTGTGCATCAGAAAAGGCACAGGAATGAGCCATTGATGTGGCTATACTTCCTGATTACCCTAACACATTGTAAGATTAACATGGCAAGGAGGTATGTTAATATTCAGATACAGAGAGATGATACTAAAAGGAACAATTTATTATTTTGGTGAACATCCTTTCCTTTCTAACGTTTTATGTTTTTGGCAGGTGGCTTTGTCTCTCCTGAGGAGACCCACGTATATCACTGGGCGGATTAAATTGTCTACACAAGAGAAGGGAGTGTCCACGAAAGATTTATTTTTCAACACAAAGATTTAAGATTACTTTGGACCATTCTAGTATTTAGCAATGTTGCATCCTTTGTGTTACATTTTGTATATGGGTATCATAACATCACTTATTTAACCTTGCACTTTTGAGCACTCTGCCATCTATACCATTATACAGCACAATATCATTGAAAAGTATAAAACTGTTGATAATTTGGTACAACTGAAAAGCTGCCTTTATTCTATGACCAGGTAGATTGTATCTACTCCATTTGTATGTGTAGTTTATGCACACAAGAAATAACATTGTAAATAAGACCCATGGAATCTTTATTATGATTGCATGTGTAAAAAATTGAGTTACTGGTTGAGAGGGATGAAACCCTTCTCAAGCAGCAAACACAATTCTGATCGGGGAGAAGTCACAAGCAATTCCAAATTAGCCTGTGCTCAACCCTCTGGTAGCATAGTACAAAGCAGTGTACCAAAGGCAATATGTAAAGTATTTATGCAGCACTTCAAATAATAACAAAGTGAAAACACAACACAAAAAAATCTCACACCAATTTAGAAAAATATTATTAATTGTAACACTTAAATCAAGACCAAAACAACAAAAAACTAATTGGTAGAATTGGAGATACGGAACTCTAAACATTTAGGTGAAAATAGCATCCAAAAGGACAAAGTGACAACTGTGGATATCTGGTCATGCTAGACTGGGACAAAGTCAGAAGTTCAAAATGACTTCGATGGAGCACAGGCCAGCTACAGGGACCCAGTGAGACCTGCTGAACATGAGTATCTTAAATCCTGTTGTGAGGAAATGCGGAGTCCCGGGTCAAAGATGTGTCACACAGCTGGGGCGATGCAATGACTGAGTCGGAGATGCATTGCACAGCATCAACTCTGATACGGGGGTCCTTCATTATCATTGAGGAGCCCATCAATGAGGGGTTTGTAATGCAAAGTCCTATGTCCAGGATAAGTCGCTAACCAGCTGATTCCGAAGAAAATGTGGGGTAGCGTCTTCCATTGCCGTTCAGGCTGCCTGCCATCAACAAGAGAATTGCACTGTTTGGGACTGCATTGGGGATGCCTCATGCACATGTGCTCCAAAGGGGCTGCAATGTGAAGTCCTTGTGCCAGGAAATTCTAAGCAGCAGAGGTCACACATCGATCCTGCAGGGTCCATAGATGGGCTGGCGTAGGGGGAAACACAGGGGTTCGCCATATTCTATTAAATATGGCACATCACTACATTGTGAAAATGACAGTGCACTGCACTACCAAATTTGAGGCAGCTTGGGGCACTGTAATTTTCCCTTAAATCTGGCCGTTAGACTTTTGGTCTAAGTTTACCTGTTTGAATCAGGCCCAATATGTTTAGTATAGGCATGAAAACATATGGGCCAGATTTAGTCAAATGTGGCGCAGCAAGGTGCTGTCCCAAAATTGGCAGCGCCGTGTCACTTTAGAAACGCAGGGATGCACCTTACTTACTAGAATACGGTTCACCCCTGTGTTTCCTCCTGCGCTGGTGCGAAATTGAGCTGCCTAGCGCCAATGCAGGCATCCTTGCACCATAGTGCAAGGATGTCTGCACTGAGGGGTTTGATTGTTTATGTGTGGGAAGGTGTCCCTTCCTGCACATAAAAAATCAATAATGGCGATTTGGCACTTCTGTGTGTGCTGCAAAATGCAGGACACGCAAAAGTGTCATAGCGTCATTTTGAAACAATGGTTTATGTGACGGATGGGACACCTTCCCACATGTCAACAATCATTTCTTGTATTTTGCTCTTTCGATGGGTGCGGCAGAATGCAGCACACTTAGAAAAAGCAAAAAATAAGGAGGAATAAAAGTATTCCTCCTCGTTGCACCTTGCTAACACCACCAGTGGAATGGCGTAAGAGTTTGGCGCTGCCTCAGATTGATGAAAACTCGTAAATCTGAGGCAGCGTCAAAATGCAATGGGTGTTGCTGTGCCACGCCCACAGCAACACCCATTGCACGCTCCTTCCATGCAAAGGGCTGCGTGTGAAAATTGGCAGCACCGCACTCCATCAATTTCACAACACAGGGATGCACACACCTCTTTTGTCCCCTGGAGCTAAATTCAGCTAGCGGCAACACAGGAATCCTTGCACCATCATGCATGGATGTCTGCATTGAGGGGTTTGATTGTTTATGTGTGGGAAGGTGTCCTTTACTACACATAAACAATCACTAATGATGATTTGGCACTTCTTTGTTTGCTGCAGAATGCAGCACACAGAGAAGTGCCAAAGCATTGTTTATGTGCAGGAAGAGACACTTTCCCCAGCATAAACAATCATGTCTGTCATTTTGGTCTTTCTATGCGTGCTAACACATAGCAAAAGCAAAAAACAAGGAGGAATAAAAGTATTTCTCCTTGGTGCCCCTTGCTAACGCCACCCCTGGGGTGGCATTAGATTTTGGCACAGCCTCAGGTTAACGAGAACTCATAAATCTGAGGCAGCGTTAAAGTTAAAATGCAATGGATGTTGCTGTGGCACACCCACAGCAACACCCATTGCATGCCCCTTCCACGCAAAGGGCTGTGTGTGAAGGGGCCATATTTACAAGGTGCCATTAAGCCACAAAAAGTGGCTTAATGCCACCTTAGAAATACAGCGCTTTGCATTGCGCCACCAGAGCCTCATGAAAAGTGATGCTTCAGTGGTGCTAGGGGCTCATAAATATGCACCTTAATGCTTACAGTTTTCAAAAAAAGTATTTTAGCTCTAACAACTCAACATGCAAGGTTTTTTATCAATTCTAAATGAACTTAAAAGATAGTTTCCTACTTTTTATAAAAAAGATTTGGTTTTATATGTACAACCATCATACAAAATAAGAATTATTATTAATGCTGACAGAAAAAATGCAGTTTTCTGAATTTGTGTAAGATAAATGTACCCTACAGTTTGATACATTTGAATGAAATGATTCAAGATTTTTAAAACGCTTCCATGAAAATGAAGTGCAGTGATGTTAAATAATTCAATAGTACCCAAAGTATTTAGACTTCCACTATTGAAATTTTCATGTATGTGGTTTAAAAATAGATGGTGTATAGAAAAGAAATTCGCTCACCATAAATGTGTTTTATGCATCCTTTTGTAGTCAATCGGGATGGGAATTAATTTATAGAAAACAAAACTGCAACATTTTTAAATCATGTTTATTTAAGTGGGTGACTGTATGTGACACACAGTAGCAAAATGAGGGAAAGGAGAAGTATTTAAATACTTATCATTCTGTATTTGTTAGCTGCATTTGTGATTCTGTAGGCCTATTCAACTCCTGTATTTTAAATTACCACTTTGCTGCATATAATGCATCTACTCTCTATCCCTAACTAATGTTACAACCTAAATGTAGACACGTTTTGGGCCTGTTTGTTTATTTATCTCGTTCAGCATTATCCATAACAAATACATTCTTGCAACAATTAAAAGCATAGAAAAAAACCATAAAAGGTTAAAAGGTAAAGTCTACTATGATGTGATATCTAAGAGATATGAGAAATAAACACATATATAATTTAATAGATTGGAATAATGAGTTAAAATACAATGCCAGTTGCAGGAACCTGAGGTAGCAGGACTATTCCCAATCTCAAAATTATTGTGGTCTCCACACAAAGATCACGGATACCCATAGATATTAGAAGAGGCAAGCTTCTCTCTCGAGAGTAATACAGGGTAAACCTATTTGGATTCTTCATGGATCTCAGGTGGTTAATTGAATTAGTCTGTCAAACAGACTCCTTGATCATCTTCTGCATCCTTGGAGTAGTTGATAGTCCATTTCTTTTTATTTTTCCTACCTTTTTTTTCACTTTCTCATCACGGTAGGTACACTACTTATATTTTGGTTGGTACCTGCCACATCTACTAAACTTGGACCCATTCTTCTTGCTTTATATCAGGCTTTTTTGCTCCTCTCTTCACAGTGGGATGGCCCAATTTGACTCTCTGTCTTATATGCAAAATCTATTAATTTTACTTATTTTGCCTGACCTTCTTTGGCTTTGTTCTGTTGGCTGCATTTATTATTACTTATGGATACTGCAGCATTTACATTTTCAGCACCACCAATTACTTTTTTTTTTTTTTTCAAATCTGTTTATTTAACATTATACACACACAATAACATGTTTAGCCATTGATAATTTTTCTATTTGTTTACACGCATTTGTAGATCACTACAGCGTAGTTGCGCGATATGATTCCAAAAACACCCTTGAAAATTATGCGACTAATTAAATAACTAAGGTCACAGCTAAATACCGCTAGCATTATTCCTGATGTTGGATACACCAACCCTGGAAGGTGGGATAAAATAAAGAAAAGATCCTATTGTTACACTTTGAGGACGGGGTAACACAGTTGAGATATTGGTTGTGAGGTATAGTAGGGCGAAAAGCCATTTTAGGGATAAACAAAGTAAAGCATGCAATGCGTGAAGACGTGGTCCCTGCGTAAGCATCCAAATGTGCCGCCTCAAGTCGATAGGAGGGGGCATGGGGGAGATAATGTACAGAAAGAACGTGGGTAGGGGGGATTGAGAATACTATACTGTAATTATTAAACTGGAGGGTGATGTCTTTGCCCTTGTTATTTTATTTTATTTCAATTGTTAAGGAGGGTATATGTCATCCCTGTTTTCTATCGCTACCACGAAAGTGTCCCAGACTTCGGGTCCATCCTGTAGTAGGCCTTTGTATTGCAGTAAGCGTAGTGTCTGAGCTTCGTCTTGTGAACGGCTGTGCAAGTCACGTAGCCAGGCCAAATGAGATGGCGCGTGTGGGGCTTTCCAGTGTGTGGCTATTAGGCGTTTGAAGACAACAAATGCCAAATCGATAAATCTGTGCCGGTGTTTATCACCTTTGGCGCGTTGGCGTATGCCAAGTAGACATGATTCAGGGGTAGGCGACAGAGTGTGAGATGCAATGTCTGCTGTGGTATTTGTGACCCGATGCCAGGCTGAATTTATGGGGTGACAGCTCCAAACCATGTGATAGAAATCTGCTGCCGGAGCAGCACATCTAGGGCATGACGGGTTTGCGTTTGGGTATATTCTTCGAATGCGGGCTGGAGATAAGTATGCCTGGTGAATATAATTGAATTAGGTGTAGCGCAACCGAGGGTTGCGAGATATGGACTTAATCGTTGTAAGAGCCGCGATCCATGTTTTTTGTGATAGTATTGTAGGGAGGACCGAGTCCCAGCATGCTTTAGCGAGCAGTAACGCAAAGCAGACTTCCGCCATCAGTACTGTGTATAATTTAGTTATGATACCTTTTGCGCTACCCATAGTAAGAATAACAGTTAGTAGTTGGGATTCGGGTGGTTCATTATTGCCGGATCCCCAGAGGTTATTGAAAAGTCGTTTAATAGCGTTGTATGTGAGGAAGGCTCCTGTGTGCATAACTCCAGCAGTCACTAGGTCTGCGAAGGTGCGTAGTTTAGAGCTCGAATAATAGTCGCCTACATTTAGAGTACTTATGTCACGCGTATCGTGATTTAATGATAATGCTTGGGTATTCGGAAGCTGAAGCAGTGGCAGCAGAGGGGAGTAAGGGGATAGAGGGGTCTTACTTTGAACGTATCTACGCCAGCAAAAGCGAGCTGCCTCTAGCAGTATAAGTTTTTAGGGTAGGCGGTTAGGACCAGATAAGAGTGGGGACAGCAATGTTTGCGGGGCCAAATATGTTTGCAGCATTATGCATTCAGGGGAGGGGGTCTCTTTGAGCCATGTAGACACGCATAGCAGCTGTGAGGCTGCGTAATATCTCTCGAAGTTGGGCATGCCCAAGCCTCCTGCCTCCTGCGGATATTGTGTTGTGGCTAGCGCTACTCTACGTCTGTCTCTGCCCCATAATAGGTCAGTCAATAATGAGTGCAGTTTATTAAAAAACGCCCGGGGCAGACACAACGGCAGGGCAGTAAAAAAATATAAGAACCTTGGAAGTATGAGCCTTTTAGCTATTGCTACTCGGACCATAGGGGATAAGGGGAGCGAGCCCCAGAATGACAGTGAGCTGCGAGTAGAGCTGAGTGCCCTATCAATATTTCCTTCTTTCAGGTCCGCAATGGAGTGATAGATTTGGATCCCGAGATATTTAAAAGTATTGTGTGACCATGGGAGTTGATATTGCGGTAGTGTCATGTGAAGGTCTGCTAGTATGGGGGTAAGAGGAAAGATACTTGATTTGGACCAATTGACGCGTAAACCAGAAGCCAGGGCAAAGGAGTCAAGCATTGATAGTACCTCAGCCATGGAGGTGGAGTGATTGCGCAGGTATATCAGGGCATCGTCCGCATATAAGGATATAATATGATGTGTGTTGGATTCAGAGATGCCCCATAGATGTGCGCAACTGCGTAGTTTAATTGCTCGTGGTTCCATAGCTATGGCAAATAATAAAGGGGATAGTGGGCATCCCTGCCTGGTGCCCCTGCCTATGGGAAACGCCTCAGAGATAACACGACCGTTTTTGACTCAAGCTGTGGGTTTAGAGTATAGCGTTTTGATCCATTGTAAAAAACCGGGGCCAAATCCAAACGCTTTAACCGTGCGTAGAAGATAATCCCAGCTCAGCGTATCGAATGCTTTTTCAATGTCTAAGGAGAGGGCTCCAGCTTTTTGCTCTGTGTTACTGTGCATTATGTGAAGCAGTCTTCTGATGTTTAAGAAGGTACTTCTCCCAGGGATAAACCCAGACTGGTCCGAGTGTATTAAACTTTCTAAGTGGGGCAGTAATCTATTTGCTAGTATTTTCCCCAGTAATTTACAGTCTGTGTTAAGAAGAGAGAGTGGCCTGTATGATGTAACATCTAAAGGGTCGCGGCCTGCTTTTGGGAGAACAACTATTAGGGTTCCGCGCATGGATTCCGGTAGTAGTAATTTATTGCGTGCCTCATTGAATACTTCTATAAGTGGCTGTAGCAGATGTGTAGCGTGGGAGTTAAAGTACTCTACCGGTAAGCCATCTGAGCCAGGAGTTTTGCCTCGTGCCATTTGTGTTAGTGCTGCGCGCAATTCTTCTATTGTAATGGGACCATCCAGGGTATTGGCATTGTCTATAATATGTTGGTTGTGAGAGACTAACGTTAATATATCAGTTAGTTGCTGCTCTGACGGGGGGGAGGAGGTGTATATAGAGTACGGTAGTATGTTGAGAAGGCGTCGTTGATTTCAGATTGGATATTGACAATGACGCCGGATCTTAAATGTATTGCACCAATAGGTGATGACAGCGAGGGTTGACGGGCAAGCCACGCCAGTAGTCTACCCGATCTATCCCCCTCAGCGTGTTGTCGTGTCATGTAGTGTCTATAGTCGTGTTTACCCAGTCTAGTATCTGCTTCATTATAGGCAGCTTTAAGCGAGTTCAGTTCAGTTAATGTAGCCTCGCCACTGGAGACCTCGATCTCCGCTTTACAGAGCTTAACCTCTAAGTCTTGTAGTTCTTTAGTAAGTATCTTCTTTACCCCTACTGTGGCTGCGAGGCAGTGGCCACGTATCACCACCTTGTGGGCGTCCCATTCTGTAGCACGAGATGTTGTTGTGTTTTTATTTAGTAAGAAGTAATCAGCCAATTGTTTGGACATTTCCATATGGAAAGGGGGATCTAAGAGAATTTCTGGCTGCAGTCGCCATGTTGGTATGCGGGTATGTATGTGGCCCCAGGCCATTATTGCGCATAATGGGTTGTGGTCCGATATAGTGCGTGCCAAATATTCGGTACTGCACATTTTCTGGATTACAGATGCGGACACAAAGATCATATCTATTCTGGTAAGCATTTTCAGGAAGTCACCTTGGCTAGAGTTAGGGGAGTATAGCGCTACCAATGCTAGTGGGGATCCGTCTAGGACACCCTCTAGTATCACATATCTGCCTTCTGGGTCGCATTGTGTGCGAGTCGTAGTAAATGGGACCCCAGGGGCAATCCAAATCGCTACGCCCCGAGTAAAGGAAGAGGCGGTGGTGGCGTGTAATTGTCCTTTCCATTTTAAGCGTGTATTCTCTAATGTGGATTTAGTGAGGTGTGTCTCTTGTAGCAGGGCAATGTGTATTTGTTGTCTTTTAAGAAATGTATGAATCCTTTGTCGCTTTTGCGGCGCTGCCATGCCCCTGATGTTCCATGTGAGTATCTTATATTTCAAGATTCCCCGTTGTGTTTGAGAAGCCATAATGTATTTGTAGATATAAATAAAACGGGAAGGTGTTTGTCCCCCGGTCCCATTATGGGAGTATTACAACGATTACCTTCCAAAACCAGCCAGGCAGCGTTCGCAGCATTGTTAAATGTGAGCCTATTGGTGTAGTGTATGCAGGGTGGGTATTTGCGGATGTGTTTGCGGTAGAGTAGCGTGTGACAAAGCCAGTAACCAAAGAAAAAACTAATGCACTTGAAAACAGTATATAACAACAACAAGAAAAATGAAAAAATGAAAAAAATTCCGGTCACTGCCGGCATGGGAGAACAGTCCATATGGCGCGTGGGGGGTGCCAAAAAGCGTTCGTGCAGAGTGAAAAGATAAAGTCACCCTGCCCAAGTTGTTTATGATGCTGAGTGTGCCGCCCAGGCCCGCGGTCGGGCCGCGCGCCGCGGCCAAGGGCCCGCGGTGTTGCCAGGTTTCACTTGTACATCTGGGGGGAGGAAGTCCCGGTATCGTTTGTAAGAAGCAGGGATGAATGGATCTCGGATGGTTCAACCAATATCGTCTGCTGTGCGCGGTGTGAGCGTAGGGCCACGTGTGGAATCCGCCGAGTCAGAGGTAAGGTCGTGGTCTGGTTCCCCTTCAGTTTGATTAGACAGGGTTATTGGTGATGTATTAACGAATCTGTACGTGGCTTGCAGGAGAAGGGAGCGTTCAGTTTGTGATTGTTCCGGTGAGGGTTTAGCGCCTTGTTTTTTACATTGCTTCTGCCTTGTCTTAGGTGGATACCAGCTGTTGCCTGGAGTTACTGTGTCTATCGGGTCGGCAAAGCCCTTGGCGTGTAGCCAGGTCCAGGCATCTTCTGGTGTAGTAAAGAAATGTACACGGGTGTCATCCTGTACTCCGAGTCTGGCTGGGAACATCAACGCATATTTGATGTGGTGTTTGCGAAGGCATTCTTTGACACGATAGAAAGAGCTCCGTTTCTTCTGGACTTCTGCTGTGAAATCTGGATAAGCAGTAATCATTGCATTTTCGAAACGCATCGGGCCGGATTTGCGAAATAATTGTAGAATGAGGTCTCTGTCTCGATAGTTAAGGAGTTTCGCTATCAACGGGCGAGGTTGAGCGTCAGGGGGAGGGGGTCTTCCCGGAACCCTGTGGGCACGTTCGACAGAAAAGAACTTCGGGATATTGTCTTTGAGAATTGTATCCGTAAGCCATTGTTCTATGAATAGTTCTGTGCTGGGGCCTTCGACCCGCTCAGGAAAACCTACCAGACGTATATTATTGCGTCGAGACCTACTTTCCGCATCCTCCGCTATGCGTTTTAAGAGGTCCACCTCCGTTGCTAGGTGTGATAATTGCGATTGGAGATCTTTCACAGATCGGGGTAGTATTGCAGAGTCTTTCTCTAATTCAGATACCCTGTTAGATAGTGCGTGTTGGTCGGTTCGGAGTACGTTAAGGTCTTCGGCTACCGAGCCTATCTTGGCTTCTAGGGTGGACTTAGTGTCTAGGATAGCTTGCAGTATCTTCTCGAACTGCGACGTGTGTGATTGTAATGTGATGTCCATCTTCTGCAAGGTCAGTTGCATGGACACCTGGGCGTCAATGGGAGGGGGGGTGTCAAGATCCATTTTACCCGGAGGTGCACGTGGGGTTTTTGGTTTGACCATTTGGCAAATTGGTTTCAGACAGTATAGGACCAAGTGGAGACGATGCAGGAGGGGCGTTCATGAATTGCTACCCGTGACGCAGTGAGGGTGCTGTTACGGGGGTCTTAGGGTAACAGATAAAGCAAAAAGTGATATTCTGATGACCACAGGATAGTATACCAGGCGTGAGAGACAATTCACACGCCACCGGATCGGGTCTGTAGGCGCGTGATTAAGATGCGAGCTGGTAGGTATCTGGTGGAGAGGTGGGTGCACTGCTGCTTTGGATCGAGTTTAGCACGTGACGCAGCTTCTGGCAGCAGATGGGGTGTACACGTTGTGTCACTTTAGACGAAAGGGATGGTGTTGTCCCGGAGTCTCACAGGTGTAGCGGGACAGTAGGATAATTGAAAGTGACACATTTGGGTAAGATGTGAAGCACGTCACTGGTCGGTGCAGCCTGGGTACGAAGGGCAGGCTGTCCAGTTGAGGGTCAATGTAGAAGAATGTGTGGTTAATGGCCCATTATATTAGCAAGTGTTAATACAGGTAGGAGGGCCACTGCACCTCCACCCCCGGCACACCACTCCAGGGAGCTCACACTCAGAACAACGGCGTGGCCTCAAGCGATGGGGTCTATAGAGTTTCAGACGTGCCCACACTCAATGGTGACAGCACTGCACGGGAGGTAGTTGATGTGCGGAGCGTAAGCACATATCCACATGCTCAGCACACAGTTTACAGCTTAATTAAAGGTGCGCACCCACCTCAGTCATAGTCCGCAGGGCTGCGGCTTTTGCAGTATGATCTCCCGATCGGTCGTAAGTTCAGTCTCTGATGCAGGTCCCTTAACAGCGGGGTGTTATTATATAGACCACAGGCACGATTGCGGGAGCGGCCACAATGCAGTACCCGAGCCGATGGTGCAGCGGGTGCTTCGTTCAGTATACCGTTGCTGCCGCTGGTATAGGTTCCACTACCAGCCAGAGTATCCAGGGTACATCAATGTCGAAGCTTGTCCAGCGGATGGTAGGAGCAGTGCGCCGTAGGGCGGGGCATCAGGCCCCTATCCGTAGAGTATTGTTTAAGTAGTGGGGCAGCCTTGTCCAAAACGGCTGCCCCGAAGCGTGGGCGAAAGTGTGGAGCCGCTCCTGTCCCCACCAGTCGGAGCAATGTTACCGCGGCACGACCTCCGGGCTGGCCGCGGGTGCATTAATTAAAACGGGCACTAGTACAGCAGTGCTCATCCACGCAAGCCTCCCTGCTGCAGTTGTGGATGTAAATCCGGCCGCCCGGCAGCCCGCACACAGCATCCAAGGCGGGTGCGGCGGCCGGAGCCCAGACACGGGGATCAGTGGAGGTAGGGTCGCCAATGGCCCCAGTAGCAGGCGTGCTCGCGGCCCAGTCTCCGGGCCGGACGTCGATATGGCCGCCGACGCGTGGGCCAAAGTATGGAGCCACTCCTGTCCACCCCAGCCGGGGCGAAACCCCCGCGGCCCAACCTCCGGGCCGACAACGGGTGCAGTAGTTGAAACGGGCACCAGCCCGGCAGCTCCCGTCCACGCAAGCCTCCCGGCTGCGGTTGTGGACGTGAATCCGGCAGCACTGCCGCCCGCCCGCAGCGTCCAAAGTGGGTGCGGCGGCCGGAACACAAACGCGGGGACCAGTGGAAGTAGAGCCGCAAATGGCTCCGATAGCAGGCGCACCCGCGATCCAGCCTCCGGGCGGTCATCGATGTGGTCGCCGACGCAGGTCCGGAGTCGGCGGCACGGGCTTACAGAGGAACTCAGGCCACGGTCGCGGGCACGGCCTCCCTGGAACACGCTCACGGTGCACAAAGTAGGTGTGTTATCCGGATTCTGGATTCGGCCCGCAGCGCGGACACAGGCCAGCAATTTGAGGCGATGCCCGCGACCCTCTTCCAAGGTGCAGGCACCGCAGACAGGATGTTTTTTTGGGCCAGGGATCGGAGCTGCAGTTTATGCTGCCGCTCCAGTCGCCATGTTGGCCACGCCCCCACCACCAATTACTTGGTTGAGTATTTTTGTTACAGTTACATTGGAGAAATCTTCACTGGTGACATGCATTCTTCAAATATTATTGGCACAGGAAGGTTCATGGTTAAGCTGAGAATTTGACAAGAACTCCTTGAAAGGGCCCTGCTAGTTTCTTAGGATGCAGGGTGAAGTATATCATCAGTTCCCTGAATTGAGGCATCTACTCTTGAGATTCATAGCAATTGCTTCCATAAATAGAATAAGCAGGTCCGAGTTGTGATCCATATCCTACATTGAATTTTCTAACAGCAACATCATAGAGCTCACAATCTTCTCATACACTTGTAAAGATCTCAAAATCACATTGTCATGGGTACATTTGGGATGGTGACCTTTTGAGTGTGAAACCAGCCAACTGGGATGTTCCTCATTTCAGAAGACAAATAGGAGGAGGCTTACATTGATAGATCTTTCTATTCATCTTGTTTACTAGATGGAGGCTTCATGGTTTTACGGGACAAGTATTTTCAGAAATATCTGGTATTAGGACTGCTTCAGTTGCAGATAATGCTCCTGCCTCTTTGGCATCTACAGATGGTGTCTGGTTCTGCCCAATGCTTGCCTCTCACAGGAGTTGTCCAACAGTAATGCTTCGCTGCCAAGCCATCTACATTTCTGTTCTTTATCTATCTTTTCACTTCTGTCCTGGACTAATTGGCTCGTAGCTGCCTCAAGGCCCTTCGTAGGGGTTATACCAAATGCCAATTTATTGGTACACTCTTCATTCACAGGTACATTAGAACCACTAGTTATGACTACCCTTACAGTGGCCATCACAACAAGAGCATCATCAATCATAGCAAAGATTTCTATATAATGAGCATGAGACTTGTTATCACTTTTACTCATCAAGGGGTCAGTTTGGGCAGGACAGGGGGCCGTGAGCCAGCATCTCACCAACTTTCTGTGGTCCTGCAAAAAGAATACTGCAGGCCCCAGAGCCATCTTAGTTATCATGAAACGATTCATGTGTGTAATAGTCAGTACTTAGCTTCTTATTACCTTTAGGGTTAACCATGGTCCCAGTTGTTACACTGCCCTCCTCCTGAGATTATAATTTCCATATCCCTCCTTCACCAACCACAATGTGCTGCTAGTTCTACCTTGCAGTTAAGATTCCTTCACTTGGACAAACCTACAGTAGTTAGAGAGTCTGTGGTATTGGAGACCTTTGGTAGTGAAGTCAGTAGCCTATTGTAGATCTGCAGTGACCTCCACAGAATTACATTTCACATCTCATTTTTATGAGTAGACACCAAGCTCCACAATGGTTAAATGATCATTAAAATATGGAGCTTGCTGCCTCTACTGAATCCCTGCAGGGATGTTACAGCATCTTAACTCAATGCAAAATAGGCAGAGGTCAAAGTAGAGATCATAACACCAAAGCACCAGGACAGACTCAGACAAGCAGAGTGGTAAAAGATGTAGGTGCTTGAATGTTCAAATTCGAGTCTACTTAGGTGGCTTTCTGCAATGATATTGATCAAATGGGACAATGGGGCAGCTCAATAGGGAAACAGGTCAGTACAACATGCTGTTGGAGACTTGTAAGGATCAGAAGAAGGGAGAATTGGATTTGAGACAAGTTACAGTTTAGAAGTAGTTTGAAAACCAAAACCAAAAAGCTGTGTTGGGATTGCCTTCTCTGGAGATGTGGCTGCTCCAAATGAATTAGGGGCACATGCACATGTCACTTCACTTTACTTCCAAAGTAGTTCACAGTGTTGCATCCATGTGAAGCTCAGAAATACAGCATGGATCAACTTACACACCCTTTATAAGTATTCTGGTAGCCTTCTGGTAGCTCAAGGGCCTCAACTGGCTTTATATGGCTTTAACATGTTTTGCAAGTTGTATGGAATCTATTAAGTCTCTGATCATGTCTCTCAATGAATGTAGCTATAAACTGCAGGCAACAGGCAATGCCTTCAAGGTATGAACAAAGGAGGTGAAGGTAAGGATGGGGGAACACCTGTGATAAGTCGTACCAGTAATTATACCAGTGGCTTTCATGCTTAGTCGGGAGTTTAACCCACTGCTGCTGGCTTCTAACTGCCACAACCCACTTTCCTAGGCCAATGCTGGGGCAGCCAATGCTAAGGCAAGATGAACTGATGGAGGACTCGATGCAGGGGACCAAACCAGCCAAACAACCAAAAAAGACCACCCTGGGATTAGAACAGGTTTGAAGCAAGATTAGAATAGGATTAGAGCTTGAGCAGGGATCATCCCCGAGACCAGGATAGCGCCCAGTCTTCTAAATGCCTGTAGATCTGTGCCATGCCACAGGTTGAGAAGAAGCCTATACTCACCTCAAAGAGTGTCTCAGGTCAAAAATCCTCAGAAGGACCTGCAGAAAATGGTGGCTGGCAGTCCAATGGCCAAACCACCAGGCAACAAACCAGCCGCTGCAAACCAGCAACAAACCAGGTGCCTCAGCTGTGGTCTGGGTCTAAAACACCGGTTGCTGTTTCTCTAGTCCTCCTAACTCCTTTCTGGCTCAGGTTCATTGCGATCCTCCTAGCTCCTTGTGGCACTGCCACCTACCTTCCACCTCTTCCTCTTTGCTGCACTCCTTCCACTTTGCTGTACTCTTTGTGGGCCAATCAGAGCCTGCCAGGTGTCCCACCATCCTGCCATGTTAGAAAAAGCCATGATCTCTGATCCCTTGGCAGAGGACTGTTTTCATTATTAATTGAAATAGGGTCACTGGTTAACTGTGGTGTGAGCCCTGGTCAAGCAGCAAACACAAACCTAGTCAGAGTAACATATGATAAACCCCCTGTTAGATTGGCACAGAGCCGTCATACTTACTCTAGAATCAATATGTAAAATATTTGTGCAACACTTGAAACTGTGTAACTGTGAAAACACTACACAAGAAGGTCCCACATCAGATCAGGAAAATAGAGCAACATTTAATAAATAAGAAAAGACCAAAACAACAAATATCCATTCAGTGGAATCGGAATTTTGAGTTTTTAAAGAATAAATTGCCAAATACTGCCTAAAAGCAGAAAACACCAACTGCATCTATCTGTTTGGTCTGGACCAGGTCAAAAACAAAAGTTGAGGCTGGCCACAATGGTCTGTGGGCCTGATACAGTCCCAGATTTGTCCTGCTGAAGTTTTTCCTTCTCAAGTTTTGTTGTAAGAGAGCATCATGGGTGGTGGTCAGCATGTTACGGAGTGCAGGTTGGGATTTGCAAATGGGTGGGGGATATTCGCATTGTCGGTCCTATGTGGGTGATCAATGCTTGCTGTAGAAAGATATTGGCTGATGGTGGCGCGCACTGAATTTCCGTGTGAGTGATGCAGTTCAGGTGTGAACAGGCACATTTGCAGTTGCAAGGTACCCAAAATCATGATTTCAAGAGCTCGTGAGCCAAAACAATTTTCAAGGACCTGTGAGGCACAACTTTGGGATCAGGAACTCATTGCAGCAGAGCCCAGGAACTGGCTAGGGAGCATTTTATGTCGCTGAGGCTCAGATCAGGAGGCCAGCAGACTACCCCTTTGAGTAACTCAGGGGACCTGGGATCAAGATGAAGTTGCAGATCCAGTTCTTCTTCCCCAGCCAAGAGGGCAGCAGGTAAGCACAACAGGGATGCAGTGTCTTTAGAGCAACATTCAGTCTCAAAGCAGTCCTTCTTCCTTGTATCAACTGGTCCAGAAGTGTACTTAAGAGATGGTGTCTGAAGTCCTTCTTTTATACCTGGGTACCCTGGTTCTAGAAGGTAAGACATGCTTTTAGACAATGGCTTTGAAGTGCATGGAATTTCCTCCCTTCCCTGGCCCCAAGCTGGCCTAAGTGACAATGAAGGGCTGTTAGAGTCTTTTTGTAAAGAACACAGGCTATTCAAGTTTAACTGTGGCTATGCTCAACTCCACCTCCTCATCCTGCTAGCAGATGGTCCACTTGGGCACACCTAATCCCTCTACTGTGTGACTGCCTGGTAGGAATTCACAAAGTCTTAATGCCAGTTACACTCAATCATGTGTCCTAGAAAAGGCTATAAGTGCAAAAGGCCTAGGGGCGGAACATATGCAACTTTCTAAAAGTGACATTTTTAAAATTGTGATTAAAACCTGACCACCACTAATTAGGGCTTTTCACCCTAACTCCAAAGATACCAAACATGATCTGGTTATCTCTTCGGGTTTAGAAATTATGCATGTAAAGTGAAATAAGGCAACTCCAATGTTACCCTATTAACGAAATAGGCCTTGCTTTAGTGAAAAACAAATATAAGAGTTTTTCACTAAAAGGACATTTAAAGCTTAAAAGTACATGTCCTAAGTTTTAAATACATTGAACCCTGACCTCTGGGCTGTCCAGTGCCTATGTATTAAAAAGGAAGGTTTGAGTCTTGCAAAAGGTTTATTTTTCAATCAGGTTGAGCAATGGCAAGCCTAAAACATGAGGGCTACTTATGTTGGTGGTACAATCAGTGCTGCATGTCCACTAGTGACATTTATAGGCCCTGGGTACATGTGGCACCAATTTACTAGAGACTTACAAGTTAATTCAATATGCTAATTCGGTATAAGCCAATGTAACATGTTTTTGGGAGAGAGTACAAGCTCCTTAGCACTGGCTAGCAGTAGTAAAGATCCCAGACTCCTAAGGCCAACAAAAATAGGCTCAACAAAATGAGGAGAAAGGGCAAAGGTTTGAGGGGAGATCACCCTAAGACAGGCAGATCTAACACATATTTAGAGATCCAACCTACCAAGTGAGGAAACCTCTCAAGCCTCAAGAAGAGCCACTGTAGGAGGGTGGCCTGGTTTGTAGTGGGTACCTAAGGTACTTACACCTTATACCAGGTCCAGTTATCCCTTATTAGTGAAATGTAGGCAGAGCCTAGACGCCAGGCTGTCTAGAGGTAGCTGTAGGCAGAGCAGCCAAGGCTGAACTAAGAGACATGCAAAGCTCTTGCAATACCACTGTAGTCACACGGTACTTACACACAAGAAAGACAATACTCAGTGTTACCAAAAATAAAGGTACTTTATTTTAGTGACACAAGGACAAAAATATCTTAGAGGCTATACTCCCTTAGGAGGTAGGTATTATACACAAATATGCACTAGTAACCAAAATCAGGTAAGTAAACAGTCATAAAATAGTGCAAACAGTGAAAATCACAATAGGTTGCAATGGGCCTAGGGGCAACACAGACCATGTACTAAAATAGTGGAATGTGAATGACGGCTTCCCACCTAGGCAAGTGTAGTGTGTAGAGGGGAGCGGAGAGTGTAAGAAAACACAGAAGGTAAGTAAAATACCCCACCCTAGAGCCCAGGAAAGCAGAAGTAAAGTACAGCAAGTTTCCTAAAACACACTAGAAGTTGTGGTAGAACACAGTGCAAGAACCAGAAAAGACTGCAAGACACCAATGATGGATATCTAGACCTGAAGACCTGTGGAAGGAGGGGACCAAGTCCAAGAAGCACTGAAGAGTCCAGGGAGAACAGGAGCCCCTGCTAACCCCGATGACGGTGCAAAAGGAGAATCACCAGTTAGAAGACACAGTCAGTATTGAACCAAAGGAGAGAGATGTGTATTCCTGCTTGGTACAGAAGATGTCCCATGCCGGATGGATGAATGCAATCTGGTTTGCTTTGCCGGATTCCATGAACAAGCCTTGGTAAATGCAAAAGTTGTGTTTCGTAAATAAATGGTGCTGCCCATGCCCAGGAAGTTCCAGGCTGACTCTAACCAGGAAGGAGAGACAGAGGGGGCTCTCAGCAACTGAGAGAACCCCCAGAAGACCAGGCAGCATGGCCAGGAGTCCCTCAGCACAGGAACAAAGGAGTTGCAAATGGCAGTTGTCACAGCACTACACAAAGTGTACCCCCGCCGGGGAACAACTCACAGAGCTGAGCTTTGCTGGATAGTATGCTGGGGACCTGGGTTATGCTGTGCACAAAGGATTTCTTTAAGAAGTGCACAGAAGCCCTAGGAGCTTCAAAACACTTGATGCAAAGAGGTTCTGTCTGGCACAGGAAGGCAAGCTCTTACCTCCAACAAATTTGGACAGCTGGACCTTTGGACAGTCAGGGCCACTTTAGTCTATCACCTGTGTTCCAGGATCCACGCTCCTCATCAGGAGAGGGGACCCAGAGTACCAGTCGTTGCTGTAGAGACGAGCCAGCTGAAGCAGGGAAGAGACTCTGTCACTTCACAGGAGATTCCTTTGGTTCTTCTGGTGCAGGATGAAGACAGGCAATCCTCGGAGCGTTCACAACCTGGAAACTGTTGCAGTTGCTGGCAGGAACTGAAGTTACAGAGTTGCAGTAGCTTTCTTGGATACTTTGTAGCAGTTATAGAGCTCCTAGGGCAGTTCTGCTGTTGAACCTATGGTAGAAGATGAAGTAAAGGATGCAGAGGATCCCTGCTGGAGTCTTGCAATCCGGATCTGAGGAAACACCCTCAAGAGAGACCCTAAATAGCTCTCAGAGGGGGATTGGTTGCTTAACCAGGTATGGACCTATCAGGAGGGGTCTTTGATGTCACCTGCTGGCACTGGCCATCCAGACACTCCCAGAGTTCCCTGACCATCTTGAAATAAGATGGCAGAACCCAGGGACACTCTGAATGAGCTCTGGGCACAACCCCTGATATGGTGATGGACAGAGGAGTGGTCACTCCCCTTTCCTTTGCCAGTTTTGTGCCAGGGCAGGGAATGGGGTCCCTGAACCGGTGTAGACTGGATTATGCAAGGAGGGCACCATGTGTGCCCTTCAAAGCACTTCTAGAGCCTCTGGAAGGAACCCCCTCCCATGCCTGTAACACCTATTTCCACAGGGAGAGGGTGTAGCACCCCTGTCCCAAAGGAAATGCATTGTTCTGTCTTCCTGGGATTGGGCTACCCAAGCCCCAGGAGGGCAGAAGCCTGTCTGTGAGGTGGCAGCAGCTAGGGCTGCGGTGAAAAACTCAGAAGACTGGTATGGCAGTACTGGGGGTACATGGTGGAGCCCCCAGGGTGCATGGAATTGGTCCCCCAATACCAGAATCAGATTGTGGGTACAATTTCCGGTTCCTAGACACCTCACATGGCCATATTTGGAGTTACCACTGTGAAGCTACAGATATATATTGACCTATATGTAGTACACACTTATAATGGTGTCCCCACACTCACGAAGTCTGGGAAAATGGGCCTGAATGATGTGGGGACACCTCTGCTAGTGCAGGGGTGCCCTCACACACACGTACTATGCACCTAGCCTTCAGGGTCTGAAGGTTATATATACAGGTGACGTATGAGTGACCTGGTGCAGTGAAAATGGTTGTGAAATAGTGCTTACGCAATTTCACTCAGGCTGCAATGGCAGTCCTGAAAAAGTGTTTGGATGAGCTCCATATGGGTGGCAAAAGAAATGCTGCATCCCACAAGGATCTCCTGGAACCCCAAAGCCCTGGGTACCTGGGTACCGTATACTAGGGACTTATAAGGGGGGTCCAGTATGCCAATCTGGAATGGAATACCGGGTTACCAGTATGTAAGTACAAATTTGGAACCAGAAAGAGCATAAGCACTGGAGTTCTGGTTAGCAGGACTCCAGTGACACAGTCAAACATACTGGCAACACAGTAAAACATACTGACATATAGGCCACAAACTATGAGCACTGGGGTCCTGATTAGCAGGATCCCAGTGCAACAGTAAAAACACACTGATAAACACTGACAAATAGGTCAAACATGGGGGTAACCATGCTAGAAGAAAGCTACCTTCCAGCAGCCATGAGTTTGCCAAGTGGGCACCATTTTTATTGGGCTGATTTGACAAAGCTTTGGATTTTAAAAATTGAGCTGCCAAAGCAGCAGTTTATTGTATTGAGAAGCAAAATAAATCAATGGCTCTGAGTGATTTCCATACCTGAGACCATCATGATGCGTAGTCAATCAGAGACAGGGAAACAGGGAAGTCTAGTGACAGGCACCCAACCCTAAAGAGAATGGTGCCTGTCCCTGTGACCTGACTACCCTCTGGCACATAGGGGAACATGTCAAAGTTGTTCCACTCCCTCTTAATGCATACATTTTTTACCATACTGTATTATTTGTTGTTAGAGTTACTCTGTGCTCTAATGTGTGTATTTATCGCCATCCATCCTACATACCATTTGTCCCCCTTTCATGCTCTGCCCTTCGTCAATTTGCTCAGCCTGTAGAATCAGTCTCATCAATCCGCCCACTGTACTTCACAATTCAAGACTACATCACTTTATATTACTATTAAATGAATTACCTCATATTAAGTCACATTAATGTTAATATCTGTTTTCCCTCAATGTCTTTTGATGAGTTGTACTACCATGTGAAACTAGCTAGGTGGAGTTTTTGCTATATAAAGCAATACATAGAAAATAAATAAATAAAATAAATTCGTGAAACTGGTGCCATGTGTTCACCGATGAGAAACTATGGGAAATTACCTGTACATTTGTGAGAGCTCAAACTTTAGGTCTACATAACAGTAACCAATCTGCTCCCCTGAAAGCTGAAGTGAACCTCTCAAGGCTAACATACGTTACTGACAAGTTGCTCAGTGATTCACAACACAACGCTCACTTGATTATTTATTACTTTGGACCTGATAAAAGTTTTCATTTTGAGGCATCTGTTGGGAGTCAGAATTAAAAATCTGTCCAAGTTCTTCAAGAAGACTGGTGAACTTCTCCTTCGACTAGTATATTACCAGTGGGTACTGGTACATCTGGATTTCAGGATATGATTGTTTATGTATCCTATCTGCCCTTCTTTGACAAATGGCGTATGAATCTCCTCCTCACCATGAGGTTGACCTGGTAGCTGTTCCTTGGCACAATAGCTTTCCTGAAGACACAAGCAGGAACATTATTCCAAACCTGGTGACCTCTCTGTGACTTTATATGCGTGCATTGTTTCTGAGCCTTAACAAATGTCCACCTCTGCGCAGCCCTTCACAAAAAAGTGAATTATTCAAAGAGCTCACTACTTCAGTCTTGGAAATGTATACAACCCGAGTTTCCTCAGCATTTGCTATCTTGGCATTGGTAGGCTTTGCTGGCTCATAAGTTAGCTTCGCTATCATCTTTCGTTTGTGGGCTACCTTTCAATAAGCTTTTTTATTTTGGCTACTCCATGCTAAGCTCAACTGTGATTGTTTTTCTTTATAACCATCTGCTGGTACATTTATCCCATTATATACTTCTCTTGGGTGACTAGAACCATTGAAGTCTGGTTTTTAACATTTTAAGGCTATGTCTCAGTCTCAACTCATCGCAGATGTTCTGGCAGCAGGCACACTGGGGGCAAAGCGAGGAGTGAGTGAGAAAAAGAAATGTGGGGCAACGATCTTGTGGGAATGAGAGAGAGAGACAGTGGGAGAGAGAGAGATAGAGAATGAGAGATTCAAAATCAATGACTGGAAAAGAAAAAGAGTGGAAGGGGTTGGGGTGGGTTTGATCATTTTTGCAAGGGCTCCTTTGGTTACCAGTCCAGTCCTGCGCTGAGTCATCGCTCCAGGGTTTCCTTGCTGTTACCATTCCAGTACTGGCAAGAGAGGGTGCTGAAAAACATCTCATTGGACACAGTTAGTGTCATGCAAGGCTTCTTGTAACCTGGAATTTATATGTTTAGATCCAGTGTATCTTTCTGTTTTTTTTTGCCTCCTCTTGTGTGTCAAATACATTTCCATCAAAGAAAAGAAAGCAGAGTAACATTAGCCCACAGGTGGTGGGCACAGTAGCATACATAACCACTTGATGCTGATAACACTCCCATCTTAACAAAATTAACAGAAATCAGTATAATTTATACAACAAATGCATGTGGTTTATGAAATACAATTTAGTATTTACCCCACTTATCTTGATTATTACTGCAGACTCTAGTGGCGGTCTCATATCCAAACTCTACCACTCTTGCCTTGCACAACTCCCACTTAATGACTGGCGGGTGCAGGAGGCCTGAGGGGTGGACCTGGGATACGATATCTCGGACAAGGTGAACTATGCAAGCTGCACACAAACACTCACAATATCCCTCAACCATAGACATAAGCTGTTGCATTATACATTTCTCCGTAGGACATAAGTGAAGCCCAGTGCCCCAGCCAAGCTGGATCCCACATGACCGTCCAATTGCCTGAAATGTAATGCTGAACATGCTGACTTTACCCAACTGGCATGGACATGCGACCAGGTGTCAGAACACTGGAGGGATGTTTTTGTTGTGCTTTCATCTATGATTGACATCATTGTAGCACTGGATCCTCAGATGGCCCTCATGGGATATGTAGAGGCAATTTCTAAGCCTATGTAGTGATTTCCAGCACTGGCCTTACTATTAGCCAAACGAGAAAAAATGCTGCATTGGGGGTCCAAAACATCCCCTATGATAAAGAGATGGCTCCACAGTCTCATATACTGCAACACTACTTGTGAGACCTTGCCACCACTCAGTTCCCATACCAGGGATATCTGGCAGCCAGTCCGTGCTTACTTATTGACCTTGGAGGACTCTAATCTGGGAAACACCGAGGACCATGGTAGCTCCTTAGACTAGACTATAACCCCTTGTCGGCGGACTCTTTATCATATTCACTCTACACATAGCCGAAAACATGGGCAGATTCATGACTTGTACTCTCTGGATGGCCATTTCAACCGACCTTCTCATCCATCGTTAGTTTCATCAACATACCTTTGCATGTCTCATAATCAGCATGTTACTAGCCTTATAATGGGCCTGTTATTTTTTGTGTGTGGCATATTATTGCTTACAGCTGAAAATCAAAAAGTTATAAAAAGAAATTCAATCTAGTATATGCAATGACTTGCCAAAGAATAAGTCACATTTTAGTTCCATTTTCTTCACAAATACCTATGGTTATGTCAATGTAATACTTTCAACCTGCAAGAGATTAGAACAATTCTAATGATGAGAGACACCTGTTAAATTATGAGCATGTCAACATAATTGAAGGTTCTTTATTTTTCTGCAATGCTGCAAGATTTGAGCTGATGCAAGTTGTTCTTTGCCTGCTCTAATTTGTGCTAGCATTCACTGCCTAAAAAAGCTGGCAGTGCCTGACAGCAAAATGGCAGAATGCATTCAAAACATCGACTATAAATGGAAGTTGATGAACCTTGAGAAAGAATAGAAACAGGTTAACAGATTGGAAAATCATGCCATATGTGAATAAAGGAAAAACCATGAGTCATGCTACCTGTGTACATAAATATGACAACTTTAAAACGCATTTTGAGGTATTTGATATAATTATGCACGTTTTTGGAAAAATGCACTAAGAAAGTGTTCAATTGAAATAGCTTTACTTAAACACATGCAGATTGTTTTTGACAAATCTTACTGAAATAAAAGGAGGTCTTGAGTCTTTTGCTTGTTCGTTGATTTCTTCATTTGTCCTTAAATTTTAACTGACAAAAGCGCAATTCTTAAAAGAGTGGGTGAATCACTGATAGAGTACAGAGTCGCTGTAGGAATGAAAAGAAGCATTCCCAGGCATGTTAACTAAGAACACTACGCCCTTCTGACGTCGGATGGGCATTGGAAGCATGGGGCATCGAAAGGGAATTCAGACTTGAAGCAGGAATACCTGGTAATGGAAAGGGGCATGATCAAATGCGGTTCCCTAGTCCAAGATTAAGCGTTTTCACTGAGTAGTCACACTTGAGAAGTGGCTTATACATCGATTGTGGGAGTCACATAAACAAACAGCTTTATCTCACTTTCTCTGAGTGGAAAACTATTACCTTTTTTCAAGCAGCTTCATAATTGCAAAGCAGAATTACCACATTAGAGGTTATTTGTGGATACAAGAGACAATAAGAAAATGAGGAGCACCGATTGAAAGTAATGAAAGCAAGAGACATAGGGGCATATTTAGAAGAAATAGAGGCATATTTATAAGTCCTTAGTGCCACCAGAATGTAACTTTTTGTGACACTCCGGTGGCGCTGTGCCCTGCGCCACATTTACAAGGCAACGTTATGCCACTTTTTGTGGCTTAACGCCGCCTTGTAAATATGGGCCTCCACCAAATAAGTTTTCTGCTGCAGATGGGCATGCTATGAGTTCTGCTGTGGGAGTACCCACGCAACACCCATCGCTTTTTTTACGCTGCCCCAGATTTACAAGGAAACAGAAATCTTAGGCAGCGCCAAAAAACACCAATGCCATCCAACAGGTGTTGTTAGCATGGTGCAATGAGGAGAAATACTTTTATTTCTCCTCATGTTTGCTTTTTATATATGTGTTGCATTTTGGAGCAAACATAGAAAGGGCAAAATGCCATTAATGATTGTCTATGTGGAGTAAGGGACACCTCCCTGCACATAGACAATCATCCCTGCAACGCTGGTACTCTTGCACTATGGTGCAAGGGTGCCTGGTATGGCACTAGGCAGCTAAATTTAGCACCAGTGCTAGAGGAAACAAAGTGGTGCTCCAAAATTTTGTAAATACGGTGAATCCTTGTGTTTCTGAAGTGACACAGCACTTCCTTTTAAATATGCCTCATACAGTTTCAGATGCTAAGCCATTTTTTCCATTGTGTTCTGAGCGCTTTTTTAAATATGTGACATACTTGAGAAGTTTCTAATTTAGCCCCAAGTAGCTGTTTGCTCTTTTATAAATACGATGAACTGTAATAAATACAATTGATGTATCACATAAACAGTAAGAGGTTCTCTCACATCTATGGAAAATATAATTCATAATTTTTACTCAAACTGTATCACAGACAGTTCAGGATGTCAATAATTTATTGGTCTCTCTATCAAGAAGAGTCACTGCATTAGGAATGAATAAATTAATTTAATTTATCTCTATATCTTTAGTCAAAATGTTGAACTAAATAAACCTTCAGCATGTAAAGTGACCTTGGGTATGCAGTCAAAAGCCTCATGTGACAGACGGGGACTGTTAAAAATGGGGCTTCTGGTTGGCTACGGTATGCACCTAAGCCAGGCAGAACCCACCCAATCTAGTCAGGGCAAGGGAGTTACACGTCCAAGATAACCCCTGCTCACCCCCATTGGTAGCTTGGCACGAGCAGTCAGGCCTAACCCAGAGGCAATGTGTAAAGTATTACGCGGACCCCAGACGTCCTATGGGAGACCGCTCCTCATACTTGCAGGCTGGGGCTCCTGTGGACCTGGGCTTCCTGGCCACAGGGCCTGCCCCACTACTCCACCAGCCGTCCAAGGCACCTGGCACAGTGCGCGGGTATTCCGCTGCCCCGGGCTGAGGCAATGAGGTGCTTCCTACAAGCAGCTCCTTCCTGTGCCCCAGGGGCACCACCAACAGTTCTCCTGAGCCCCAGGGGCACTGATACCAGCGTACTTCAGATGCGCTTCGATCGATACTGGTGCTCGGGCCACGGCAGTGATATCGGCATATGGAAAAGCACTTACAAGCACAGGGGCCACTTCAGTGAGCCCGGGTCGCGGAGGTGAAGCTTCTTTAGTGTCTAGAAGCACAGGGGAGGCACAAAGAAGCGCTTTCCAAGGGCTTTAAATATAACAACGGCACTCCTCATATTTTGGAGGGTTGCAGGGGTCAGGGACCACAGCACCCTGCCCCTGGAGACAGAAGAGGGTGTGCGAAGCACAGGGCGAGCAGGCCCAACAACAGGCCAGCACAAGGAATGCAGATGATTGCAGTTGCTTCTAGTGACCTAGCAGGTCACAGGTCAGCACAGCAGCAGCAGTCCAAGGTGGGTCCTGGTGAGCCCATTCGGCAGTGTCCTGTTCCAGAATAATCTCTGGAGTCCCAAGAATGTCTAAATTGTGGGGAAACATCCCCTGTACTTATACTCAGTTTACAGTGTGTTTCACAAAGAGAGGGGGGAAGAGGTTCCAACCAGTTACAACTGGTTCTGGGGGTGCCCCCTCTCTCCTCCAGCACAGGATCCAAATATCAGTTGGGGGTAAACAACCCTATTGAGTGAGGCCAGGGCACAGCCTTTACAAATTCAGGTGTGCCCGCCTCTCCCTTCTCTCAGCCCAGGAAGTCCATTCAGTATGCAGATGAACCTCTGTGGCTCCTCCACCCTCCCTGTGTACAGGCTGTCTGAAATGTATGCACAAAGCCCAACTGTCACTCTGTCCAGACATGGATTGGAGCCAAGCTGCAAAACACTACAGTCATAAGCACAGAGAAATGCTCACCTTCTAGAAGTGGCCTTTCTGTAATGATAATAAAAAATCCACCTACACCAGTAAGCAGCGTTTCTCACTACCAATACAACCATACCAATCATGACTACGCTACCCATCATAAATCAGACAATACCCCCTACACATAAGGCATGGCATTTCCAATGCAATCCTATAAGAAGGCAGCACTCATAGCAGTGAGAAACCAAATGGGCTGTTTGTCACTGCCAGGACAGGCAACAGTACTAAGCAAATGTTCTGCCTTCTACAGGCATGGCACCCAGATCATAGGGATAGCTAGGGCCTACCTTAGGTGTAACTTACATGTAGTAAAAGGGGAGTTCTGGGCCTGGCAAGTAAATTTAGATGCCAGGTCCCTGTGGCAGAAAACTGCGCACACAGGCCCTGCGCTAGCAGGCCTCAGACAGGTTTGAAAGGCTACTTCAGTGGGTGGCAAAAGCAGGGCTGCAGGCCCACTAGTAGCATTTAATTTACAGGGCCTGGGTATAGAGATACCACTTTACAAGGGACTTCTAGGTAAATTAAATATGCCAATTAGGTATAAACCAATCATACCAAGGTTACAAGGGTGAGCACATGCACTTTAGCACTGATTAGCAGTGGTAAAGTGCCCACAGTCATTACGTCTGCCAAAAAGGGTCTGAAAAATAAGGAGAAAAAGTCAAAAAGTTTGGGGAATGACCCTGTAAAAGGGCCAGGTCCAAAAGGGACTCTTAGCCCATTATATTAATGCCTATGATTAGGAGGAAAAGCATGTTGTAGCAGTGTTGAAGAAGTAGTAAGAAAACACTTGAAAGAAGACATACTGGAAAATAATTACCGAAAGAATCACCCATTTATCCAATACACAGGTTTTTCAGATTAGATGAAAGGACTCCTAGTTGTAGCCTTGCACTACATATATTCAAAATTGTAGTTTCTCATTTATTGTAAGGGTTACAGACCCAGAGTACAGTGCGATAATTTTTGAAGATCTGTAATTATACATTATGCATATTTCACATTTGTTTGACCATGATAAATTGATTCGTCTAGCAGGATTAAAGTTCTACTTCTACTCACCTCTCCTTTTCAGCATTTGATTAAACTGGTGTGTGATCTAAATGTAGACCCTTCTATTAAGCACCGCCACCCTCTATTAAAAGTAGAAACATGAGTTTCAACTGACAAGTTCGGATGACGTAGGTGCTTTTGTCTCTGAGCAAGACTGTAACTTTAGGTGAAAATTATTTTGGGTATGAATACTTATGCTAAAAAACAACCAAAACAAAGAATTATAGATGGGTAACTGAACCCCAAAGTGAAAAACATCATGTAACTTTCATTCATCCATCTTTAATTTTATTTATGGCATTCAAAATCTTCTGCCTCTGCTTAGAACTGCTAGGCTGGGGCAAAGCAATAATGGAGTAGCCATAGATAATATGGCCTCTCCTTCCTGTCCCATTACCTCCCTTCCTTAACCAACCCCCACTACCTTTCCTGCCTTCCTTCACCCTCCTGCAGATGTGTTTTCTGCTTTTAGTGAAACAGGTGGTGCTGCACTGACAGAGAGCCCTCTCAGCCTGGCCTGATGAAAGAGTTACCAGATTTAGGTCTGATTACAAGTTTGGCGGTCCACAGATCGCCATACTTGTGGAAGTGGTCGGGCCACCACAATCCTGGCTGTCTGACCTCCAGATTATGATTCTGGTGGTTGGACTGGCAGGAGACCACCACCTTCACCAGGATTAGGGATCCTGATGGGTTGGCGGTGGCCAAAGGTGTGGTCAGCCACGGCAGTGCCGAGTGCAGCACCAGTGTGCTGATCACGAATTTGCTTTCCGCCAGCGTTTTCATGAAGGGGTCCCAGTCATTTATTTCTGATGATATTCTGACAATGAAATTTTTGTACCACACATCAGAAAATACCACAGCCCAGGGAACGTATCCCAAGTGATAATTACCCTACAACACAGGATTATGATCCCTGTGCAAACTCCAGTTTGCCTGGGTATTATTGATTGTTTCTCTGTCTCATAATCTGGAGATTAGTATTTTTCAAATTCCAATGGTCAACACCCACTTTTGACTTCGGAATACCCATATTCTAATTTCTAAACTAAGGATGTCTGGCAATTTTCTGACTTTTTCTGTTGGGACAACAATGTTTAAAATAGACATTGATGGAAGTGGTGTTAAAAGAGCTGTCCTAATTTGGTATCCTTTCTACCAAAAGTTAGTCAGTTCCCATCAACATCTAGATTAGGCCAGAACTGCTAACAATGTTAAAGTTATTTACTTGATGCATAAAACCATATTTCAAGGTGTATCTTCATCCATTAAAAGTTTATACTCATAAAATACAGTTACCATTTCTGCATATCTCAATACTATCAAAATGTACCACACCATACTTCTCTGTTTAATTAATTGTCTCAAAGTTATAACAATAGGGTTCCAGGGTCATGTTAACCCTGCTGTAAAACTGTTCATGTCAGGCTTTTAGAAGGTCCACTTGTTGAAAGGTAGATGAAAATTTAAATCAAATCAGGCATTACAATTTCACACTCCCCCTCAAAGGCCCTCATTGCCTGTATGCCAAAATTTGGTGCAGGAATACTGTATATTCCAGCCAGTATACAAGCACAAAATTCCGACAACTATGATTTTTGACCTTTTGTTTCGGACTAATCGCAGAGACTCATAATGCCATGTTCTTTTGTTGAGTTTCTATGATTTCTGGGAGAAAAGCACTGACATATTCCTCCTGATCCAAGCAGGTAGAAAGTGCAGCTAAAGGTTTGGGTGCAGGGTAAGAGAAGGCCAACATCTGTCCAAAGGGAGCTTTTCCTGCTCTCCCTGTGCAGTTAGACAGAGGTTGGGCAGAGACCAGGCTGTGCTGATGCCTGCAGGCCATGCCCCAGCAGTGACACAGAGCGATCTGGTGTCCCTGGGTTGTAAATTATGGAATGTGGAGTTTGTGGAACAGATGATTCTGAATCTGGAGACCCTCTTAATTGTGGAGGGAGAGACTTGATATTGGGTTTTAGCTCTGAGGGAAATGCCTTCATTTCTTTATGCTACCATAAGGAATTTAGGAAGATTTACAAGCCCCTAGCGTCACCTTAAGGCTTCCTTAGCATCACTTTTATGATGTTGAGGCAGTGTTAAGGTGGTCATTCCCCAGCTCCATATTTACAAAGTGGGGGAATGCATGAATTGCTCCACTTTCCAACCCCTTGAGCCACATTATGACTGCGCCAGACATAATGTATGCAATGGGGACATCACCACGCTGGGAGGCCTGAAAAAATGGTGCAGTGAAATTTACAAGATTTTTTCAGTCATTTTAGTGCCTGCTCAGGGAAGGCGGTAAAGTGACACACCCATAATAATCTTGCTGCACTAGTGTCAACATTTTTGATGCTAGTGCAGCAAAGCGCCACAACAGCTTCAGACATTTTGACACTGCCATGGTGCTCCATTTTATAAATACAGCGCACTCATGGTGTCATTATGGGGGGCAAAGGGAACTCAAGAAAAGTGTAGCCACTTTCTTGTAAATCTACCCCATAATTTGTGCTGAAATATTGTGTTAAAAAATGACCTGCAAGTTTAAGTGGTAGGTAACATTCCATAAAATAGTTCGGAATGGTATGAGAAAAGTTTTTGATTAAAAAAAAAAAACTCTGATGCATAATTTGTACAGATAATATCATACGTCACTTACATAAAAACTGGAAAAAAGAAACAATTCCTCTTAAGAGCAAACTCATCTTTCAGAAAAATACAAATATTTCAAACATAAACTTACATAACAATTTATATGTAAGCAACTACTGGTCTGAGCACACGTCATAAAAACAGTATATATCACTCATGAGAAACATACATATGTAGGCCAGTCTTATCTATGTGCAAGACTCAATTTTATGAATAAATGGTTCGCTTAATTTGTTTCCTAGCATGTCCTGAAATGCCTCAGCTAGTGCTCTCAAGCACAATTAAGGAAACATGCAGTAGATGTCCTATAAAGGTAATGATACAAGCAGGGATAATGGCAAATGTGTTAAAAATACAACAAAATATTGTAAAAACAAAAATAGTCTCTTATAACTGAATATCCCCCAATTATTCATTTAGAAATGGGAAAGGGTGTTAAACTTCAGAGAAGTGATAGGGCAAGGACATAAACATTAATTACAAAGGTCCAATAAAGTGCTCCAGTACAGTGATTTTTTTCACTAGAATGCCTCACCATAGCAATACCTGTATTATGTACACTGACCTGGTATGTGCCATTTCCCACCTTAAATAGCGCAGAGCACAAACTGGGTCAGGGTGCAATGAATCCAGTACCCCCAGCACAAAATGCATCCCTGGAGACAGGGAGTTAGAGAAGAGGGACAGCTTTTTGAAGCAGCCTATCCACCCTTCACTGTGCAGGAGGTAATGTGGCTTGATTTGAAAGCGGGACATAGGTCTTCCTGCATTCACATGCAGCTGCCTTCAGGGTGGCAGTAGGTGGTCCATGGGACCCATTTATGTCCCCTATGGGTCACCCTCAGGGCCACCTTTTTGTGGTGTAGTCAGTGCTACTTCTGACAGCTCCATTGCCTCTGTGCCATGACTATAACACAGCATTGGCACAGAAGCACAATGTTCCCTCCTTTGGATGGGGCAATGCCCAAAGGCAAATGAGGAATTGCCCCTTATGATTGCATCGTGCTGCATGTGACTGGCACAATCTACATTCTTGAAGGGATGTGCAGGCATCTATATCCTGTTCTGTAGTACCAAAGGGCACCTGAGGTGAGAAAAGTGGTTGCACATGCCTTTTGTTTCTCTGGGGAAGTTTGTGAAATGCAGCCCCAGAGCGCTCACTGAGGCTGATGCAGCTGGGATGAAGTTTTTGGTAATTTAAACTATATTTTCTGTGATGATGTACCAGAATTTTTAATGGGCATGCTGGTTCTGTTCTGACTCCAGCTGCAATTGGTAGACTAGTGGCCTCTGTACCTCATGAAACCCAACACCTATCTAGTACTTTGTAGAATACGAGACAGGTTCCACCCTGCAGATTGAAGAATCAACAGGCCGGTGACCCTTTGTAGGAAAGTACCCTCTTTTTGCCATGGTTACCCCCATTTTCTGCCTGATGTCAGTGTGTTTGACTGTGTTCAATGGATCCTGCTAACCAAGACCTCAGTGATTATGCTCTCTCTCCCATAAGTTTTGTCACTGCATATTGGTAACCCAGTATTTCACCCCAAATCGGTATACTGGTGCCCCCTTATAAGTCCCTAGTATATGGTACTGAGGTACCCAGGGCATTGGGGTTCCAGGGGATCCCTATGGGCTGCCGCATTTTTTTTGCCACCAATAGGAAGCCCTTGCTAAGGGTTCTGTAGGACCGCCATTGCAGCCTGCGTGAAAAGGTGCATGCACCCTTTCACTTCCATTTACACTGCACCAGGTCACTCAGAAGTCACCCCTGTAGCAGGTCCTCTAGCCCTGAGGACAGGGTGCAGAGTACCTATGTGTGAGTGCACCCCTGCACTAGCAGAGGTCCCCCCACGACCTCCGGGACCTTTTTCCCAGACCTCGTAAATGCGGGGATGCTATTTTACAAGTCTACTGGACATAGGCCTCTACCTATGTCCAGCTACATAATGGTAATTCCGAACATAGGCATGTGTGGTATCAAACATGTTGGAATGGTACCTCGAGGCTCTTGCAAGCATTGGTTGTATGATTCCATGCACTCTGGGGGCTCCTTAGAGGACCCCCAGTACTGCCATTACAGCCCTCTGAGGTTTTCCAGGAGGCTGCTGCCACCTCTCAGACAGGTTTCTGCCCTCCTGTTGCTCATGCAGCTTTAGCCCAGGAGAGCATAAAAAAGCATTTCCTTTGGTAGAGGGTTGTTAGACCCTCCACCTTTGGAAATAGGGGTTACAGTCTTGGGATGGGTATTCTCCCCAGCCCACTGGAAATGCTTTGAAAGGCACATTAGGTGCCCTCCTTGCATAATCCAGTCTACACCAGTTCTGGGCCCACCAGTCCCTGTTGTGGCATGAAACTGGACACAGGAAAAGGGAGTGACCACTCCCCTGTCCAACACCACCACAGGGGTGGTGCTCAGAGCTCCTCCATAGGGTCCCTGGGTTTTGCCATCTTGGATTCCAAATTGGCAGGGAAATCTGGGAGCATCTGAGTGGCCAGTGCTAGCAGGTCAGAGCCCTCCAATGATAGGGGCTTACCTGTTTAGCTGACCAACCCCCCTTTCAGGGCTATTTAGGGTCTCTCTCTCGGGTGGTTCTTCAGATTGGGATTGTAGGACTCCAGCAAGAATCCTCTGCATCCTTTACTTCACCTTCTCACCCAAAAAACTGCATGTGGACCCTTCTGGAACTCTACAAACTAAAATAAAGAAGCAAAGATGACTTCTGTAACATTGTATCTTATGCTCCTGCCAGCAACTGCAACTGTTTCCAGGTTGTGAATCCTCAGAGGACAGCCTAACTGTAACCTTCAACAGGCACCCCTCTGCTGCAATGACCGGTGGCGTGGGTCCCCTTGCCTGATGAAGTGTGTGGATCCAGCATCACAGGTGGTGGACTGAAGTGGTCCTGACGGTTCTGACATCCTACTATCCAACTTTGGTGGAGGCAAAGCAAGCAAGACAGTACCCCCATGCACCACATGTTTTGCAGTTGCCAAAGCTTGTTGGCATCCTTCCATGAGGTTCTTCATGCACCATGGTGCTCTGGCCCCCAGCACTCTATCCTGTGACACAAAGCTTCCTGAGTGGTTCTCTGGCGGCGTGGGATCCCTTGTTGTAGTGCTGCATGGTCCTGCTTTTTCACCTCCTTTGTCCCCATGCTGTGGGACTCCTGTGCATGCTGCCTGGTCTTCCAAGGGCTCTCTGAGTTGCTGAGAGCCCCCTCTGACTCCACCTCCTGGGTAGAGTCCACCAGGTCCCTCCTGGTCCCAGGCAGTGACACTTTCTGCTAACCGTGAGCTTTGCATGTGCCAAGGCCTTTTGGTGGCGGCAAAGCAAGCAAGACACTACCCCCATGCACTGTGTGTTTTGCAGTTGCCAAGGGATGTTGGTGGAATCCAGTGATGCAAACCAGACTGCAATCATCCATCCAGCATAGGACATCATCTGCACCAACCAGGAACCCAAATCCATCTTCTTGGGTGCAGTACTGACTGTTCTTATTCACCGGTGGATCTTCTTTTACACCTTCATCCGGGTTAGCAGGGGCTCCTTTTCTCCCTGGACTTTTCAGTGCTTCTTGGACTTGGTCCCTTTTTCCACAGGTCTTCAGGTCCAGGAATCCATCATTGGTGACTTGCAGTCTCTTCTGGTTCTTGCATTATCTTCTTTTCCTTGTTCTTGTGTGTTCGAGGAAAGTTACTGGGATTTACTCCTGTTTTCCTGGGCTCTGGTGTGAGTTCTATTGCTTACCTTTGGTGTTTTCTAACACTCCCAGTGCCCCTCCACACACTACACCTGCCTTGGTGGGAAACTGACATTTGCATTCCACTTTCTTAGTATATAGTTTGTGTTCTCCCTAGTCCCATTTCTAACTATTGTGATTTTCACTATTCGCATTGTTTTCTAGCTGTTTTTATAGCGATTTCTGCATACTAATGTATATAATTTGTGTATTACTTACCTCCTAAGGGAGTATAGTCTCCATGATATTTTTGGCATTTGTGTGACCAAAATAAAGTACCTTTATTTTTGTAACTCTGAGTATGTTCTTTCATATGTGAGTACTGTGTGACTACAGTGGTATTGTATGAGCATTCCATGTCTCCTAGTTAGGCCTTGGCTGCTCATCCCTACTACCCCTAGAGAGCCTGGCTTCTAGACACTGACTACATTTCACTAATAAGGAATAACTGGACATAATATAGGGTGTAAGTACCGTAGATACCCACTGCAAACCAGGCCAACCTCCTACACCCTTTAGTACTGAGTTTAACATATTTGGGGAGATTACAATTTTTTTTCTGAAGGGTATTGGTGGTTGAATCCTCTGTTCAGCTTATTCAATTCAAAATCCTTAGCAGAATATACTCTCATAGGTTAAAACTCCATACAAAGTGTCTACTTGGTATCCTCGTTTGCACACGCTACAAGGGAGGACAGGGGCTTTTTTAGATATGATCTGGGAATATCAGTGATGCACCTGATTTGGACGAAAGTGCCTATGGAACTAATGGCACTCTTTGGTGGCAAGATGCATTGCAACCCCAAGCCGCAGTATTGAAGTAAAAGTGATATGATCAGATATTAAAATATACATTTAATCTGGGCTTGATGGTGGCCCATATGGATGTAGGTCGAGAATGGGGGAAATGCAAAACATCTGCTCTGGATGCATGGAGAAAGGTATGCATTTGTGCTTGATGATGAAAATTTTAATCAATCCGAGTAGAAGGACAGAAAACAAGCATGACAGTTTTACTTTTTCTTGATATAAATGTCTGGTCTATATCCTCCTTGGTGTGAAACTATTATTACTATTAAAAACCTAAAATTAGTCAGGATATATTCTTTCTACGATTATAGTTAAAATACACAAAAAACATCTTTAGACTTGAGGGTGCATTTTTTCCATTTTTTAAGCGTTGACTCTTGAAAGTTTGCCATCATAGGTTTCAAAGGGAATGAAAGTAAGCAGGGAAAATGTCTACAGAACTCAGTAATTCCAAGCTAAGCCAGGTTAGTGAGTTATTTAGAGTTTGTTGTGCTGCTTCATCTAATAGTGGAATTGAAAATTCACAGAAAGGGTAGCGTGATGCAACAAAAACATTTCTGCTTTCAGTTTTCCAAAGATTGCAATTGTTTTCATAGAACCATCTAAATGAGATCAAATTTCCAAATGTACATCATCAATTATGATAGGGAGCAAATATATTGAAAGAACTGGGTAATTCTGAGCGAGTCAACCAACAAAATAATACAAATAATGATGTGTGATGTCACTGACACATGCAGTGTTATCATTAAGCTGAAATAGGGAAGTAAGGCAGGGTAAAAATAAAAAAAAAGAATGGAAAGGCAGCTATATCCTGATGGACTACTGAATATTAAAAAAATACATTTCCTAAAGGGTGAATTTACTGGCAGGACTCCATCATACCATAAATATCAAAAAGCCTCTTGAAAATACTAAAATGAGGTAAGGTTATGGTTGCATTCAAATCTGTTTTGCATTGGCAAATGAACATGTTGTTCTTCTGTAAAAGTAGTGAGGTTGGACCCTATAAATCTGAAGGCAATATGCGAAATTGAAAGGCTAAGTAAATATAGTTGTGGAAATGGGTGAGACCCTTGAATGAACACGTGTGACATGATCAAGGAGGAAAAGTATCAGTTTTTTCCATTGTCAGAAATATTTGCCTATTAAGTATGTCACAGCAATCAAACAAAAATGCACTTACAGCCACAACACTTAAAAGGGGCGTCCAGTATTGAGAAATAATTGTATTTAGCATGTACTGTGTTACCAAGAAACACAGATAAGAGACATTCCAGAATGCTAATATGTTGGATAATATGTTTTTGTGTTTCATGATTGATTGTGATAGCATTCAGTTTTTTTTGCACAAATTAAATATTGGGTATGATTAACATCACAAGCTTTGTTATTGTGATCCCTGTCCAAACAGGCCTTTTTACAGGTATCATAATTTAACAACAACCCCTAAGTGAGGCGTTTGTATCAGTGACAGCCTTTGTATAAAATGGTTGGCACCTTCTAAGAAGAATGCCAGAAGTGGATGAGAACAATGATTGCAGCACAAATTAAATTAGAGCTATTCTTGGCCCTAATAAAAGACTCTAAACATATTGAACCCTCCTGTGTTAGAACGGCACAGTGGTGTCGTAGTTTGACTCTTTCTCTAGGCAAGACTGCTGGTTTGGACAGTGCTTATGTTTGTAGGCTACTATGCCAATCTTACAAAAAGTTGCAACTGTCGTTCTAACCCTCCCAGCTCACAAGCAGCACCTCAACAAAAACCCAAACAGTAAAAGGTGATTTGTGGCAGCCCTTACATATGGACTCAAGAGTACGACATCTCAGGGAGGTCATGTTTAAACGGAGAATACCCCTTTCGCACATGAACAACATGTCTCAGTCAAACACATAGGCAATGAAGGAGATGCAGTAAAGTTTTCAATAGGTTTTATTAACAAGACTGCAATCTACATTAAGTTGCATGGGCTGCAATGATTAAGATAATAAATAAGTCAAGAAACAGAAAGGTAAGAAATGAGAGTCATGAACAAAAAGACCGCAGTGATGGAATCCAAAACCTGCAGTCAACTGACAAACAACAAAGGAAGGCTCACTTTTGTGGAATGATGCGAGGGGCTGAGATGAAACACCGCACTCACTCCTTAGAAGTGCTAACGACTAACAGGCACACTCCTGCAACACAGAGCACTAGTCCTGGTTGCAGGGTGCAGTGAGCAGGAAGCATAATGTCTTTGATGCCCCTGAGGCCTCGATGAGAACAGTGGGCAAGCCAACAGCCCCTGGAGTCACTTCGGGGTTTTTTCCTTGGTCCTCTAGTAGGGCAGAATTCAGCAGGCAGCAAAGCAGCTCAACAAAACAGGGAAGCAGTTCCTTCGAACAGTCAGTCACAGCAGATTGGCAATCCTTCAGGAAAGTAGCATTTAATCCAGTAGAGTTTCTTCCAGGTCCAGTAGTGTATTCATTTGATAGGGCTAAAGCCCTGATACATATGCTCAAAAATGTAATTAATGAAGTGGTGAAACCCTTAGAAGTGCACAACAATACAGTTTAGCCCAGCCCTAGCTCCAAACAATCAGTAGGGGGTAAATCAGCACTTTATGTGAGAGCAGGACATAACCTATATAAATGTTAGGTGGTAACCACCTCTCCCTCTCCCAGCACAGGAAGACTATCAGTATGCAGATGAATGCAAATGTATCCCCTGTATCTCCCAGCCCTTCCTGTGTTGTGACTGTATAGAGAGTATGCAAAAAGTGTAGCTGTCATCCAGGCCAGACATGTATTGGAGACAGGCTGCAACACACACAGAGTTATCAGCACAGAGAAATGCCTACTTTCTAAAAGTGCCATTTTGTATATAGTAATGTGAAAGCCAACTTCACTAATAAGTAGAATTTATCATTACTGTTAGACCTGACAGCCTTAGGGTAGTCAACCCCCAACTTTTTGCCTGACTTCCTCCCTCCAATTTTCAGACCCTGTTTTTGCTGGTTTTAGGACTCTGCACACTTTACCACTGCTGACCAGAGCTAAAGAGCAGGTGGTTTCTCCTCTAAATGTGGTAAGATTGGCTCCAACCCAATTGCCATTTTTAATTCACTTGTAAGTCCCTAGTAAAGTGCACTAGAGGTGCCCAGGGCCTATAAATTAAATGATACTACTGGACCTGCAGCACTGATTGTGCCACCCACATAAGAAGCCCCTTCACCATGTCTCAGGCCTGCCATTGCAAGGCCTATGTGTGCAGTTTCACTGTCACTTGATTTGACATTTAAAACTATTTGCCAAGCCCTAAACTCCACTTTTTCAACATATAGGTCACCCTTAAGGTAGGCCCTAGGTAACCTAAAGGGCAGGGTGCTATGTAAGTAAAAGGCAGGACATTTACCTATTTGTTTTACATTTCATGGTAGTGAACAATTCACAAATTCATTTTTCACTACTGTGAAACCTGCTCCTCTAATATAATAGGCAAGCATTAAAACTGTCCCTATGTACTTTTAAGTGGTAGATTCTGATCGGGACAAGGCTGTATAACTCTACCAAACAGGGAACCAATTTCTAACAATTGCTATTCTAAACTTACCAAACATGATAATGCTATTCCTTTCTGATCAGGAATTAGCACTTGAAAGAGTATAATACCCCATGCTAAACTATGAGAGGAACAGGTCTCACAGTAGTGAAAAAAGAAATAGGCTTTGTCGTTACAAGGACATGAAAAAGTACATATCTTACTTTTACTTACACAGCACCCTGCCCATAGGGCTAACTAGGGCCTACATTAAGGGTGACATGTGTAATAAAAGGAGAGTTTCAGAATTTACTAATTGTTTTAAATGCCAATTCAAAGTTGCAGTGACTGCACACACAGGCCATGGACTAGCAGGCCTGAGACAGGTTTGCATAGGCTACTTGTGTGGGTTACACAAGCAGTGCTGCAGAATCGCTAAAAGCATTTAATTTACAGGCCCTAGGTATATGGTATACCACTTTTAAAGGGACTTACAAGTAAATAAAATATGCAAAACAGGTCTAAAGCAATTATACCATGTTTGGAGGAGAGAGCACCTGCACATTAGCACTAATTGGCAGTGTTAAAGTGATCAGAGTCCTAAAACCAACAAAAAGAAGGTCAGAAAATAAGAGGAAGAATGCAAAACGTTTGAGGTAACTCTGTAAAACGGGCCAGGTCCAAAATTCCAATATTGTTATCACTTGAAATAAAAATTCTACTAGCAATTGGTGGAGATTGCGTAATTACATTCACCCGTTAGTTAGATGCTGACCGATGCATTGTAACTAACATGGTATTATCCTCTAGTACCATGATTTTGTGTAAAAAGACAAATTATATTTTAGACGTCAGGAACTCCTACTATCAATTCTGCGGCAGACAGCGACCTTACAAACCTAGTGTTACTCTGACTAAAAAAAATGGGGGCGAACCAGTCTAAGAGACTGTATTGGAAGACTGTCTAAGGCCCACAATGACAAAATAGAGTACCTGTTGGCTTTGGTAATGAAACTAAATTCTAACTTAAAACATATAAGGGGATGGATGATCCAGTAGGCTCCAGTCAATCTAATTTATTGGGAAGCACTCCAGCAGATGGCCCTTTAATACGTCCAGCCATTCGAGCCCATAATAAAAATGTATCTGTTATTGCTAGAGCGAATGGGTCGACTGCTATGCACTCTTTGCACCTGAAATGCAGCCTGAATTCGTCTTTGGGGTCTGACTGGAGGCCTATAGAACCACATAGGGGCATCTCTGATAATCAAAATATAATGAAGTGCGCCCCAATTTCAATTTTAAAAGGTCATAGAGTAAGCCCCCTAGGAGTTGCCACCAAGGAACCTAATATATTCATGCATAATGTTCCAAATGTCCTGCTGGGCAATAGAGAACCACAAGATTCATTAATCAACCATCATGCGTTGGCTTAGAAAGGTCAAAGGCTGCAGATCAGTCATTAGAGAGGACATAACAAATGCCATCCGATTTAGAGACGACACCCAACAGTTGACTGCATTAGTCTGAGGCTAGCAAAGCACTAGCTTGTCGCAGGTGTGACAGCCTCAGAGCACAGATTTAGGACCAACATAGGATTGCAAATAAGGCTTGAGGTAAATGCTCCATACCCATTAACAGCTCCAAATAACGCTCGAATCTGGAACCCACCAATCCATCAACAAACCATTGCTGTCTCAGCTGCCCACTCAGTCAATCTGTCTGAAATAGATTGTCGAAAATCATAGTGGGAATGGCACACTACTAATGCTGAAATGCCCCCCATCAGACAGTACCTCAGTGATTGATCCCCTAGGAAAATCTCATGGTAAAGGGGACACAATGGGAATATTTTTAACCATCACTAAACCCTCAGTGGTGGAAAAGAGCATCAATTTATTAGCCCATGATGATTATATTTTTCTGAATAGTACATTTTGGCCATTCATGATTGACATGGAGGTATTCCCCACAATGGGCAGTGACCATAAAACCACTAAATGTCGAATTACATGCTAGACCCTTTCTGAATTCAAGCATACCATGTAATATGAACTACAGTTGAAACTAGTAATAATAGAACAAATGTGAAATGGTCAGTAATAGCAGACAATGCCATTGTTCAGCTTCAAATATACAAGTTATTTTTGGAGAAGAAGGCCCCACTTGAGTCGACTGATAAGAGCATGATCAATTTTGTTAATCTCCACTGTGAATTTATGGAACTGTAGAAAACTTTTTTTCATGAAGGAGGCACGAAGGAGCCGCCATCCAATAAAGCTCCCAAAGTAGCATTCATGTGAATGTAGATGTGCTAAAACAATGATACTAGAAGCAGTAAAACAAAAATGTGACCACAGTGAGATCTGTGATGCCTGAAGAGAGTACAGGGCAACCTTGATTAAAGCTAAAAGGAGCTGGGAGATAGAGCAGTATGAAGAACTTACTGACTCCCTCCAGAATAGGAATGCTAAGGTCTTTTGGAAATTGGTAGAGTCTGGGACGCACATCATAGAAAACCATCTAGAAGCAATGGTTTAACCTGAAGTATGGGTAACCCATTTTTGTGATCTGTACAGGGAGTGGCCTAAAGACACAGTCCCATCAAATGATGAACTTATAGTAGCCTATATAGAGCAATAGGATGGGAACAAGGATGGAGTTCCTGGTTACATTTGTATGGTAGGAACTGCATAGGGGCTACGGTTAATGAAGAGGGAGAAAGCGCCTAGCTCCAACGGGGGTGCCCATGGAACAAGCAAACATTTTTCACTATCTAGGTGTAAGACTGGCTGATTATATGTCCTGGACCCCCAGATAGGAAAAAGCGGGACTGGTTTACACCAAAGGGCATTGGCCATAGGAAGGAAACACAAGGCCACCTCTAGTGAAGCAGTATCACCAGTTCTTGATGTATATGGTGCTACTGGTATAGCAGTAGCTACATATGAAGCAGAACTCTGGGGTTGTGCTGTTCTGTGCTCACACAAATCAAAAATAAGTTCTTTAGGACACTGTTTAACTTGACCCCAAGAATTGCCCACATACCTCTCAACATTGATCTAGCATTAAACAGAGTTGACCATGTGCTTCTTCTAAAACCTTTGACATATTGGGTGCGCCTTTGAACCACACCGGATCTGGCTTCTTACAGAGGACCTTGGTGGAATTAATTAGCATCAAGGAAAGTGTATGAGCTCTATGGCTTACGAAAACAAAACATCTGCGTGAAGCTTTCAAAATGGAACAAGTCTGGCTCTCCCCAGCAGCAATGAAGAAAGGCACTCTCACTAAATTGAAGCAAGCTTTTTGGAAAATTATATTGGCACAAATTTGGATAGACCAAAAAGAAGGGAGCATTACCGAAAAAGTCCTCAATCACAACTGTTTCTCCAGTTTTAAGCTATATTTGGACAGGATTCGACCCTCTCAAGCTAAAAACCTGTACATAAAGTTTAAAATCAGCGTTTTGCTATTAAGATCCTTCACATGCACATGGATCACAAGCAGATCCTTACCTTCCCACTGCTATTTATGCCCGCTGCTTCAAAAAACAAAGGAACATTTCCTCTTGTTCTGACCAAGCTACAGTCTGCCCCTAAGGAGATGGATCATCGCATTCTTGAGAGGTCTTTAGGATCCTTAGGTGTGACACGAAGGAGCATATTGTGTTAGCTGCCTCCAGGTTTCTCTTTTGTAACAAGTTATCAGTGAGGCCTAATAGTGTAGCCGGAAGACGCATTTTGGTTTAATGTGTGTGCTATTTACAAGCTGCATCTGCATTTTAATTATTTCTGCAGCTAGTCCAAGTTATTTTAAAATGGCTGTATTCATGCTGGCTTTTAAGAAGGCATTAAAGTATCGTGTATTGCAATACCTTTTTGTTATTTATGTATGTGCGACTTTTATGGTTTTTATAAACCGAAATTAAGTATTATTATTAAAAAGTCTTGTGAACATGCCTACTTTACCAAGTGTTCATAGCAGGAACTCCAAAACAAAGACGGCCAAGCGCAAATGTCCGCCTTCTTTCTGTGCGCTTTCTTTGTAGCGAGAGGTAATATGTGGAATTGTGCTAGATGTCTGGTTCGGCTGTTCATTCTGGATATAAGCCAAGAGGCTGATTTCGCACTCGCAATGATGTAAGCCAAATTCTCAATTCAATCACAGATGGAAATATATAGCATAGTGTTTGAAAGAAACAGAATATCAACCAATAATTACCTTTTAATAGATTCTGCTTGTCAGCTGCTTTGTTGGGCGTTATATTTTGTAAAGTGCTTTTAAATGTAAGCCTTTGATTCAGAAGCAAGGTAATCATTGAGCTATCTATTGAAGCATTTGGGAGCACAGTTTTCTATGCTGCAGTAAACTACTTAAAAGGATCACGTTGTTTACGATATTGTAAAACAGCGCTTTGATGTCACAAGTACTTAGGAAAGGAAATTACGCCTATCTGATGAAAAGTTACAAGGGAGAGATAAGCAATAAAATATTTTTTTCAAATGAAATAAAGGTGATTATTAAGAGGAAAGGAACGAGGAATTGGGGATGGGTGTGCATTTGAGGATTTGCTTCACAAAGCCATTTAGCGCTGTAAACCTATAATTTGGCTTAACAGCCTCCATATACCCCTGTAAGGAATCCACAAAATGATTCCTGAAATATGTAAACAAATGTTTTGTGGATTCCTTACAGGGGTATACGGAGGCTGTTAGGATAGGTTTACAGCGATAAATGGCTTTGTGAAGCAAATCCTCATATGCACACCCATCCCCACTTATGCAAAGAGTAGGGAGTGTAAGGTCAAGTTTGCTATAAGAGTTTGTGAACATTCACAATCATAAACTCTACACCTTTCTCACTCTGGAAATGTTAGAAATGTATTGTAGCACAGAACTTGAATTACTTCCCTTCTAAGGTGGGAAAGGAAAACGAACACCACCAAACTTTACAGGTGCATAACATAATACATGTATTTTTGTAAAGTGCAAGTTCGTGTCCCTAGGTATCTTGGAGCTGAATAACTCAAGTTTATTCTTACCCAGCTAAATAGTGTTTTTTTTATTTTTATTGCCCTCATAAGGATGAATGGTTGGGCCAAGGCTTAAACCCATGACCATTATGTCAAACAGATACCTGGAGTAATCGCATTAGTCCAATCATCCACCAGGCACAGCGGAGGGAGCATCTCCATAGAGAAAACTCATTTCTCCATGGAGAATATACTATGAAAAAATTGACATGTACATAGTGGACCACATTTCCAAAATGCAGAGCTACGCTGCTTATAATGCTGCTTTCAGTAAATAGCAGGCTGTGGCTCACATAACTTTCCAGGCATATTACTGGCAAAATAGCCTACTTCAGATTTTCTCACAAATACGTCAAGATTGGTGCACTAAATAAACTGCACACTAGGGACTATAAAAAAGCCCCTCACCTGGCCTACATTGGTAGATGTGGATTTTTGTGTGTTGCAAATATCCACCTTGAAATCCAACACCCACTTGCCACCTTCCACTGATTTAAAAAGCCACTGGTATTTATGGCAGATTACAATGTCCAAACCGTGTGATATTATGGTAGTGATATAGCTTGGACTATATCCCCTATTGTTGACACTGATTAATCTTTCCTTCTCTGTTCCTGGGGGTGAAGAGTTTCACATCAAATCATTTAAGTCAATTACAGTGCAACCAAATGGCAACACATTTATTCCTGAAATTAACTTAAAGTGTCAAAAGGCTTTATTACAGACTCAAAGTCAAACTTACATAAATGAGTTTCAGAATCATAGTGTAGACATACAAAATCACTAAAGAAGAGTTAAAAGTCACACAACATTGAATTTGATTAACATATGCAACACCAATATCTCAGTAGCGGCAATGCAGAAAATCAAGAAACACTCATGGTGTTTAAAATCCGAAATACAAATCTGCTGTCTAACCATTGAATTTAGATTCCTAACTATTCTAATATTTAAAAGAGTTTCAGAGAAAAGGTCAGCATAATAGAACTTCTGTGGAAGCTTCCATCATGAGAGGTGTGCAGCATAAAGCTGCTTAATCCTTAGGAACTTTGAGTCTATTCCTCATAGAGGTCCGGTCTGCTCAAAGGAGAAAAGGGGTCTGAAGCTTTCACTAATAACCCCACACTTAAACCTCAATCTGACAAAAAATAACTTAATTGATGAACTCTTCCTCAGAAAAACAAAATCGTATGGATAATTGGTAACAGTATCTCCTTTCAGTTTCTTCATTGTGGCCTTGGTAAAGCCTCATTATCAGGAATTTCGTAACGATAACTGACAATTCAGGATGCTCCTTCCAACCTTGTAACACTTCTCTCAGACTCTCTTATCTGTCATGCAGAATAGGCTCCTAAAAAGTTTCAGCACCTGCAACTTTAGAAAAACATGCAAAAAGCAAACTTCACATTGAAAATTAAAACACAGGAAAAATGTGTGTCTTCACTCCGGACAAGATAAATATGCAAAAGTACACTTTTAAATAAAAATGGTTTCTGTATGTCTTCTCATGTTGAATATAAAATGATTATAAAGAATAATAGTGCTTAAAATGTTATAACAAACATTTTTCAAATGATGATTAAATGTGGCATACTTGGAACATTATATTAATCTGTGCACTCTCTCTTATGCCTTTCAGAGCAACATGGTTAAATAGAAAACACTTTCACGTTATACAGGAAAATAACCATCCCTTCATTTCATGTTTTAAGAGACATAATGGCACAGCCAGGTTATGCTCACTCAGTAGTGTTACACGTTTCCTCGCTAGTGTCACACATATGCAGCGATAAACGCTGAAGAACCCCAGCAAGACCTCGAACGATATGCGCAGTCCTATCTGCCTCTCACAGTTGCAGTAGCAATGGCACTATAACAAGCACAGCTGGAAAAAAAAACATTTGCCTGTGGTTTCATAATGTGTAGCATGATTCACAGGCCACTGTTCCTAAATAGAAAACATCAGCTTTCAAGAGTATCACAGCATGCCATGACTTATTGCAAAATGAAAGGACCTGCAAAGACACATGCGGTGGAAGTCATACTTAGCGACCTGTTTTGTTCTTGAGATTGTTTTTCACTATGAACTATTCTAGAATATTTACACAAAACCCTCTCATTACATGTTTTATAATTCCATTAAATATTCGTGTTCCACCCATGTGTGTCCCTTGCCCGTTTCTTATTTATTTGAAATAAATCTGGCTAATGCATACAGACACAAATGCCTGTGTTGAAGACTTTTTGAGCGTTGCTTCATACATCAGAAACCACTTAACGTAAGATATCCTATACTGAACAGGGTAATGAAGCATTGCTTATGGTATTTTCTACACAGCTAGGTCCATTATCTAATCCAAGACAGCTTGACAGCTTAATAAATAGTGCACTTCTAAACCATATCAGATTTTGAGTAAAAAATAGCCATGTTCATTGTCCCTGTCTGTTGTTCATGGGAGGTGTCAGTGCAGCCCAAGATTAAACTGATACTGAAGAAAGGGTGTCATCAGCAAAGATCACCCCAGTCATGGATGGCAAATAATATTGAATTCCAAGACTACAGTGCACCCCGTAATCATAGTAGGAAATTGATTAGTAGGTTTTAGGGTTGAAGACTCCTGCCAAGTTTCTTAGCCATCTGTCAGGACCGAAGTCAGAAGGAAACTGTTCAAACCAGCCTGCACACTTTGGGGGTCATTCTGACCCCAGCCGGCGGCGGAAGCCGCCGGCCTGGCTGGAACCTCCAGAATACCGCTGCGCGGTCAAAAGACCGCCACGGTTATTCTGAGTTTACCGCTGGGCGGGCAGGCGACCGCCAGAAGGCCGCCCGCCCGCCCAGCGGGAAACCCCTTCCCACGAGGAAGCCGGCCCCGAATGGAGCCGGCGGAGTGGGAAGGGTGCGACAGGTGCAGTTGCACCCGTCGCGATTTTCAGTGTCTGCTATGCAGACACTGAAAATCTTAGTGGGGCCCTGTTAGGGGGCCCCACGACACCCGTTACCGCCAGCCAGGTTCTGGCGGTCAAAACTGCCAGAACCAGGCTGGCGGTAAGGGGGTCGGAATCCTCATGGCGGCGCTGCCTGCAGCGGCGCCATGGAGGATTCCCCAGCGCAGCTGTACCGCCGGTTTTCCGTTTCTGACCGCGGCTGTACCGCCGCAGTCAGAATGCCCATGGGAGCACCGCCAGCCTGTTGGCGGTGCTCCCGCGGTCGTTGGCCCTGGCGGTAGTCTACCGCCAGGGTCAGAATGACCCCCTTTGTCTCCTCCCACAAACTTTCTCTTTTCATCCATCCAGTCTCTCTCTTTCCTTTGCTCTTCTATCTCTGATCACTTATTCTCTATCTTCCCATCCTCTCGTTCGCACTCTCTCTCTTGGAGACTCCCCAGGCCTGCTGCAATTAACCTAATGGAGAAGGATAAAGGGCCAGAATGACAGGGGCATGGTGTGCAGCCATAGTCTTTCAAAACTGTCCTCCAAGTCTGCCAGTGCACTGGGTAGATTCTCAGAGGAATCAAAGGCCTGTCAGCCTCAGCTGTCCACCTGACAACAAAACAGTCCTTCTTCTCTTACTGTTCTGGCTATTCTTCTACCTTGGGTGGCCAGGGAAGGTTTAACAGTGCCAGCTCATCAAAGATTGTTAGGGTGCCATAACTATGCCTATGAGTTCCGCTTAGACCCACTGTATAAAATGTATCTTATGATGCTGCTCAGAAAATCTACAAGAGATCTTGCACTTGTGGGCACCCCTGTATCACAGAAGTAAGCCCACCCACGGGAAGTAATTGAAAGCCAATAGCAGTAGTCTTCATCTTATCCATACAGTTGAAGTTTCTCTATCCAATTTCCTTGTGTGCGTATATTTTGACCACCTTAATTTGCTTGTCTGCATGGAGCAAATTAAATCTTTTTACATCAAAAAGCGACCTCCGAGCAGTTTCTTATTTACAACCTAAAGGCTGGATGGAAGGTGCTCAGCTATGCATGGTAATTAGATTTATTTTTTACTTAGGAACAAAATGTGTCTTTAAGCAGTTCATTAAAGGTTGTGCATGTCAGTCACATGATTGTTAGCAAGATTTATCAACCTGTTACTACGGACGTCATTAAGAAGTTGAGGCTAAACTCTAATCCTGTGAAAAATCTTGTTTTCACAGAAATCAGAATTATAATTTCTGCAATGATAATCACACCCCTGTCATTTTCTCCTGTTGGGTAGAGGTAGGTAAAACCTGCTGAAATTAACAGGGAAAAACATGTGAGAAGGCAAAACAGGCAGAATTTGGTTTGTTAAATGCCCATTCTGCTTATTTTTTCAGAATCTGAGCTATCTGCTGCAATTGGTAAATAAGAGTAATGTAGTTGACCAGGGCCCTTATTTCAGGTTGATCAGAATAAAGTGGAATATTTGCCACACTTTTGTAAATCCCATTAGCTGGGGGTAAGGCATTTACCACTTGTGATATATTTTCTAGTTTGAGTTTTCAGCATTGACCTGCTGAAATTTATCAGTGAGAACCTGCAAGGGTGTGATAATTATCATACCATTCTTGGGGCCAGATGTACGAAACGTTTTGCGACTCGCAAACGGCAAAATTTGCTGTTTGCGAGTCGCAAAACGCGTATCCCAATGCAGAAATGCATTTTGCGAGTCGTTACCGACTCGCAAAATGCATTTCAGACTCGCAAATAGGAAGGGGTGTTCCCTTCCTATTTGCGAGTCGCATTGGGATGCAATACCATTTGCGACCGCATATGCGGTCTCAAATGGCATCGCAGTTACCATCCACTTCAAGTGGATGGTAACCCAATCGCAAATTGGAAGGGGTCCCCATGGGACCCCTTCCAGTTTGTGATTGCACCCAAAAATATTTTTTCAGGGCAGGGAGTGGTCCAAGGGACCACTCCCTGCCCTGAAAAATCCGAAACTAAAGGTTTCGTTTTTTTTTTGTAGTGCAGCTCGTTTTCCCTTAGGGAAAACGGGCTACACTTCAAAAAAAAAAAACCTGCTTTATTGACAAGCAGGTCGCTAACATGGAGGCCTGCTGACGTCAGCAGGCCTCCATGTTAGCGAGTGCCCATACTCGCAATGGGGCCGCAATTTGCGACCCACCTCATGAATATTCATGAGGTGGGTCATTGCAACCCCATTGCGAGTTGCAGTCGGTGTCTGAGACACCGTACTGCATAGCAATTTGCGACTTGCAAATTGCGAGTCGCAGGGACTCGCAATTTGCAAGTCGCAAATTGCTTTTTTCGTACATCTGGCCCTAAGTTCTGATCCCTGTGCAAACGTTTGTTTGTACTGAAATTGGAATTTATCCACGAACATGTGTTGATTGCCTATCTGTCTATCCATTCTCTTTCTCTCCTTTAAATACCCCACCATATTTTGTCTAACATGTAGTGAGGTCTTGTGTAGATGGGACTACAAAACCACCTTAATTTTAGAACTAGTTTGAGGGGTTAAAACAAGGCATCATTTAGATAGGTTGCTTTCTGCTGTATGAAATTAGGGACATATTTATGACACAGGTTATGTTGCTGCTGCACCACGCAACATGGTGCATGTGCAATGCAAGCCCAAAATGCAGTTTATCAAACCACATAAGGCCACCTTGTGTGGCCCTGAGTGCCTTGATAAATCTAGAGTAATGCACTGCAGCACAAATCAGTGTTCCATAACTCTGCCACAGGGAGAGGTTCCATGGGTGCTGCATGGGTGTTCCCACACAACGTCCATAAATTTGTAAGCATTCCCAGATTTACGAGAAGTGCTTTACCTGGGAATGTGCTAAAATGCTTTTCCTTCCCATGTGAGGTGTAACAAGGAGAAATATTGTTCTTTCTCCTTGTTATTTTCTCTTTCTATGTGTGCTGCATTCCGCAGCACATGTCCAAAGAGGAATATACCTCAGGGGATTGTTTTTGTGCAGAAAGATCCCCCTTCCTGCACAAAAACAATCCTTCTTACAATGCAGGTACCTTTGCATCGTAGTGCAGGGGAACCTGCGTTGGCGCTAGGCAGCCAAAACGGCACCAGCATAGAGACAAAGATAGTAATGCACTGTATTCTTTTAAATATGGCACATTTCTGCCCTTTCCCTGTCACACAGTGCAACACAGGAAGGTGACTTGCTGCGCTGAGCTCCGTCACTTTGCCATAAATATGGCCCTTAGTCTGCTTAGTCAAATCATTGTACAAGTTTTCTCTTTGAATGATCATTTTGCATTACCAAAAGAAACATTCATAATTTTTTTTTTAACATCTTTTTATTTTTATTTATTTAACATTTCACACAAGGGTGAGCAAAAAGAGAAGAAAAACGAGCTCCAATCATAATATAAAAACATGTGAAGTAACACGATTATATTTTGCACCAGTGCTAGAATCTCGCACTTGTAATCTGCTTACTTATCATTATGGCTATTTTGGCGCGTACTGCTGGTGTTCTTGGAGATAGTTAAGAGTAAAAGGAGAAGATAGGAGCTGAAAGAGAGATATTAAGTGAGATAGAGAGAAGGATAGGAAGGGGGGGCGAGTGTTAGGAGCCGTGTAGCTCGGCTCTGTTTGGTATCAGCAGTATCCTGTTGGTTGCTTTTGGTTGATGAGTGTGTGGGGTATGTTTCGTGGTTTGTGAAGGTTGTTCTCGGGGGGGCGCTTGTCCTCTTTACTTTCCAGAGTTGTAACAAAGGAGTTCCAGGTTTCTACGCCCTTTACTTTGATCCCCCTGTCCTGCAACGACTGCAGTGTGTATGCTTCTGCTTTTGCCCAATGCAAGAGCTCCACGCACCAGTGTTGTATCCCCGGTACGTTGGGCACCTTCCAGTGCATAGCTATTAGCCATCTATACAATACCAGCGCTAGATCTATGCATTTATGTATTTGCTTTTGGCTTTTAGGTCTGTCTCTTATTCCCAGCAAGCAGAGTTCCGGGTTAGGGGATAATGGGGAATCTAACCATTCGGTTATTTGAGATATTATGTCGCTCCAAGCATTCAAGACCGGGGGGCATTCCCATGTCATATGAAAGAAGGTGGCTTCAGCGGTTCCGCATCTGGGACATTTCTGAGACGATTGAGGGAACATGCGTGCAAGTCGGAGTTGTGATAGATGTGTCTGATGTAAATAGTTAAACTGTGTGTATCGGAGCCTGGGGTTGCGTGACACGGTATGAGTCAATGTTAGAGCCTGATTCCACGCATGCTGTGAAAGAGTGGTGGCTAGTGTCTGGTCCCATCTGTTTTTAGCTTGTTCTTGACCTTGTGTGAGTTGTGTGGTCAAGATTCTATACGTTTCCGAAATATTAATTGGGTCTATGCGTGAAATTTAGTAGTTCGTGTAAGATAGGGGCCACGGTTGGCTCATTGTTACCGCAGTTCCATGTAGTGCGTATTAATTGCCGTACTGCGCCAAACGTGATGAAATCACCGTGCCCTAAGTTGTGGGCGTCAGCCAGAGCTTCGTAAGTTGTTATGTGGCCGCCGCTGAATATGTCGTCCACTGTTTGTATGCCTTTCTCCGGCCAAGCTGATAAGTCTAGTTTTGCAGCTATCCCTTCGACTTTAGGTATGTCTAGTAGTGGTATCTTGGGGGAGTATTGTGGTTTCTTGTCGCCACCCAGCACGAAACGGTGCCATATCCGGCGTGCATTATTAAGTAGTAGGTTTTGCGTGCGTCGTGATTCGTCTCTGTCCATTAGGTGACGTACTATATTAGTGTGTCCCAGTTCGTTATGTATAATTGGTGCTTCTGTGTTGGCAGGGTCGTTTATCCATTTAAGCACCCACTGTAGTTGGGCGGACGCATAGTATAGTTCGAATCGCGGCACCCCCATCCCTCCTTGTGCGAGTGGGTGGTATATTTTGGTTAGGGCCACTCTGCGGCGACCGTTGCCCCAGATTAAGTCCGTCAATATACTGGTCAGGGTTTTAAAGAAAGAGGCTGGTAGTGTGAATGGTAGCGCAAAGAAAAAATATAGCAGGCGCGGTAGGATAATCATCTTTGCTATAGCCACTCTTCCCATTGGGGAGAGAGGGAGCGAGCACCAAAAAGGTAGGGAGCCCCGGAGGGCTCTGATCGCTCGTCCTAGGTTGCCCTTTTTGAGGTCTTGGGGTCATGGTAGATGTTTATCCCCAGGTACTTAAATGTGGTGTAACACCATTTCAACTCACTCTGGGAGTGGTCCATACAGCGTGACTCTGGGATCGCTCGCATTGGGAATAAGCAGGATTTCGACCAATTCACCTTTAAGCCAGATACAGTGCCAAATTGGTTCAGCAATTTGAGTATACCAGGGAGGGAGGTTGTGCAGTTTCATAGGAATATGAATGCATCGTCCGCATACAGTGAGACTATGCGGTGCTTGAGTCCATTTTGAATGCCCAACGCAGGCGCGTGTTCTCGTAGTCGGGCAGCCAGGGGCTCGATGGCGAGAGCGAACAGCAATAGGGATAATGGGCAACCCTGCCTAGTGCCCCTTTCTATACTGAACTTCTCAGATATGGTTTCTCCTGTTTTGACTCTAGCTGTCGGTTCAGAGTATTAGGTCCTGATCCAACTGGTATATGTCTTGCCAAAACCCATTAGATTAAGTGTTTCTAGCAGGAAAGGCCAGCCCAGTGTATCAAATGCCTTTTCAATGTCCAATGGCACCGCCACCTGCCCGTTTTCACTCTCTGGGGTGTTTGCCATTAGACGTATTAGGTTCCGTATATTGACAAATGTGTTACGGCCGGGTATAAATCCAGACTGGTCATGGTGCACCAATTCTGGTAGCAGGGGGAGCAGGCAGTTTGCTAGTATTTTGCCGAGCAATTTGCAGTCTGAGTTTAATAGCGATAACGGCCGGTATGATTGGACATCCATTAGGTCGCGGCCTGGTTTAGGCAGCACTACTATTACCCCCTCACGCTGTGATTCTGATAGCTGACCTTGCACTAAGGCCTCACCCAGCATTTCTAAGTATGGTGCTAGTGTTTGCGTCTGGAAGGCACCATAATATTCTATGGGGAGACCATCGCTGCTCGGTGCCTTACCATGTGCCAACTGACGTAACGCCTGTTGCACTTCCGCAATGTCTATTGGTCTTTCCAGTTCCTCGGCCTGTGTTGTTGTAAGGTGATTTATTTGTAACCCGCTGAAGAACGTGCGCAGCTGTTCCTGTGAGGGAGGGGGGTGAGCCCTATACAATGTACTGTAATATTCTTTGAAAGCGTCATTTATTTCGGCTTGGGTGTTTATTATTGCCCCTGTGCTTAGGCGGATGGCACCGATGGGGGCATTATGTTGCTCGCTCTTCAGAAGCCACGCCAGAAGTCTACCCGGCCTGTCGCCCTCTGAGTGCATACGGGCCATGTGATATCTGTAGTTAAATTGCCTCAGGCGGTGGTCTGCTTCATTCCACAGTGTTCTCAGTGCTGTGAGGTCCGCCTTATCTATTGTGCCCATTGCAAGTTTACATTCTGCAGATTTCACGTTTTGCTCGTGCTCACGGATTTCGTTTGTTAGTGTTTGTCGTACTCCCTTGGACATTGTCATGCATATGCCCCTTACCACCACCTTATGTGCGTCCCATTCGTTTGCTCTGGATTTCGGAGTTCCACTATTAAGCGCAAAGTATGTGGTAATTTGAGTGGCTATTTCTTTTCTGAAGGGGGGGTCCTGTAAGAGTCTTGGTTGCAGGCGCCATGTCGGGATTCGTGTGCGCGGTCTGCCCCATTTAATATGTGCTGTGAGTGGTCTATGATCTGAGATTACTCTTGCGGAGTATTCTGCATTGGTGAATTTGTGTATCAAGTCTTGTGAGCTAAGTATTAAGGCCCATATTTATACTTTTTGACGCAAAACTGCGCTAACGCAGTTTTGCGTCCAAAAAATTAGCGCCGGCTAACGCCATTCTGAAGCGCCATGCGGGCGCTGTATTTATTGAATGACGTTACCCGGCGTTAGCCGCCGGCGCAGTCTGGTGTGCGTTAAAAAAAACAACGTACACCAGGCAGTGCCGGCGTAGGGAGATATGGGGCTTGGGCGTCAAGAAATGGGGCAAGTCAGGTTGAGGCAATTTTTTTGCCTCAACCCGATTTGCGCCATTTTTTTTCACTCCCAACCCCCATAGAAATTACTCCTGTCTTAGCAAAGACAGGAGTCATGCCCCCTTGCCCAATGGCCATGCCCAGGGGACTTCTGTCCCCTGGGCATGGTCATTGGGCATAGTGGCATGTAGGGGGGCACAAATCAGGCCCCCCCTATGCCACAAAAAAAAAAAAAAAAAATTACCTGAACTTACCTTAATGTCCCTGGGATGGGTACCTCCAGCCTTGGGTGTCCTCCTGGGGTGGGCAAGGGTGACAGGGGGTGTCCCTGGGGGCATGGGAGGGCACCTCTGGGCTCCTTCAGAGCCCAAGGTCCCTTAACGCCTGCCTTTTGCAGGTGCTAAAAAACGGCGCAAAAGCGGCGTACGTCATTTTTTTTGACCCGCCCACTCCCGGGCGTGAATTTTGCCCGGGAGTATAAATCCGACGCACATGCCTCGGAGTCGATTTTTTAGACGGGAACGCCTACCTTGCATATAATTAACGCAAAGTAGGTGTCCACGCTAAAAAATTACGCTAACTCCATGGACTTTGGCGCTAGACGCATCTAACGCCAAAGTATAAATATGGAGTTAGTTTTGCGTAGAAATTGCGTCAAAAAAAACGACGCAATTCCGGCGCAAACGGAGTATAAATATGCCCCTGAGTCTATGCGGGTGTATAGAAGGTGTACAGGTGAGTGATAGGAGTATTCTCTGTCCAGTGGATGTAGATGTCTCCACACATCTATCAGGTGGCGCTCTGACATCCAGGATTGAAGTGTTTGGGAATTTCTTTCCTTACTGGGGCGGCCACTAGCGGGGGTGTGATCTATCCATGTCTATTTGTGGGACGCAGTTCATGTCCCCACCCCAAATGTTAGGTAGGTTTAAGGTGATTGACAAATGAGTGATGGTGGTTTGTAAAAATTCGCCCTGCAATCCTACCAGCTGGATATATCTACCTTCCTTATCTGTTATGTTATGCTTCATAGTGTAGGGGACCCCCTGAGCTATCAAGATCAGTATCCCCTTCGCGAAAGATGATGTCCCTGCTGCGTATAACTGTCCATCCCAACTCTTTTCTATTGCTTTGACGTCTGCCGGTGTGATGTGTGTTTCTTGTAATATAGCAATGTGTATGTGATGGCGTTTTAATTGTGCACGTATCTTATTACGTTTAGTTGCGCCAGCCATGAAAACAACATAGAGCAATAAAAAGGATATACTGGGCAAGGCCCAATTTTAAACGCTATGGCACAACCGGTGCCTAAATCGTGTCCGATGAGGTACTGTTCCATTCAGGTACCGTACAGGTAGTGGGGGGCGTGGACTGGTAGGGGCCAAACTCTCGCCCGTGGCCCACAACCGTGTAGTTTGTTTCCAGCGCAGGCCAGTGGGTTTCCGTATGGTTTGGTTCTGGTGTTCCCGCGGCTGCGTGCATCCGCGTTGGGTTGGCTCGTCTCCAGAATTGTGTTAAATCGTCCTTTCTCACGCTCGGTGTCCCCTGTTATTTTAGGGCGGATGTAGCTAGATACAGTTTCTGTGGGGCACTATCAAGAGGTCCTCATATTTCGTCAGCCGCGCGTGGGGTGAGGTTCGGGCCCCCCGACAGCGGGAAAGGGAGGGGCTGGATCCGCTGTGTTGTGAGCTGCTATTGTTAAATTCTGCTTCGTTGTTGGTGCTCAGCTGCGAGTGCGCTAGTGTGCTGATCTCTTTTAAGGCTTGCGTCTGGTCATCTGCCATTTGTGTTTTGGTTGGTCGCGCCAAAGTGTTTTTTTTTTTCCCCTTCGGAGATATGGTGTTATCCATTCTTCCTTCGGCCTGTCCTCCTTAGTTGGATCTACCAGGCCCTTCGCGTGAGCCCACGTCCAAGCGTCCTCCGGTGTTGGGAATATGAGTGTTCTTTCGTCGGCGATTATCTGCAGGCGAGCTGGGAACATGAGTGAGTAAGTGTTTTTGTGCTCACGTAAGACTTGCTTGATTTTGAAGTACAATGCTCTCCTGTTTTGCACTTCCGTTGTATAGCCCGGGTAGGCAGTGACAATGCAATGCTCCATGCTGACCGTACTTGAAGTTCTGACGTGCTGTAATACTAGGTCCCTATCCCTGCAGTTTAGAAATCTCGCTATCAGTGGGCGGGGCGGAGCGCCCGTTCGAGGAGGTCGACCTGGGATTCTGTGTGCTCTTTCTATGATTGGCACTTTTGCAGGGTCCTGTATTTCCATTGTGTCTTTAAGCCAGTTCTCCAGGAATTCTTCATCCTTGGATGATTCTGCTCTTTCTGGAATACCCAGGAATCTGATGTTACGTCTAGAGCGGACCTCTGAGTCCTCGGTTCTTCGCTGCAGCTGCGTGATTTCCGCTTCCAGTTGTTGTATTTTGTTTTTCAATTACCTCTGGTTGGACGCTTTCCAATGTTGTTTCTGTGTCGGCGACCCTGTCTGATAGTTTGCTGTGATCCGCATGAAGTATAGTGATTTCCGTGATTGCAGAGTCAATTTTACTTTCGAGGGAAGTCTTAGTATCCATAACTGCCTGCAGAAGTTTTTCAAATTGTAGTGAGTGCGTGAGCAATGTCTCATTCACTTGTGATATTGTTGTGATTTGTAAGTCTGGTGGGGTTCCGTGGTCCGGGAGGGGCCCTGGTTTGGGCTGTTTTGGTTTGACCATTGTTTCCAGCTTTGATAAGCTACTGGGCAGTACGCAGTTTCTGTGTGTTGCTTGTTCTGCCTGGAGTTATGACTCGCGCCAGTAGGGTTGTATTCACTTCAATCAGATAGCTTTTTGGGTGCCGGGCTATCTTTTACTGCAGTTGGGTCGTCTATACTGGCTTTAATGGGGCCTAACTGAAGTCTCTCAGATTGTGGCCAGTCGGTTCTGGTAGAACTGCTGTGCTACATGTGTTGTCGCTATTTTGCAGGTGTTTCTGGTGTCCACTAAGTTGTTATTTATGGCTCCAGCGTTCCATGTCCCCAGTATATATATATTTTTTATTTGTTTCTTTTTTAAATTTATTTATTTATTTACTGGGCCTGGGATCAGTTCGCACTGCGTCTGGGGCCCCTAGTTCTGATGCTATTCTTGTTGTCTCCCAGGGGGGTCCGGATGTTTGTTGTGCGTGCTTTGCGGTTTCAGGCTCCCTTGCCTCTTTTTTTTTTTTCATTTTTTTTATTCTCCCCCCCCTCCTTTTGATTTAATGCCAAGCACTATGCCAGATCAGTTTCTACATCCTTCGGTGTTGTCACATTAGGGCCTAGGCCAGTTGTTTATACAAGGGCCCTCCTCTGTCCTGTTACCGGGGGGGTTCACAATGCCTATTGTGCCACCATGTTCAGGCCCCGCATGGTATTATGTTCAGTCCAGGGTGCTCCTGGATATGGGCACCCACCGTCGCCGTGGGTGCCGGGGCCTGTGACAACCCCGCGCCGATCGCCGCCCCCTCTCTCACCTTGAATCCGGCGCCGGGTGGCCATGACCACAGGCAAGTCGTGGGTGCCCAGTGGAGGTCCCCTCACGAGCCCACAAGGCCTTCCTTGTTCTTCCGCCCGCTCCGCCGCGGTCCACGTCGGCACGTATCGCGCGTCCGCCGGCCAGCCCTTGGTCCCGACGGTGCCCCGCCGCCGCCCTCAGCGATGCCCGAGCCACCGAGGTGTGACCGCGGGAGCCTTCACTGTTGCCGGCGGCCACACCGCATCACCGCGACCTCCGAGTCCCGCAGCAGTCCGTTTCCGACCGCTGCCGCCTCGCTCTCCTTGCGCCCAGCACCGGGCTCCGCGGACCACCGACAGCCATAAGCCGATCCGATTCACCCACCAGGACGGCACCACCCTCGGGTAAGGACTAGTTATGGATGAGGCTCTGCGAGATCCTATCGGCTGGACTAGATTGTGCTTTTCGATGCCGCCTTCCGTTACGGCCCTACAGGACCACACTTTGCACGCGCCAGGCTTCTCCTTGTGTTTCGGAGCCTCGCATCCTTATGTGGGGGCTCCGAGTTGCAATTTTGATATTGGATTGGCACTGGTACCAGGATCGTTGTAGAATTTTGGTGGGCCGAGAGAGGAGCTCCTCGTTCAAGCGTCCGCTCCGTCCGCCATCTTGGCCACGCCCCCCCAGAAACATTCATAAATGAAGCGTTATGCTCATACTTCAAGAAAATATGCATTTGAAGGTATGTAATACGACTTGGACTGAGATCATTGAGGAACAGGCTGCATTACAAAGAATTGAATACGTTGTAGTCTGAACAGCTTGTAAATGGAGCAATATATTGCTTGGTGGTAAACTAAGACTGCTTATCAGAAACTTCAATGTTCAATATGCATATCTATACTTCTCCATGTTACGCTGCAAAGGTTGTCTTTCCTGTCTAATGGAACACCTGCATTACATCACGTATGCCTAGCTGTCAAGCTGGGCCTGAATGCATGTGAAGAACAAAAGGTTTGTAAGGAGCCAAAGGATGTGAGACTGTGAATTGTTATACAGTCAGACCATCATAAAAAGGCATATCCAAAGCCCTTAGCCATTAGGGGATTTTGTTAACATCAAACCTATGATGTTGAGAAATGCACAATCAGTATTCTTAATGAATAGTGGTTTGTGAATGACTCAGTGATCACAAACAGCGTAGAGAGTATACTAAAGACAAACAATAGATTTACAGTTACAAGGTAAGACGGTTATATACACTATTTTAGATTTTTCATTTTTTGTTTCAGTTTTCATAAGTGACAATGGTAGGCTGTTATGTAAATGTTGTTGACTCATTCACAGACTTACAGTAGGACCACCAGTCAGCCAATATGCTGGAGAAAACACCTCATCAAAAGATTGAGGATCGTTCACTGCACATAAATTCCCCACAGTTAAGGCTGAAGCCTGTGGGTGGGAACAATCTCTGTGATTAAATTTTCGCCATTCTCTTGCACCACAGTGGAACTACCAGTGAAAAGCTGAATAAAATATATCTAGGTTAAAGTGCACACCAGCAGGCCTAGTTCGCAAAAATAATGTGTATGAAGCTGTAACTAAAATGGCTACACAACACCCTCCCCTTGCCAGTTCAAAGGTGGTTCAAAGCCTAATTATGTATAAAAGCTACTAAAATTCAACCTAAGACATATATATAAGAATGTAAATGATGATAAGTTAAGAAGACACGTGTAAAAAGGACAATATAAAAATGTTGACTGTGGTGTAAAAAAGGCCGAATTTCAAGAGTCAGAGTCATTTTGGAAATTGCCAATCGAATCCGGGATAATTAAAGACAGGAAATCTTCCACTTTGGCAGGTTGTAAAGTAGGAAATTCATCGCCAAGGAAAAACAATGAGCATTCATGTTCCAAAGCCTGAGCTCCACCCAAGGCAGCAGCATTCAGTGGTGTGCACAACAATGAGTTTAGAGCTGCATCCTCCACGAAGGGCAACTAATAAGCAGCTTCCCGTAGCAAACGCACCCTCAACATGCATGTCTGGTAATGAGCCGTTAGTGAGAACATCAACAGATCAGCGTCCAATGAAAGCAAGTGCTGCGTAGAAAGACAAACTTTCAGTCCATGTTCAAACGAGCACCAGAGGCACCGAAACACGGGCTGCACACAATACAAAACCGGTCTGAATGACAGAGACCAGTCACACTCCAATTGCTCCAGGAGTGATGCTCCAAAGTACTGCATCATGCGTTCATGACACAGCTGTGCTGGTGGGAGCGCTTTCAGTCCTCCTTGTTGCGGCGTGACAGCCATTGCACAGAACAAGTAGCAATAGTAAGATGCCACCTATTATAGCCAAAGTTATCGGAAATCCCCCGAAAATACTGCTGAATATTGAGTGGATGGCTGATGGTAGTAAACCGAATATAGAGGAGAGGGTGTGAAGGAAACCAGAACAAACAGCCTTAAAGAAATTTGCGATTCTATTAGTACTGGATGCATAAAATATCCGTTCCATGAGCTCACCAAAGTGTCTCGGAAAGTTAGTACTTAAAAGGGACAGTACCTCTGCTGATGACCTTGCCACCTGAAGCGCTTAGGTCTCGCATGCAGATGTCTCTTGAGTTAGAGTTTTTTCTCTGATAACTGAAGTCGTTTCCATGAATGTCAAACTTCTACAATAGGACCTTGGTTAGGATATTAGGGCTCTGATTTTTTATTTTTGGTGTAAGACTGCACTAACGCAGTTTTGCACCAAAAAGTTTAGCACCGGCTTGCACCATTTCTGTGCACCAGCCGGGCACCATATTTATGGAATGGTGCAAGCCGGTGCAAAGTGTAGGCTAGCACAAAAAAAAAAATGACGTTAGCCGGGTGGAGCTGGAGGAATGGAAGATGGGGTTTTTGCACAAAAAAATGATGTTAGACAGGTTAGAGTCACTCTAACCTGCCTATAGTCATTTTCTGATGCAAAACCATCCATACCACATGACTCCTGTCTTAGAGAAGACAGGAGGCATGCCCGCCACCCCAGTGGCCAGCACAGGAGACCAGGGTCCCCTGGGCATGGCCATTGCACCCAGTGCCATATAGGGGGGCCCATTTCAGTGCACCCAATGGCACTTTAAAAAAATAAAAAAATAATTACCTGTACTTACCTATGCTTACCTGGGATGGCGTCCCCCATTCTCTGCGTAGGTAGGGGTGTCCGTGGGGTCTGGGGAGGGCACCTGTGGGCTTATTCCATGGTATTCCACCATGGAAATAATCCCACAGGTCCCATAACGCCTGCCCTGACCCAGACATTAAAAAATGTCTAGCGCCAAAATATAAATATGGAGCTGAGTTTGCACCGGATTTACGTAAATAAAATAATGCAAATCCTGCACAAACAGAGTATAAATATGCCCTTAGGAATTTGTTGTTGGACCTAATTCTTGCCTTTTAAATTAAAAAGGAAGCCTGTTTGGTCCATTATATGAGGAACTGTTTAGAGAGTTGGTGGCTTTTTGGGAATATAATTGCTGTTCCAGAGTTGGTGAACAGTGTCTGTACAGCAAACCTGTATTTTTTGGGAATACTTGCATGAGGTTTGTGCAACACCAGACCACATTCACAAAGTAATTCTAAATAAAAAAGTATAGAAGACGCTTGAAAATTGGATTCCGCTCCGAACAACCTATGGCTGAGGACAGCAATATGAACTATGTATCAAGCCTTACCCAAGAAAGAGAAAATACTTAAATACATTCTGTCAAACTGAATTTATTTAGACAATAACCGCCAAAGGTATAGTTCCTTAAAGTCTGAGTTGATCATATAGCTCTAGTTTAAATTGCACATCTATCCGACTTTACTAGAAATGCTTTGCTTTCGGCCAAAGGCCAAATCTTCATTGCATGTGGTGTTGAGTAGCTTCTATTTGCAGTTCCGCTATGTAATCTAATTTGAAATTGTCATCCCCTATCAACATTATTGGTAGCAGCATTTCAGTCCGTTGCATCACAGACTGCCCTTCGAAAGAAAGAAAGCTTGCGTTTGTTTAATCGTTGTCTGAATCTGCCTATTTAAAGGTTAGACCTGGATTTCATTTTGTTTCGACGTAAAATTAACTCATTTAATAATTTAGAAAAGTTAAATAGGCTTAGGCCATTTGTAGAAGCGTTTTTGCGTTTGCAACCCCTCTGAGTTACGGAATCTGTGGGATTGCTAATGGTATAACCCATTTGTATATCTGGCCCTCGATCCCTTTACAGGGTTGGAAAATGAAAGGAAGACGCCAAACATGTAGGATTGTAGATGGGTTTTCTACATATAGAAACATATTTTCCTTTAGAAAAACGTTATGTTGACAGAAATGCCAAAAAAATGTCATATCAAGGAATTGCAAAACTTTAAATGAAGAACGCATAGAAAGGTAAGACTGACGCAACCTTCTAGGTTTAACCTAGTAAGGTTTTGTGAATACCAGAAAGTTTTAGATCTGAACCTTTTTAAAGTAGTAACCTGCGGGAGCTGATTTGTGGCCATCTTCATGGATCATGTACCAATCTCAGTTGTACTTCATTATATAAACGTATTATTGAGCAATTGAACACCTCTAAGACTTGTATCAGGTGTTAACTTCAGTATAAAACGTATTGTTACTCTATTACCTACACTCAAAAGTATGAAAGGGCATTTCGGTGCTTGAACTCAGAACCTTCAGGGCATAGAAGTCAGCTGTCAGTATTTAAGTTGCTAAGCCACCTTGCCGAATCTTGTTAAAGCATATGAAACTAGACAACTAGCGAACACTTAAATCACAGTAGTCTTTGCTGTGCTATGCAAAATGATTGATTCTCTTATTAAAATTGTTAATTGGAGCGCCTTTAATAACAACAGAGTGCCCTGGGTGCACCTGTTACTTGAAAAGGAATTCATGCCTCGAAAAGATGTGAAAAATGAGAGGCATTTCAGAACGCCATGTTATTCAAACAAGGGAAACAAGTCACAAATCACAAAAATTCAGTGGCAGATTTATGGAAAGTGGTGCTGAACAGAATGCAGCACCACTTTCCCTGCGCCCCTTAGCACCCCCTACAGCCACCATGTGTGCGCTGTATTTAAATAAATACGGCCCAAGGATTTTGACCTCATTGGGCCATATTAATGTAAAAATAAATGATGTTAATGTGGCGTAAGGTGGCGCTAGGGGCTGGTAGCACACCCGGTCCTTAGTAAGTAAACTTACAAGGGGACGTGTATAGGTCGATTAAACTTTTGAATCGCATGGAGTATTCTAGCCATGCAGTGACCACCGTAATGGTAGCTAATATCAATAATCAAGAATACATTCTATGAAAACAACCTTAAACCCTAATACTCAAGAATAACCACTACTCAGGAAGAGTTAAAAAGCTTTATTTCCCTATTGCTTACAATTCTAAGTCATCTGTTAGTCCAAACTTTATTCAATCTTTATTAATCCATTATTAGAAAAACATTATTCTTAAAGAAAACATATGTGACAATACACTCTCATAAGCTATGAATACCAGCATTGATAATGCAATTCAGCAATTTAGTTAGTCAGTCATTTGTCACCGTCAACGTCACCCCTAACAGCCGACCTAACCAAGATTAGCATTAGCATGTGGGTCTTCATGCGAAAATAATTTAGAGAAAACATTAATTTGGAAAAATCTACCTAAGTGTGAATCTCTATAAACAGCACAGTTGGTAACTAAAAGAAAAGGCACAACATTTGTCAGTCACATTTTCTTAGCTACCTATCCAAGATGGATCAGAATTAAGTCAGTCTTAGTCTTCAGGTCATCAGATAGTCAGATACGGATCAGGCTCACAGAGTATGAGCCTAATATCAGCACCTCGGACAGCGTCTCCTGACGTCATAAATTTTTCCCCGAATTCTGAATTCTTAGCCCGTTGTCATGACTTTTTTATTAAGGTCTCTCAGTCCTTCCCACTTATTGATAATTGGTCAATAGGTCAGCAGATATGACTTTAACCTATAGTTTTTGTTTACCAAATCTCCTAATTTCCTTACAGTTTATTTCACAGAAAGCTGATTGGTTCTTCTTGCGATGAGGACATCATCCGGCTCTTCAGGTATCAAAATTGTTGCATATGGCTCTCCAGTCAGTGCCTCTATTGTTCAATCCTGGGAAAGTACATTTAGCCTACTCTACACATAATTGTATCAATTTGTCTTCATCATCTCCTGTCCGTCGGTACATTGCAGAATGTTCTAGCTAAGTAACTTGAACTCTGAGCGGTTCAAGGTCTCTGTCCCCGGTTACCAGTCCTTTGTTCAGAGCGAGCAAGGCCCAGTGGAACTAGGCCTCTAGTTCAGATAACTTAACAATACAAAACAAAGGTTATACATTTCATTATGTTATATTACTACCCTTTTCTCATATATTTTCATTATTTTGCATATTTTAGTCACTTTAGTACATATGGTGATCACTCCCTGAGGGCACATTTTCAAATGTGCACATTATTTTCTGCCATTGATTTCTCTACACATTTTTCTCATCAATAAACACACATATAGGTCATTAATAATTTTCTTAATTAACAGATCTGCTCCAACAGGGACTATAAATATGCCCCTCGGTATGAAAAATTACAGCGTGACGAAAAAACAAACCTTTCATGGTGCCCTATCTGACTGAAAAAGGGAACGAGGTGCATTACTTGTAGAGAAGATTCAGGTGCATCACCATACGTTGCCTCTAGATTTGTGAATCTCTATTAAACATAGCAGGGCCTTTAAAGGAGACCATCCATGACCCCTGGAATTCCTTCAGCATATTTGGATATTCTGGGAATACTTTAGAAAACATATATCAAAAAAGTTATTTTCTTTCTTTACTAAGCCCAAAACCAAGTGAGAGTTAGTAACAGTTTTCTACCCTACAGAAAAGAGAGCACAGAAAAATACATCAATGTATTCACTAATGTACGTCAGGGTTTATTTACTAATGATGAGCGCGTGCACTCCCTTAGCGCAAAGTGACACAAAACATCAATTGACTTCACATTGAAAAGGGCCACAGGTGCAAAATTGTGCAGCGCTAACCCTTAGTAAATCAAGGCAATTGTGTTGATAGTTGTGCTTGAGGGTGACTAAGAATGTTTTTCTGTATCTCAATCTTCGGGTGTAATCATCAAATAACACCAGACAGTGGTCGTATGAAACTTTGATGGCTGACGAAGAGAAATGAGGAGCAGTCGTCTACATGAACAACACATCATTAAGGACTTTAAATTCAGTCACTAAAGAGAATTAGTGTGAGTTAGTGGGTTTTATTTTCAAATCTTTTAGTTATTTATCCATTTGTTTATTAGGCATTAGTCTTTAGATTTCAGCATCAAAACTTAATATAATCCATCAATCGAATATTGATTATAAAATAGAAGAAAATATTCATTAAAATCACTGTTAGTCTAGTAATAATACATCAAGCATGTTCCATAAAGGATACTCTGTATTCTAAATACATTGAAATGAATGAAAAAAAGAATAGGTGTCAATTCAAGAGCCCAATAAAGAGTTCTAATGAGAGAGAGAGAGATCAATGCCTAAGCATAAAGCCTTTGAAAATCAGAGAGATCAGAGATGAATCTCTAGTTAGAATGTGGGGGAAAGGAATTCCTAAGGTCTGCCTATCGGGGGTCTGAGGTCTGTCTAGGTAGATTATCTAATATAAACGTACAAATCCTATATTGCAACATTATTTTCTTTCACCTTTTTTCAACCACCAACAGAAACGCAGAAGACTCCTGGGAACAGATTCACTCTGCAAGTTCTCACCAGAGTATAGCAGACTTTTATACATAAGTCCTTGAAAAGTGTAAAATGTTGTTTTCTAATGGTCCAAAACATCTTCCCATGAATCATTCTTCCTGTCCTATTCATCCCCTGCGGGTGCGAACCTCACTATCAGCTATCTAATACAAAACAAAGGTCTATCTGGTAGCTAACAGTAGGCTTTGTGGTTGCAACATCTGCAGCAAAAGAAGAAAAACATCTTGCACAAACAACTTATTCAATGTGAAAAACAAGCCTTTCCGTGTTGATGCATTATTTTCCATTTATCGTGGCATCAGTAGTTAGGCTCACTTAATTCAGCACTTTATTTACATGTAGGTCTATAACATTTAAATATGGTTACGTACTACACATTTTTTTATACCAGCGTGATTTGTTCATTTTTTTAAAGGCAATTTGTGCGTATTATTCAATAGCAGATAAAAATTGCATCAACAAGCGCTTGTAACCTCTGCGCAAGGTGAATATTTAAGGTGTACTTGTTGGAAAAATTTAACATGAAGATGCATACCCTCAAGGCCATTTGACTAGAATCATTGCAACTATGTTGTAGCGGTATTTACACTTCTAAACAATGAATTAGCTTACCGTCGTGGTTTCCCCTACAGTCTTTGGAAGTGTATTACTTTTCTAAAAGTAAGATCAGAACAGTTGCATAGACTTTCTGTATGTTTCCTGAGGCTAATTTAATAAAATGTCAATGCGATACACTTTAAACAATTGCCTACACAAAGCAATCCCTTTAATCCACGACTCTATAATTATTCCACAGTTAAAAAGCAACACGGTCATAAGTAAGCCATCCTGCATCTGCTCTCAGGAAATGTAATGTAAACTTTAACATAGTTTTTAGAAGATCTACTGATCAAAAAGAAAAGTTGCATGTAAAGCATGTAACTGTAGTATCAATACACATGTGCCGTTTTGACATATAAGGTGCTGTCATGAGTATCTGCAGTTTAATATCCAAGGGGACATAAGATATGAAGGGTTTACTGGCTGGCTTCTACTAATTATTTGTCAGTATTGGTCCACGGGCTCCTCTGGATGCAGGTGATGTACAAGCATTCTCTTCATTTTTTACTAGAAAAATAATCAATGCTTTGGCTGCATTCATTTAAATTTCGCCTCAATTTTGAAACCAAATGTGTACTGTTTTTGCCAACTGATGGAAAATAACACATTCCATCAATAATTTGTAAATGTTTCATTTCAGTCATATTAGCTTGAGTCTAAATAAATGGAAATATTTTAAGGGAGCTGTGCTTGACACCAGACAGGTGGTCAAATGCATTTAAGGGTGTGCCGTGCTCACCCTGGTACTATTTAATATTTTAAGTGTAAGCTACTTTACCCTGACAGGTTATCAGCAATTTTTGAGTGTGCGACTGCTCTTACACTGGTAGAGCTGCAAGGTCAGGTACATCTTCTTTCATGTTTGTGGTCACCAGAACTGCCCCCCCATACTGAAAATAGTTTATATGATGAATAAAGGATACAACTATTCTCTCCCTTCCCCCTTGAACAAACCTAAGGGTGCATTACTATGTCTGTTTTTACCCACCACTTGGCAAACCAGCAGTTAGGTCATTTGGTAGCCGGTAGGCTGTTCATTCCATCTTGACACAAATCAACCCTCTCTCAATATACATACAGAGGCCTAATGGAGTCAGTTTCAGTTTTTAGTTTTATTAATGAGCCATGATTACTTAAAACCATTTCAGAAAGATAAATGTACAGTAAAAGGGGATAACACCATGTTAAAAAAGAGATGCTGATTCTATCTTCATCGCGAAGAGCTATATTATAGTGAAGTACATTGTAAACCATAAGAAGCACAGAGGTTGTCTTCGCTGCTTCTCCGGCTGCTGATGCATAAGGTGTGATCAGTGCATACAGGTAAACTTAAAAAGGGCTCAAGATGCCCATTAGCTCACAGAAAATGTAAACTATTATGTCGCCAGCAGGCTGGACATTAACGAGTCACTAAATAAAGGACATCAGCGGTTATGAGCTTTTGGTAGAAATTCAGTGGCTAAATTCATGTAGGTCGTGGACAGGGGAGAGCTATGAAATTAATGAAATAGTTGGCATCTTGCCAGGGTTCTTAAGTCTGTTTGTGCAAAACATATCACAGAAGCATCCTTGCAAGTGCGGACCCTTTTCAATAAAAATATCAGCTTCAGTAATGACCTCCTAGCAGTCTCTAGGACGGGAAAAAGTCTGTCACCGGTAAAGTTAGCAGGCATAGACACATGGGCCCTGATTTAACAGGGCCTAGTGCCATTCCAACACCACATTAGCATCATTCTTCTGATGCTAATGTGGCACTGGAAGGCCAAAAATGCAGTGTCATATTTACAAAGTGCCGCCAGCTGATGTTCCGGCGGTGGGGGGTACGAAAAAATGGCACAAACAAAATCTTGGAGATTTCTTTGCAACATTTTTATCAACATTTTTAACACCTGCTAAGTGCAGGCGTTCAAAAGAGGCTCCCAATGTTTTCAAATTGTATCGTTGTAGATATGGAGACTATTTAATGTGCACTGCATTCCTGTTTTCGTGTGATCCGCTATAACAATGTCATCGGCATATTGCAGTATTTGTAGGGTCTTGTGGCCAAGTTCTGTGGGTGCCAAACACCTGTTTGCTAAAGCTCTCCCCATGTCAGCTGTGTGTAAGTTGAAAAGGTGCGTGGCAAGAATGCAGCCGTGTTTCTAGCGCCCAAGGTGGGAATTCTGGAGGTGGCAATACGGGGGTCAGTTTTAACATGGACCCAAGTCTTGGTGTAGAGGGAGACTGTAGCCCGCAGGAGGATGGGGTGTTGCCACACATGCTTAATTTTCTTGTTGGTCGGTCTAATTTTTTAAAGGTGGAGCTATAGTCTATAAAACAGCAAATAGAGGGAGCTGTTGCCTTTCGGCTGCTAGCTGTCTCAGAGCAGTGAGAGCTATGATGTTATTCATGGTTGATGCAGCTGCCTGGAAGCCTGTTCGAAAAAATGGCTGTCCTTTACCCAGACTTCTAACTCCCTAAGCAGTGGCCTTGTGTAGTCTTTTACCCCTAGATTTAACAGAGCTATTAGTTTGTCATTAGATTTTCACAGTTGGGTCTCCTTTTTGGAAGATTCGGCACAGGATCCATCTCCTCCAAGCCTCTGGGACATGCACAGTCAGAAAGGCTTGGTTATAGAGGAGTGTTAACAAGTTGGTCCAGTCCTCTATTGCACATTTGAAGATTTCAGCAGGCAACCCATTTGGTCCTAGTGCACCATTGTTTTTCATTTCTTTGGTAAGATGGCATACCTGGGTCGTGTTTGTGAGAGCTAACAGGTTTTTGGTCGGCGGGGTGTTACTTTACAAGTCCGTTTTCCGGTCTACAGGGGCCATCCTGTGACTTGAGTATAGTGCTGTTACATGCATCATCCAGTCTCATTCCAGAATTTCCATGTTCTCTGGTACAATTTGGAGATTTTAGGTTGCTGAGATGGTTCCAGAAGCAAGTTAGACCTCTTTCCTGCAGCATTCTATGGACTTTTATCCATTTCTCCTTTATCTTAGATTTCTTCAAGTCCCATACTGCATTTTTATGTCCTTGCGTTCTTCTCTCAGATGCCTTGCCTAATGGAGTCAAGTTGCTATGTGTCATGTAGTTCCTATATATTGTGCTGAATTACACGCAGCTTTACTTAAATATACTGTAGTACTACTTTAACCCTGCACAAAACCTGAGAGTATTAGACTCAGATCTTATTTTATCCTCTCCCCTTTATAGCTTTAATCAAGTAAATGGCATACTGTTAATTAGAAGATCTTGTTGCTCTCTGTGTTAATTGCAATAACAATCTGGCTTGAAGTATACTTTACTGTCATGTTTGAAATGTGAAGAATAGAAGGCACTAAGACAATAATGTGGATATTACTTAATAAATACATAGCCAGATCTTATCTTAAACTATTAAAATAGTGGCTATCAGTCCTTCAATAGTTCTGCTAATGTTGTAATTAATATCATTTTGGTGTGGTAGCGGCTTCTCCTGCTAGGTTGCCTATTTGTTAGAAATTGGGTTTTTGGTTGGCAGTCAGGTTACCCTCTGTCCAAGCAAGAACCCTCACTTTAGTCAGGGTAAGTCACACACAATCCAAAATTATCCTGTGCCCACCCTCTGGTAGCTTGGCACAAGCAGTCAGGCTTAACTTAGAAGGCAATGTGTAAAGTATTTGTGCAATAAATCATACAATAACACCACATAGCACCACAAAAATACACCACACAGTGTTTAGAAAAATATATAATATTTATCTCGATAATTGTAGGTCAAAACGAATAAAGATGCAATGTGAAATTGTAGAGATATCACTGAAAAGTTATATAAAGTGTCTTAAGTCTTTAAAAAGCAAACAAAGTCCCTTTCAAGCACAAAGTACCTGGTTTAAAGTGAAAAATATCCGCAAAGGGCTGCAGAAGAAGAGATATGTGGAAAAATGGTGTGTGCGTCGATTTCTCCCGTGCACACACAGCCTTGCGTCGTTATTTTTCACGCAGGGAAGTCGTGCGTCGTTTTCCGGCGCGCGGACAGTCTCTTTCTGTGGGTCGCGGGATTACCAGATGTCCCGGGGTCTGTGCGTGGATTCTCCTGATTGTTTTCTGGCTGCGCGTCGTTCTGCGGGGCTGTGTGTCGAAGTTTCGCTCTCATGGCATGCTTCGAGTTGATTTCCCCTCTGGAAGTTGGGCGGCGTTGTCCTTGCGAGGCCATGCGTCGAAGTTCCGGTCACCCCGAAGGCGCTGCGTCGATCAGCGTCGTTGTGCGGCGTTTTTCTTGCCGTGGAGCAAGCTGTACGTCTACATTTTTGCCACACGAAGAGTCCAAACGAAAAAGAGAAGTCTTTTTGGTCCTGAGACTTCAGGGAACAGGAGGCAAGCTCTATCCAAGCCCTTGGAGAGCACGTTTACTGCCAGACAAGAGTTCAGCAAGGCAGCAGGGCAACAGCAAGGCAGCAGTCCTTTGTAGAAAGCAGTCAGGTGAGTCCTTTAGGCAGCCAGGCAGTTCTTCTTGGCAGGATGCAGGTTCTGGTTCAGGTTTCTTCTCCAGCAAGTGTCTGATGAGGTAGGGCAGAGGCCGGGTTTTATACCCAAATGTGCCTTTGAAGTTGGGGAGACTTCAAAGAGTGGCAAAGAAGTGCACCAGGTCCCCTTTCAGTTCAATCCTGTCTGCCAGGGTCCCAGTAGGGGGTGTGGCAGTCCTTTGTGTGAGAGCAGGCCCTCCACCCTCCCAGCCCAGGAAGACCCATTCAAAATGCAGATGTATGCAAGTGAGGCTGAGTACCCTGTGTTTGTGGTGTGTCTGAGTGAATGCACAAGGAGCTGTCAACTAAGCCCAGCCAGACGTGGATTGTAAGGCACAGAAAGATTTAAGTGCAAAGGAATGTTCACTTTCTAAAAGTGGCATTTCTAGAATAGTAATATTAAATCCAACTTCACCAGTCAGCAGGATTTGGTATTACCATTCTGGCCATGCTAGATATGACCTTCCTACTCCTTTCAGATCAGAAGCTACCACTTCAATACTGTATGAGGGCAGTCACAATGTTAGCCTATGAAGAGAGCAGGCCTCACAGTAGTGCAAAACGAATTTAGGAGTTTACACTACCAGGACATGTAAACTACACAGGTACATGTCCTGCCTTTCACCCACACAGCACCTTGCTCTATTTACACACATTAGGGGTGACTTATATGTGGAGAAAGGGGAGGTTTAGGCTTGGCAAGTACTTTTAAATGCCACGTTGAGGTGACAGTGAAACTGCACACACAGGCCTTGCAATGGCAGGCCTGAGATAAGGTAAAGGGGCTACTTGAGTGGGTGGCACAACCAGTGCTGCAGGCCCACTAGTAGCATTTAATCTACAGGCCCTAGGCACATATATTGCACATTACTAGGGACTTATAAGTAAATTAAATAGTCCAATCAGGTATGATCCAAGGTTACCATGTTTAAAGGGAGAGACCATATGCACTTTAGCACTGGTTAGCAGTGATAAAGTGCGCAGAGTCTAAAAGCCAGCAAAAACAGTGTCCAAAAAGTGGAGGGAGGCAGGCAAAAAGTTAGGGGTGACCACCCTAAGGCTGTCAGGTCTAACACTATTGATACTACTGACACAGCCCTTGCCACTTCTAGTCTCTAGGGCCCTAAAGCAAGAGCAGGAACATAAAGTAAACAGGTTTCTATTGTACTGATTTCTTTTTGTAGTTTCAAGTCTTTGCCTAGTTTCTAGCTACTCAGAAGCAAATATGATGCTTTTTAAGATGCTATGGGCGGGACAATATTCTTATCCTGGGATCCCACTGGTATGAAAGAGTTTTTGACTTCATTTCTGCGTTGCATACTTTATGATGTTTTGATGTCAATGAATGTACTTTTGTACAACAAGACTGTAATACTGTATCAACTGTAAGAGTACCTGCTCCCTTTTGCATGCAAATCAACTTTCTGTGATTTCCATACTCATCAACTTTTCTGTCTCTCTCTTTCTATCTTTCATTGTAAGTTTCTGTTTAAAAAAACATGTTGAAAATATTACTAAATGCATAGTCTGAGATTATTATGACCAGTTGTGAGATCTTTATCACCAGTCACGTTCTCAGACCATCCAACAATCGAATGTGCCCTGCACTTGAGCCTCCAACCAATCAGCATGGGTAATGGATAATACATCATTCACTACTTTGAGACCCAGTATTGAGAACTGATATTCAATTTGCAATAGATGAAACCCTCAAACCAAATAATTTAATGAAGTAGGCCCCTACAGTCACTGGGATGCCTTTAAGGCAGTCTTCGAGGGTAAGTGCATTTGAGTTATGGCTGGTCTTAAAAACTGGATGAATAAGAATAAGTTCATAAATCAATCCACATAAATGATCTACTTCAACAGGTTATACTCCTGAAGGACAAACTTAAGATACCAGCCACTAACAAAGCGGACCTGCCTGTAGTAGCCTTAAAAAAAACTATGTGGTAGGTCAACAACTGCATAAGAATTAACAGAAGAGTAAGAGGCTGAATATGTAGGAGACATTCTTGGATGCATGTAGAGAAGTGCAAGAATTATGGGCAATTTGTGTCTATACTGTCTTTTTGCAAAAAATCTGTAGTTTGTAACATTTTTAGTTGCAAAGTTTGTTTCTTGACCATCTTGTCATTAGAAAAGGATGCAATTAACTAACAAAATTCAAAACCTTGCAGAAAAAAGCGAGACACAAGTATTGCATTTCTATTCTACAAAAAATTGTAAGGAAGATCACACTGATGTAATAAAAACTACATGTAACCCTGGAATGAATCCTCTATTTTGCTAATACTGTAGAATAACCAAAAGGACGATGGAGGATGTTTTGTGTCACTCACAAGACCAATGTTGCGCAATATGCATTAGGTAGGTATTGCATATGTTTCATTTTTGGGGGGCTAACATTCTTGGGTAAATATAGATTTGTCTCTAGGGCTATTATTTAGGAGTAAACATCCTAAACAACGTATTGTGAACAATGCGGACATTGCTAAGGCATGCATTGTTCCAGCCTGCGTGGTTCTGTCATACAACCCTTCAGTTTAGCTAGACGTTTAGGGGCACAGGGCACAATGGCCATGCCCAGGGGACACTGGTCACCTGTGCTGGCCATTGGGGTGGTGGGCATGACTCCTGTCTTTTCTAAGACAGGAGTCATGTGGTATGGATGGTTTTGTGTCAGAAAAGGACTCTAGGCTGGTTAGAGTCATCTTTTTTTCCTCTAGCCAGCCTAACATCATTTTTTGATGCAAAACCCCCTTCTCCCATACTGCCAGCCCCACCCGGTTAACGTAATTTTTTTTTTTTCACGATAGCCCCCCCTTATCACCAGCTTGCACCATTCCATAAAAATGTCGCCCGGCTGGTGCTCAGGAATGGCGCAGGCCAGTGCTAAACTTTTTGGTGCAAAACTGTGTTAGTGCAGTTTTGCACCAAAAAGTATAAATATGCCCCTTAATGTACATAACATTGAGACTGGATAAGTTTACCAAATGCAAACAATTAATGGTTCTCCACATCAGAGAGACAGATCAGGACAATGTTGCGAATGCTGTCTGCGATAGCTGGTGGATTGCATCCTACTCCTATAAGTCCATGTTTGAAAGACACAGACCCCTCAAAGTGATGGCTGCATGCTTCTTGGCTGTTTTAAGTTTGCTTTTTTCCCCACCCAAATAAAGCATTCTTCCATTGTTTGATTAATGGATTCAGGAATGGGGATGAGCAGCACACTCTGCTGGTAGACATAAGGAGGTACTGCCACAATTTTTACACTTTTGTTCTTCAGCATGGCAACAGTTGTGGGCGTGGCTACCTGAAAAAGTAATTTTCCGTTTTTTATGATGAGAGATTTAAGATTCAGATGCCATATTCTACAAACTCCTATTTATCAAGAGTCTTGGGTATTTTACATTTTATTACAACCATGTGAATCTGACAACACAAAATGATGGTGGACGGAGTGTTGAAACTTTTCAAACACTCACCCCCAGTCAGAGATCTGGGTTTAATACATAGTTCATTTGGTAACTATGTCACCCCAGTTTGGACCCAGCCATATGCAAATCAGTCTTGACCCAGTTCCCCATGGGAACAGTCCAGCCCGAACTGTCAAGCCAGGTCCTCCCTGGACTGGAAACAAGCGTCCTGGGACCAGTTTCAGGGTATCACCCTTTATCAGCCAGGCTAGCTTGAATCTAGTGGGACAGTGAGCAAGGGACCCACATCTGGGCATACCCTTCCCACTTAGGGCAACTATAGCAACACAAAAGGATGGTGAACGGAGTGTTGAAACTTTTCAAACACTCACCCCTAGTAACAGATCTGGGTGTAATCCATCGTCCATCAACTGCTGTTTTAGCCATATGAATCTGAGCACTTCTTCTGCCATCCTTGTAATCTCTCTAGAGTGGGAGAGAACCTCACTTCTGCTCCAATTAATCTTATAACCTGGGAAGTGAAAAAACACCTCTTTTAAGAAAATTAACTTGGAAATCAATCCTCTAGGTTCTCATACAGAGAGCAGAATATTGGCAGCACACAATATTAATTTGTAACATTCCACTATAGTGTCTATTCTCTTTATGCTTCTTGAGTGCTTTATTGTTGGTGCCAGCTTCTCCAATATAATTTGGAACAAGAGCTAAGAGAGGGGGCAATCTGGTCTTGTACTTCTGTGAATTGAAAGGGTGTCAGAAAGAAATCCTTCAGCATACAAATGGGCTATTGGATCCATAGTTGTGAAAACAGAGTCTATTCCTAAAGTTTGAAGGGTCATTAAGACCTATTCCCACTCATACCTAGACATATAGCATGGCACTAAACCCATCTGTAATTCATGTATGAGACCTGTGATGACCTTCCTTATAAGGTTTTCCAGGAGTTTTTTTAACATTTTCATGCAATTGATTATAAACGATGTGATATATAGCTGATTCATAACAGCAGATATGTGCCTGGTGTAGGGATCATGGGCTTTTTTAGATTCACCACATTGTGGTCTCAACCTCCTTAAACATATTATATTGCACATGAGCAATTAGACTTTTGTTAATGCAATACACTAATCAGGTGCTTTACTGTGTTATAAATATGTCATGATATCCAATAGCTCTTCTACTGTGATCTCCCCTTTATATATATAATGCAGTCCTAGGTGTTATGCGTGAATCAAAAGGAGTAACCAGTGTTGATCACTCTCCAACAAATAACAAATTGGAATAATTAGTATGACTAAGGATTTCCTAATACATTTTTGTTCTGGTGGGTTATTATTTCTCCAGACTATACCAATTTGCCTATTCTCTGTTACCTGCTGAAATATACCCTATTGTGGTACAGGCACAACATTCAAACATGGTCTACTGAGTCAATAGACAATAACCCACTCTAAGTAAGAAGTCTGCATTCCTGACTGAGCTGTGTATGCCAGAGGTTTTCACCTTCCTGTTGCTGTGTGCTCATGTGCTTTTCAGTTGTTGGGGTCATGACGTGTCAATGGCTGACAATTCTAAGCAATTGTTCTCAGTTGCCTGGCTCCTGGAATTCTTCCTGACTATAGTAAGGAGTATTGTAACAGGCTCAAGTAGGCCATATATAGGACATATGTGGAGCACAGTTCATAAAGGAAGAAACGTTTTCCTTTTCAAATCTATCCTGAGAGAAGTCAGCAGCCTTGTAGATTTTGAGTGACTTGTATAGTAGAAGTCAATTTTGTTTGTTGGCCAGAGAGATTATCTCCCTAGCTTGATGGTACAGCGGAAAACAGGATAGTTTATGCCTCGTGCTGGTACATTGACTCATTGTTGTAATGTAGATTATGTGCACCTTCTATAGTTTCAGGGGTAGTTGAAGGCAAGTTGCCTATGTCACTTGATTGTAAGTCTTCTAGTAGACCTCAGAATCTTATATCATTGCTTCGGCTTCTGTCCAGCAAATCTACTCTTTTTTGATACAATATGCATAGATCCATCCTTAGGTCAGGAGTGTGCCCCTATCAACTCCAAATATATGTTCTTTGACTGCTTACAGTATCATACCAGTTGGAACCATAGACCCAGACATTGCTGCATCTTCCCTAACTGATTCCATTGTCGTTCTGGTTGATCTCAGGTCTCTCACCAAGGTCTTGAATTCATTCCTCAAAGGGAGGCCTGGGGCTGCCATTTTCAGTTTTCCCATGACAGCTTTCGAAAAGAAAAGTTGGCAGAATCATTTATGTCTGGACATGTCTGGACATCTGATGATGTATAAGATAGATTATGGAAGCCTGGTATGTTTGTGAGTAGTCTGTCATAGCTAGATACCTTTATATGGATCTCATGTTTTTGTGCTCCCCCAGAGCAGCAAGTATATGCAGTGCGTATCACAGGAGGTGAATTACAGTCCCATAATTTTTAGATAGTCAGTTTGTTTCATCTCAGCTGGCATATTCAGTGGGGTTTGGGTGTTATCAGTGTTACCTCGGTGCACACAAGTGCCAACAACTATTTTCAGGTACAGCTGGGTCTTCCATGGTATAAAAATTCTAGAAAAGTATTCTATTCTGCTGAATTTCAAAACCTAATTCAATGGTAAAGTAGGATTTTTTTGCATTGTAGCTGAAAAACAATTTTTAAAAAGTCAGTGTTATGTTATGCTACGTGTGAGTTATCAGTGTAGAATCAGTTTGTCTCACAGCCCTACTCAAGACATCCAATAAACATTCTGCTACAGTAGGTTGGCCTCATGGTTCAGGAAGACTAGGGTGTTTCCAACAGCTAGAAATATAACATGAATTGGGCATCTAGGAGGGGGCATGAAGAGTTGGCAAAACAAAGGACAGGCTTACTACTCGTTTTTTTGACTTAATGATGATAACCCCATTTCAACCCCAAATTTATGGCTTCGTCACCAGCAGGAAGGAAAAGCAATTTGGAAGCTGACAAAGGGAAAACACCTAATTTGAATAGGGGAGAGGCTTGGGGCAACCAGAGCACCGAAGATGGAGGAAGAAGATAGCCATGTTGGATTTAAGGCTTCTTGGAATTTGTACAATAAACCAAAGAGTGAGTGTTGAAAATCGGACGGGTTTAGGAAATTCTCCAATAACTAAGTAGTACACAGGATAAGACTAGCACCTCTACACGATCTCTCAGAACTTTCCTCGGCCTGTGAAGGCAACATCTGGAAGAAAAAGATCCTCCTGGAAGAAAATGGCTCAAATACTTCCTGCTTCTGGTGATATGATATTTACAGATTGGAACTGCTCTCCAAGGGTCAAGAGGTTTGGCTGCCCCAAGGGTAAAAAAGGAGGAAGACTCTTGACTCCAAGAGGGTCCAGCAGACTACAGAGAACTGTAGCCTGCAGGTGAGTGACATGGTGCCTTGAATCCTTCCCGCGGGAACTGAAGGCTGCATGAGTAACCAGAAAGGAACTCCCCAGCAGTTGGAGGAAAGAAGCACTTAATAATCGTTCTGTCTCTGAAGGACAGAGACATAGTGCTGACACTTCCCCCTGGAGGGCACACTTTTGCCTGGCATAAAAATCAGATTCATTCCAGGCTTGTACAGTGTTGAAAACCGGTTCAGGAGAACCTCACAGTAAAGGTATCCAGCCTGGCCAATTCCTGCCTGGCTAAAGCTTCCAGTCCTGCCCCTCTTGTCAATTCTGAGATCAAAAAAACGTGAATACATCTAAAAGTAATACCTTTGACAAGAGGTGGTAATTCTATCCCAACTGCAAAGTGAACAAAGTAGCTGCAAAATCCAGCTTTCATATACTTGAAGCATTTTGTACCAAAATCAACAGATTCAGTTGGAACTTGACGATGATGTATCCAAGTTTAATGGGGCCTTCTCTGTTTCAATATGGGCCTTACCAATGCTAGAAGACTTAGACCTCTAAAAAATAGTCTAATGGTCTGATTTAGAGTTCTGCGGATGTGTTACTCCTAAAAAATGTGGCAGATATCCCATTTGCTGTGTTACTAGTCTATTATAGCCAATGGCACTTTTAGAACAGCAGATAGGATATCCATCACTTTCGTGTTGGAGTAAGCCATCAGCCAAATTCTAAATCAGGCCCTAAATCTCAAAGAATACATTTTTACTGGGGCATCTACTCAGTCAATTCAAACACAGCTCCATTGTGGCCAGGCTTTAAACATATCTCAGAGCTGGTTTAAATAATACTTGACACTGACTTTTTCCAAATTAATGTTCTAGTTCCCCTTATCCTATTTTGATGGTTTTGACACATTTGTGCTCATTACCTTTTCCCCTATTTTTCCCAAGGTGTCAGGGATTTTTATTATGTGGTTCCCTGACTTTAAGACATTTCTCTGAGGATTTTACTGATGTTTGTGCAACAGATTCTAGCGGATAATCAGTGTTTCACTATGTTTTTGCTTAACTAACGTGTGTTCGTTAGATTGGTGGAAATACTCTCTCCTAAAATGTAATATCACGCTTTCTGGCAGCTCGCACTAAACCTATGGACTGCACCACTGACCCCCTCCCACAGTCTTCAGAGGAATTAGAAATTGTAGACTATTGATTTATCCTCTCACTCACATTGGACAAAAAACTCACTTGTGACTATTAATTGGTTTTCATGCCATAAAAAAGGTAAAGCGAAAAAAGCAGTAAAATGCCACATTCTGATTTGGCATATAATCCTTGAAAACTGCTTAATCTTGTATATGACATGACTAGTAGCAGTATTAAGGAATGTCTGCTCATGATTCACATTTCACCCATGAGGTAAAATTTCATTCTGTGCTTTTTATGAAGTCAAAGGTCAAATTTATTAACGTTTTACATCGACCTTGTGCCACACAAGGTGATGCAGGGCGATGCAAAACCTAGATTCAGATTTTCAAAGCCACGCAAGGCCATCCTGCATGCTTGGCAGATCTAGTGTAACACAAGGCAGCACGAGTCGCTGCCTTGACTTACGCTGCACGGTGGAAGCATTGCAAGGGTGGGGAGCGGTGTTCCCACGCACTCACCCATATATTCTGATGCATTCCCAGATTTACTAACATTGGTAGACCTGGAAATGCATCGGAATTGTACACCTTCACACCAGAGACTCAAGGAGAATGTACCTCTTTTTAAGTGTGCTGCATTCTGCCATATAATTTTAAATGTGGTGCATTCGTGCCCTCTCCTTTTCGTGCATCACAGCGCTGTAAGTTGCCATGCTGCGTTGCATTGCGTGAAACATTGACAAATCGGTTCCCACAGTCTTTCCTTTCTGGCGCAAAGGCCAAAGCTTTAACTAAGTTACCAATGAAGTGTCATGAAACATGAAAAAACTGCTGAATCAGCAGAAATGTCGATTTATAAGCAGCAGTATACCGTGAAAAATTTACACTTAACTTAAACCAATGTCGGATTAGAATTCGCATGTGAATTGTTTTTCAAATATTAGAGCACACGAAATATGTGTTTTCCAAAATAAAGGCTAGATTCACAACATTTTAATTTCTTCTCATTTGATTACTTAGGTCGTTGAAGAGCCTCAGTCATTAATTTACCTCTTCAGACTCAAACTGAGGCAGATGGTCCTACTAGTTTATCATTTGTGTAATGTACTGAATGCATATTAATGACAATCCAATAGCCAACTGAGTTATAGAAAAGCTATAATAAGCCGTTACAATTACGTGGCAATCTCCTACAAAGGAAACTTGGATTGCCTAACATAGGTTGATATTGATTTGTTGTGCTATTAACCTGCGACAATGGTTATTTTATGTGAGGCTAATAGGCAGAAATATATTATCCTTTATTAACCAACAATGAAAGAACAAGTCAGTGGACATGAATCCGTTTGTGAAAATGAAAAATAAAACCTTTTAATTAGATTGTGTTTATGCAGTAACAGTCAACATTAAATAGACCATGGAATACTTATTTTATTTTCAAAACATATACAGACCTTCATACCACTAGAAAGAATCAATCGTAATAGACTAGTTTGACGCTTTTTGACTGTAGGGTATGATGTTTCATGATGTTATCAGTTCTTAACTTGCGACGGTTGGTGCAGGTGATTGCCAGCAAAGCTCATTTTTGGGGGACAGCCACTTAGGGCCATATGTACGAACACTTTTTCCCATAGACACAGAATGGGTAAAAACCTTTGCTACTTCTGGCCCTTAGTTTAGAAGACTGGACCACAGCAAAAGAGAGAGACACAAAAGAAAGAAAGCAATAGAAAAAGAATGAGGAAGAAAGGAGAGATAAAAAAACCTGCTAGTGAGACGAAGAGTCAGTAAGTATATGGTACTGAAATAAAAAGGGATGAAAGATGCATGAGGTTGAATCAAAACGAGGCTGCCTTGGTAAACTGCAGCGTTCCTATTTATAGTGGCATGACTGAATTATAGGTCCACACTATCTAAGAAAAAAACAAAGGGAGAAGAGATTATAAGTAAATTAATAAAGCATGAAGAAAGAGGGAACTGCTGAGGAACACATAAACTATTCTCAATTCTAGAAATATAGTTCGAAAATGTACCCCTGCGTATTGTAACTGGGGGACACTTTTTAGAGTCTGCCCTAAATCAGTGGTGCTTACACCTTGACAAAATCCTGGCTCCTCCACACTAATTAGAATAAAAGTACCTGGATTTCTATTAAAACCACACCCCCAATAATTTTTTCACCTGTAATGTTATTTTTGTATTTTGGTTTTACTCTTCCTAACATTTTAGGGGCATTGTTATTACTAAAATATTTGGGGTACATTCAAGTTTGTGTCATAACTATTTTCAGTGGAAAAAGTAAATCTCCAGCGTGGAAAGTCACCTAAATTCAGATTACATAATTTTGCATAGTCAGGGATGTGTTTTCCAGATTGGGATTGTGTCTAGACGCCATATTAGCATCAAGGGATTCTTACAATGTAATCTCTTACAGGTGCTGTTTAATATCACAAATCAACATGAGACTTTGTGACAAACTAATTCACCAGACAGGAAGTCCATGTAGGTCATTTAAAAAAATAGCACTATTTCAGAAATACATGAATTTTCAAGGACTTCTTCTTTTTAGGCCACACACAGAAACTTCCCTCTTCTGTGCCTTAATGAATCTACTCCCAAGAAGGTATCCAACATTTGTACCATCGCATGGAGCCTTTCCCAAGACCACCACTTCGGTCTTGTCCAATTTTATTTTGAGGCAGTTTAAATTCATCCAGGTGGCAACTTCAGTCATGCCTGTGTCATTGGAGTATGTGAGGATGTTTTTGTTTTGAGCCCATATGACATCAGCCGGTGGATTCATGTAGTTGTTGAAGAGCGTCGGCTGGTCAAGGAGCCCTGCGGGATTGTCCAGATGAGTTCCTGTGCTTCAGAGGAGTAGGGGATGGTTTTTTTCAGTGAGGAACAAACAGATCCCCATGAGCACGTGTCAATCGATACCTACTTTGTGATATCATCGGATCAGAATAAGATGGGATCAGAATAGGATGGGAGATGGTATTGAAGTCTACTGATAGGTCTAGGAGAACGAGGGCTGTGGTTTCCGCTCAGCTATGAGGGCAGTTTCCATGATGTGGATGTCAGTGTAAATCCTGATTGTGTGATATTGAGAAGCTTGTGATTAGCAAGGTGGTTGGTGAGTGGCTTGTTGTTGGCTTTTTCCAAAACCTTAGCTGGATAGAAAAGATGGGATAACAGTCAGCAGTTGACTAGTTTGGTCTGGTCAGCCTAGGGTTTTTTGGCATTGACGGTTGCATGTTTCCATGGTTGTTCCAGAAGGGTGGCTGCACTGATAAAGGGGTTGAAGATGGGTGTGAAGGCCTCACTGATAGGAATTGCTACTTTGTCAAAGGCTTTTGGAGGCAGGGATCCACACGGCTCCAGAGATAATTTTCTTCATGACTACTATAAATATAAATACATATGTATTTATATATAAGTATATATATATGTGTGTATATATATATATATATATATATATATATATATATATCTCCAAATCCTTCATCACTATGTTCTCTGCCAACAATGTGGCAGTCTGCGGCGGTGCCACGACCCTCTCATATCCCTAAAACAGACTGTCACGGCTGGATTGCCTTTCTCCAACACACTCCACCAGATGTTAGGAAAACAGCCGCTTAACAAAACCGGCCACTTACATCTTGCAAAGAGTGAAGATTTATTGTGTCTACAAGCAAACCCTAGGGTGCACTGCTAACTACCCCATATATTAAAACACTCATGATATCTTTGATAACATCATTGATAATATCAATCTAATATTTGCAGTAAAGGTTCTTTGAGGAGAAAACTGTGCATGGTGGGGACGCTAGTTGTACATACATTAGGGCACAAGTATATGTATATATATATATATATATATATATATATATATATATATATATATATATATATACCCAGTGGGTCGTGAACTTACACTGAAAAAGCATTTTCTTACTTGCAAATAACTTTAGCACCATTGTATGAACCTTTGAGAAATTTTCCAAAAAAAGTCTCATCCACTTCAGCTCCTTTGTGGAAAGTTTTGGTTTGATCTATCAAGGGGGGGCAAGAAAAGGGGAGGATCCCAAAACACATTTTCTCTATTAATTTTTCCATAGGGGAATTGAACAGCGATGCTGCAAAAACTGATTTACACCAAATTTGGCAGAAACCTAGATCTTTTCTAGAGAGGTTGCTTGTTGTGAATTGGTGTAAATCTGCTCAGTAGGTTTTGAGCAATGAAGGCTCAAAAACAGTAGAGCCAGAGGAGATCTGATTGGCTGCCACCACATCAACAATGACATGGTTGAAGGCAGCCATCTTAGGACTCAGGACTCAGTTCTGTGTCCTGAAAAAAAAGAGAGAAAATGTATAAGCGGGCAGAGTAGCAGCACCCTGGCACCCCCAAGCCTGGTGGAGTGGTCACAGAAGGTCCTGCCCTGGGGACAAAAATGTTTTGCCCAGAGTAGAACAATAAACACCCAAGGGCAGGTCCCAAGGGGTGGCACATTTAAATATTTAGGGCAGGGTTTGCGGATCTCAACTAACTGAGGCTCTAGTGAGTCTCAGGTACCCCATCTCCTGGGGCCAACATTATAAGAAAGAGGAGGGAGACGTGTGGTCCGTGTCCCCAATTCTGGAAAGGCCCTGGGGACCTAATCCCCTGCAACTGAATAGAAAAATGGGGAGAAAGCATCCCTCTCCAGAGGTTCAAAATCCCCCAGAGACACATACTCCTGGACCAACATTAAAAGAGAGGGAAGGGGTGCAAGATCCTGCTCCCTGAACTTGAAAAGACCTCGATGTCCCAGGGCTGAATACAAAATCAAGGGGGGGGGGTGAGGATTAAAGCCGGCTCCCTGAGCCTCAAGAGGCCCGGGAGATCCAACCCTCTAGGATCAGCTCAATCACTCTGTCCTGAGGAGCCCAAAAGTGCTCCCGCTGGATGGGAGCAGACATTTGTTTCCAGTCTCTTGTGGCAGGGAAGCTCACACCCTAGCCATGCACAGTTTTGTCATGAATGATGTCACTGAAAATGTCACGGACTGTTATAATAAATTTCTCAAGCATTTTACTCTACAGCTACTATCATGTGTGATGAAGAGAGAACAGAATTGTTGGCTTAAGCACACCTAGAGGCAAAAAATAAACAAAAGATTTGACACTTTGTTAGGGAAAATGCTGTCATATAATTTTCTGCTTAATAAGCTTATCCTTAGTAAATTGGAGTACACTAGGGACTACAAATTATGCAAGCATACAGCAGTTGCGGCCTGGTCAGAAGCCCATAGTGCTCAGAGGAGTTCAGAATCTGGTGTGTGGAAGAGGCAGGAAATGTGTAGGAGAGCTTAAGCAGATGATGTTTCTCACACTTTACCTATGTTTGGGCTCAGTCTGGATGATAAATCCAATCACAAATTGAAGTCCAATTAAGGTACAGTTCATGAATTAATTTGTGAAACAACAGCCATACTATCAACCTTCTTTTGCACCTGTGGTTGTAATAAAGCCTATTTATACCTGTTGTGCTGATTCCAAGGAATTCATAGAGAAGAAACAGCCAACATACAATGCAACAATATATTTTTTAGTGTAGAGAATAAATACACAATTTAAATTTTAATGTTCTCATGATTGTCCGGTCACTATTCATAATTTTATCTGCTGGTTCAAACTCAGTTTTCAACATCCCTGTCTTTTTTTTTACACATCTGCCATCGGTGAGGGCCGATATTTCACTACTTAAGATTTTCTCCTTCTTCCATAGTATTAGACTTTTCATCCTTGGCGTGGCCTCCCTTAACTTTTTGCCTCTGTTTCCCAGGTTGCTGATGTGTGCTGGACTCTGATTTTGCTGTTTTTGTTACTCTGGGCACTTTACCACTACTAACCAGTGCTAAAGTGCAAGTGCTCCTTTACAAAATGTGTTTATAATTGGCTTACCAATGATTGGCATATTTGATTTATTAGTAAGTCCCTAGTACAGTGCACTAGAGGTGCCAAGGGCCTGTAAACCAAATGCTACTAGTAGGCCTGCAGCACTGGTTGTGCCACCCACATAAGAAGCTCTGTAATCATGTCTAAGACCTGCCATGCCAGTGTCTGTGTGTACAGTTTTAACTGTAAATTCGACTTGGAAAGTGTACCCACTTGCCAGGCCTAAACCTTCCCTTCTCTTACATGTCAGACACCCCTAAGGTAGGCTCTAGGTAGCCCAAAGCACAGGGTGCAGTGTATGGTTAAGGTAGGACATATAGTAATGTGTTTTATATGTCCTGTCAGTGAAAAATTTTTAAATTCGTTTTTCACTGGTGCAAGGCCTGTCCCTCTCATAGGTTAACATGGTGGCTACCTTTAAATCTGATTAAAGTGTAGATTCCCTTTGGGAGCTGATGGACTTTGTGGAGTTTGGGGTCTCTGAGCTCACAATTTAAAAATACATCTTTTAGTAAAGTTGATTTTAATATTGTGTGTTTGAAAATGCCACTTTTAGAAAGTGAGCAGTTTCTTGCTTATACCATTTCTGTGACTCTGCCAGTTTGTGGATTCCCTGTCTGGGTCCGTTTGACAGTTGGGCTGTTTGCACCTCGCACTAGACAGTGACACAAAGGGAACTGGGGTGTTGCCTTCATATCCTCATGAGCCATCTGTGCTAGGAGGGACGGGAGGAGTGGTCAATCACACCTGAAAGGGCTGTGTCTGCTCTCACACAATGCAGTATCCAACCTCCTGGTGAGTGTCTGGGCCCTCACATTCAAAAGAGACTTTACTTTGAAGTAGGGCTATTTCAAAGGAGAAATTGGGTATAAGAAGGGCACCTAAAACCACAGACTTTAGAAAACTTCTGGAAACAAGAGGAACCTCTGCCTGGAGAAGAGCTGAAGAGCTGAGGAATAAGAGCTGCCCTGCCTGTGACTGTGCTTTGTGGAGCTATCCTGCAGTTGCTGCTTCTGCCAGTGTAAGAGGGCAAAGACTGGACTTTGTGTGCCTTCCATCTTGAGAAGAACTCTCCAAGGCCTTGATTTAGAGCTTGCCTCCTGTTGTTTGAAGTCTCAGGGACAGCAAAGACTTCTCTCTACCAGCACCTGGAGTCTCTGCCCTGTGATGCCCATCAAGTTCCTGGGACCCTGAAAGGAGAAGCTGGCAGCCTAAGAGGAGCAAATCCACGCACAGAGCGCTATGCGGGGAAAAGATCGACGCAACTTCGATCTGCAGGAGAAGAAACGACACGCCACCGGTCCTTGGCTGAAAATCAACAATCGTCTGAAACACGACTGAAGAATCGACGCACGGAGCTGGAGAAATGACGCGCAGCATCGCTGACGGAGGCTGGGAGATCGCAACCCACGCTGCGTGGTTTTCGGATCATCGTGCAGCTGGATTTCCGACGCAAGGACCACTAGGCGTGTAAAAACAGCGCAAGGCCTGCCCGGGACTGGGAGTGCTGACCAGATCGACGCATCCCTCTCCTGCAGAGAGAAGAAATGACGTGCCCGACTCGACGAAAGGAGAACCAACGCAAGGTCTCACTCGTGAGTGAAATCGACACATCGAAATCCCTTTTGGATGCACACTCGCCCATGCAGGGTTATTTTTGACGGACCCAAGGTACATTTTCACGCTAACAGTATTAGTGTGTGTTTTAAACTACATAAAGACTCTTTTTGCTTTTTAATTGATAACTTCACTTGTGTATTGTGGATTTTTGTCGTTTTGGTCTTGTTTTGATTAGATAACTATTTTCTATTGTTCTAAACCTGTGTTGTGTCATTTTGTAGCGTTTTCATTAAGTTACTGTGTGTGTTGGTACAAATACTTTACGCCTAGCACTCTGAAGTTAAGCCTACTGCTCTGCCAAGGGGTTAAGCAGGGGTTAGCTGAGGGTGATTCTCTTTTACTCTGAATAGAGTGAGGGTCCTTGCTTGAACAGGGGGTAATCTGACTGTCAACCAAAGACCCCATTTCTAACACATAGCATCTCATTCCCTATTTACAAACCTCTGCTAGCCCTTAACTGTGTGAGATCCAGTGCTTATTTTAAGTGTATAGTTCACATGGTGGTCCACTGGCACTCGTTTTTGGGGACCAGCACTTTTTTCAGACTTCCCTCCATAACAGGAGAGAGAAAAATACATAAGGGGGAAAGAAACAGGAAGAGAAAGATGTAGAAAAACAAAGACGAAAGGCAAGGCTGAAAAAGAACCTGGAAGATTGAAATAAAGAGGCAGGGGGTATCTGTTGATGAAGGAAAGTGTCATGAGGTGGAATCAAGACTAGGCAGTATTGGTACTCAGCACCTTCAGTATTAGCAGCAGCAACAGCAGACTTGTACAAACTAAGCACTGGTGACATCTGGCTGCTTTGTCATCAATTCTCACATATTTCATTACCATTCATCACTTAGGCATACTACGGATATTTTTTTAGAAGTGGCTGACTTCTGTCTTTGCTTACCATTACTTTATTCTCTCTCAATTTGATGAAGAAGCAGCAGAATGAAAAGGACATTACATAGGTCAAAACTGATTCAGATGCAGAACACCTCTGTGCAGCTTTAGGAACAGAAATCAATTAAAAAGCAGGTGCATCGTGTTCGCCTGTAGTTTCAACATTCCCAAGGAGTCCTTGCTTCCTCTCTGTAATGCCATAGAGAGCGTCACAGTAAGAAACTTTGGGCCAGATTTAAGAAAAGTGGTGCTATGCTACATTTAGCGTCACTTTTCTTGCTGCCCCTTCTGCCCCCTCTACCACCGCCATGTGTTCAGCGTATTTAAAATATGGCACACCATGGCGCAGGGTATGGGGCAATAGCTTCAGAATTTCTGACGCTATTGATGTACTGTTCAGGGTTAGCACCAAAATGGTGCTAACCCTGAAGAGTACATTGGGGCCCATAGAAAACAATGCCATGCCCTCTTTTAACGCCTGCTCTGAGCAGGCGTTAAAAATGTTGAAAAAATGACAAAAATATATCTTTTAGAGGGAATGCCCCCTTGCATACATTATGCCGGGTGCAGGCATAATGTGGCAAAAGGGGTTACAAAGTGGCGCAATGTATGTGATTTTGGCCTCGTTGGGCCACATTAGCATAAAAAAATGACACTAATGTGGCGCAAGGAGGCACTAGGGACTCTTAAATATGCCTCTTAATCTTACACCAAAACACAACAAAAACAGCAATTGCACTGCGCGCTCCTTCTGTATTACAAATTGCAAGTAAGTAATTCAGGGTCTCCCGGGAGGCATTTGGCCTTTTGATGCTTCTATTGGTATATGAAATTCACATCAGCCTCAGCACATACACATTGCTCCCCAGACTGTAATTCCATTTTTAGTGATCCAGTGCTGTAGGTTAGCCCACAGTAAACCGCCTAAGTGACTTCGGTCATATTGCTTTATTCAAAAAATGCATTTTCATGGAGCAATTGCTTAACATTTTCTTTGAAGGGGTTTTGTTTTATAACTCTTTCATGTGACCTTTTTTAAGATTGTTTTGTTCTGCTTCATTTTAGTCATACTGAAACCCCTAGGGGCTGTATTAACATTACTTGTCTTTCTAAATTTCATATAACTAAAAACAAGACCACAATTGCTCAGTAATTTCTTTATAGCTTTAATGCTTCCATGAAAAGTATTGTCACAGCTTGAAGATGTCTCCTACTCCCTATTGGTATTTATTTAAGCACTGAAATACTAATGTCCAACTTATTCATATTACAAATTTATGTAATTTTTCCATGTTTTACTTATGCAGTATTACTGTCACCGAATCAGACTTTGTTTGATGAGATGAAACACAGTTATAGGGTGCCGGCTGTTTGAGTAACCTATAATATCAGTCGTGGTGTCTAGGCTTTGGTCATTACCACATCAATCTATTAAAAAACGAAAAATAAATCACTGCGAGGTCATATGATATAAATTCTAAAATCATCCTGCAAAGAGACTGAACGCTAATGGTGCAGTAACTATAGTGAAGCAATTGAAAAGAAATATAAAGGACAACTTAAATGCTAGTAAAAAGATCACTCCATCGCTTGGTAACAGTATTTTCAGGGCTGCATCCACCAGGCTAATAATAATTTTAAGGCAGGTTTTAAAATTGATAAGGACTAACACGATCGCACCTCTCTATGCCCTTCAAGCTCTACCTTGGAGTAACTTTGCAATTCACTGACAGACTATTTCATCACCTAAATCGTTGACATAGGACTTTTTGTGACATTATATGTGGGAATATATTTTCCAGACTATTATTCTACAACCCTTTTGATGGAGGAAAAAAGCTTGGTTTGTTTTCAAACTTCCTTAAGCGACAATGTTGTGTCTGGCATGTTCTTTTATTAAATATGCCTCTTCTCTAGAGCCCTGTTCACCTCCCTACTTAAAAGAGGTAGTTCAGATGTTTACTCCATTCATCTGTCCTATGCTGAATCATTCCATAAGCCTTGGAGCAAATCTCTTTGTTAACAAGCAACTCCCTCACCATCTCACATATCTCACCATGCTGCTCCTTTGGGCCTTTCAGTTGCCCTTCACAAAGAAATGGCCTTTGTCACAGACCTAGATGACGTCAGCTTAGTGTTGGATAGTGGCAATGTTACTATCTTGATACTCTTATCCTGTTTGCAACTTTTAACCATGTTGACTCTCCAGTGCTCATCACTAGACCTCATGGCCTGGGGTTGATTGCCTCAGCCCTGGCTGGAGTGAATACTTTTTTGACCCGGCAGGTCCAAGTGGTTTTCCATTCTCCTGTTGCTTCTGATCTTAATATTCTTAAATGTGGAGTATCACAAAATTCAACTTGTAGCCCAACATTGTTTAACAAATGCATTGCACCACTAGTTTCCCTTGGTAAAAGTGTTAATTTGCAGGTAAACCCCTATGCAAATGACACACAGCTGTTGGACTATATCAATGTCCAGTGTTCCAATATCCTCCCATCTAGCCTGGTTGAGATTGGATAGTTTTTATTGTTGAGGCTGAACTCAGTCTCAAGATGGATGTCTTGATATTTTGGACTTCCACCCAGGGGGCGCTCCTCCGCTAAGGTAGAGGAGTGTCACCCTACTGCTTTGAGCAGAAAAATAAAATGATGATAACTTATTACTACTATCATTTTATTTTTAGCTGAGGCATCTGGATGGGGCTGGGCAGGGCTCGGCTAGAGGGGGCTGGAGGGAGGAGTGGTTTGTGCACTTTAAGCGTGCATTTCTGTTTGGCCGGCCGTGTTGGGCTGCCCAAGCAGACATGCGCACTTTGCATTTCCCCACCCGGCTGTATTTCACGGCCAGGAGGAGAAAGTGCACAGAGTGCCACTCTCTCTTTGAGCAATGAAGCAGGGTGCTCACACCAACCACGAAGCTCCTGTTATGCTGGTGACAGGGGCGTTGTTATTGGCTGAGGGGAGTCTGGAAGCCTGTGAACTTCTGGATGAGGAGAAGGACAGAGGAGACAAACCATCTCCGACCTCAACAGGTGTTTTTTTTTTTGCAATCCCTGCATCGTCACCCCCGCTTAGTGGCAGCCCCCACTGCTTCCAGCTGTTCATCTGGTGGTCCATTCATCATAGCCGCTACACTAAGCCTTTGGAAACAGCAAATAATCTACCTATTCAATATAGTTTTGTCTTTCTTGACTTAAAATTCAAATGCATAATGATTTAAGCAATCATATCTATGTGACCAGATGATAGCAGTGATCTATATCTTGGTCACTCAGTATATTTTCTCAACAGAATCTGGGATTTTAAAAGCACAACAGCTTGCATGTGTTGGAGTGTGACTTTAGAATTTAATCATTAATATGAAAAGCATGCAATATAATGTGTAGTGAAACTGCATAGAAATGTTTTAATGTAGAAATAATGAACGTGTTGAAATGTGCCCACGGGGAGTGGCCATCAATGTATACGATGATTAATGAAACTGACTAATGATGTATTAACAATGTACTAATGTATGACTTTATATTAGCATTAAGAATTATGTATTAAGGTTTTGCTAAATTTATCACTAGGCCTTAGTTAGCAAGGGTCTGGGCCTAGCTGCCTAGTCTCATATTAACTGTGTTTTTCTAACGTGCAATGTGCTGCTTTCCTGAAGGACACGAAGCTGTACTTTTCCAGAAGCTGGAGATATGTGTGTAGCTGTAGTAAATTCTTTCTCATGGGACCCGACTTGCTCAAGGAGACATTCTTGCCAAAAGCAACAGTGTAATTCCCGACAGGTGCAAGGTCGCCTGGACTAGGGGAAGACAATGGAACTACTGACTGGAGCAACAAGTGTAACTTTTCTTACCTGACATTCCACCCGATGAAGACATCAATCACAGGAGCCAATAGACTACAGGAGAATTGTGTTAGGTGAAAATTCTAGTAAGGTGTGTGAAGAATTATTGGACAGAGATAATGATGCACCAAATATTGCCCAATGGGAAATTAGAGGCTTGTTCGACAGATTTGATATAACGGCGTGACACAAGGAGAAACCAGCCATTACAGTGCATTCTTCCTCACCATTACCTTGCAATTCTTCACCATCCCTTGCTACTCTGAGAGACTTTGTCTTTAGCTGTCTGATACTTTAAACCATCCTTATCCTATTCCCTTCCTAATGCTTACTTCTCCTCCTTATGAGGGAAGAACCTTGTTCTTTATCTATGCCCTACTAAAACTTGCCTGTTCTACCCTGGCCGATGGCGAATCGACTGATGTCCTGAGGACGAAGACTGATGCTTTATGCTGACCCATTTGGATGGGTAACTATCTGATGACATGTTATAATTGTCTGTTTGCCTTTTCTTTCTAGGTACCAACTGCTCTTTTGATAGAGACCATAGTTAGATGTTTTCCAAATTCATGTTGCCAAATTGTTTTGCATGAAGCCCAACATGCAACATGTATATATATATATATATATGTCAAACATGCAATTCAACAGTTTATCAGTTGATCAAATTCTACTCAGTTTCAAGTGAGGGAGGTTAGGAATGAAAACAATTGGATGCCCAACGGAGTGCAACACAGGCATCCTTACCTTTATGTATATTCACAAACATTGTTGTGGCATTTTCTCAAAGAGTTAATTTACTGTGTAGGTGTAAATGGTGCAAGGAGTGAGAAAAAGTGACTTACCGTTCAAACTTTTCTTCACAGGATGTATGGGATACGATTTTTTCACTTGGAGAAATAATCCAATGAGTAAAAAATAAAAATAAAAAAAGAAGAGTACAATTGCACACTCAGTCTAATTCTATCAGTTCTTCTTATAATAAAAGGACTGTGTTAGGGAAACTAAAAAAAATATTATTTCCCTTGGCATGGTCTGTAACGATTCAGAATCAGAGTCTGAGAAGACTACTAAAAATAGGAAAGTTAGAGGTGTACACCTATGCCAATCTAGATTTGTTTCAGTTTATGTAAATCTACTCAATTATTGTTCTTGATATGAATTCGTAACATAGTTCATTTTAGGTATTATATTCAATCAACATAATCCTAGGAACGGCAAATGTATAGCTCGGTGAGTGGAATGTCCTTCACTTGCGAATTTAGAAATTTGAAGTTCACAAACTTGAACCTCAGCAAGGCAGATCAATCTTTCATTCTTTCAGAGGCCAGCAAATTCAGTTCCATGAATTGTGTAATGGTGAAACCTAGTATTTGCTACACGTAGGCTCTCATTACTAATACTAGGGCCCCAGAGGGTATCATTTTTGCGTCTTCCAACACTTGATATCCTGGGTACTGGTTTTAACAGCTGAGATAATTATCGTCTGTTTGGAATCCAGCCCTGCAAAATAGGGAATAACGTGTATTTTGTTACTTACCACACCAAAATCTGAATCTCCTGGTATTTTTGAGGCACTTACCTCACAGTAAATGTTGCCTGGATTGACCTGGTACATTTTAATTGGGGAAAACTACACGGTGTGGTATCAAAGCCACAAACCTCAGAACTCTATCATGAGTTTCGACAGGGGTTACCACACATTTCAGGATTTCATTGGACACTCCCAATGAGGGCTTTGGAAGTAATATAAATGTGGTAAGAAGCACAATATAACAGTATAGCATGCTGAAGTCTGCCTATTACGTATCATTAGAGATTCTGTACATTTTTCAAGTCCATAGCTTTAGTATGTTTGGGAAATTAGGCCCACCTTTCTTACTCCTCGAGGGCATTAGAGATGTCCTGCACTGCTGCCTGATGAATTGCAAAATACATCACCAGCCAAAAAGCTAATAAAAAATTTACTTAACTGAGGCATGGGAGGAATGAATTATTCAGTGGTAGTAATTCATCAGGGAATCTTGCGCTTATTTAAACGTTGGCTGAAGAAAACAGAACACAAATATTTAGATATTGTGATAGTTTTTAGTGATAACTATAAAAATGTACACGGCAGACATGAAGATGTACCCCAAGTTATTATCTCAGTGTGTGGAATTATACACAGTACGGTTGAACAGGTTCTTCCCTGTGGGGTATTTCCATTTTTATATTATATTTGTATTTTTGAATCTTTGGATAACAAGTATAGAATGTTATTTAGATTTACCATTTATTCATCCGCTCTGAAAGCAAAACAGCAGAGAAACATGCTTGCAGAGAAAATAATTTTTCTTATATACAATAACTTCTTATTTAAGTGCTGTACATAGAAGGGTCAAATTTATAAAGGGTCATGGTGATTTGATTACATTACTTTGATGCGTTACAGTCACTTCTAAGTGCAATATTACCCATTGTAATTTCATCATGCAAGTTTGCATCAGTTACATGTGCAAATTACGCTTGTGATAAATTACCAAACTCATGCAGTTAAAAGTAATTTATAGAAACTAAACAGGTTCGACTGCAAGGCCTGGGCGTAGCAAACAGCTTGCACTATGAGTGACATGTATGCGCAGGAACGCGAGGCTGATTCACAAATGGAATTGTAAGTCTTCGCTTGTAATGCTGTATAGTTGCTAATGGGGCCAAATTCGTGATTTTTCCTCATTCGCAAAACGCAGCATTACTATTCCGGAGAGCTCTATCAGTACCTGATTTCCAGGCATAGTACTATGTGCCTTGTGGTTTTTTGAAAGGCTGCTCTTTCCCAATTGCGAAACTGTACAAAGTGCAATGCAGCCAAATATCGACTTGCACTTTTTCACTTTTTCTGCAGAGACCTTCTTCCCCTACATCATCCCCAAGGATAATCCATTACCCTTATCATCAGGGAAGGACAGTACTCCTACCTTTTGGTGCAGAAAGAAACCTACCATTTCCAAGAAGGGAAAGGGTTGGATAACAGTGTGAAAATGACCATAAACTAACAAGTGTGTGAGTATTTGCAAACTTCCAAAGTAAACTACCTCTTGAAACGTCCTCTCCCCAATTCGTGCGGGGGTTTTACTATTGCTAAATTGAGCACGCTTATAACTCATTGTACGGCAGAAGTAAATGGATTTATGGGTGTTCGTCCACCTTTTGTCTTTGACTGCCTGGGTGCCATAAGCCCTTCCATTTGGGTTCACAAACCTGATTAACAAGGCACATAGTTTGTATATTGAACTCAAGTGTGGTCTCTGCTAAGGAACTATTTCCCAAACTAATAAAATACTATACAAAGATGTCAACATTGTATTCAATTTCATAAGAGGTTTAGGTGTTTAATCGGAGTTGGGGCACACTAAGAATGTTGGTGGCAAAACTGCATTCAAAAGACCATAATTTTGCTCGCATTACATGTCAGTAGCTAACAAGGTGCATAGTTCTCCACCAATATGCACTGTTTATTGACGTTCATAAAGGGGACGTGAGGCTTTAGCTAACTGTTTCAGTGAAAAATGGGAACTATTTTGGTCAAACCTTCTCTGCAAATAGAAAGCAACTTTGTTGTTGCAAATGCAGTGACAGTGCCAAGGTAATCAAGCGAAAGTCACACCCCTGCCTTGTTTGGTTCTTGTGGGCCCTCAGCATGAGCCATGAATTGTGAGTGTATCACTGTGTGTTTAGATGGGTGTGTGTGGGTTTGTGTGGTGCCACATAGACTGACTGCATGCATACAAATTGCTACCTGACCCTTAACAAATGGTGCCACATTTTAACATACCGTCTTCCTACATCCATGCACTGTGCCAACTCTGGCATGATGAAGATCCACTCTGGATAATAGTGACACTGGTGTATCACAAACATCCTTTGGCATAATTGTGGTAATTCTTGCCATATTGTGTGTATGATTATGCGCAACTCTAGTATAATGCCTGCCGTTATATAATTGTGGTAATTCTAAGCATTTAAGAACATTACCATAGTTCTTTCACAAAAAAGTGGCCATATTTAGATTGATAGTTAAAGTAACAAACTTACAATTTGGGACTAGAAGATTGCATTCCCAAGTATACATAAAGCTAATATTTGAGGGATAGTTCATGCTGAGTTGGGAGACTTGTAGAAGTGTCTTTAGTGCCAAATGCCACTTGCGACTATAACTGTTATTTAAAGACATTAGTGGAAGTACTTCATCTGTCTTGATAAAGCTTTAAAGCGGCATTATTGATGCACCTTTTCTAAAACGTATGATTATTGCAATATGAGTGAAAGAGATGTGGCATGGGTCCTGTACGTCCTGCCTTCCTGGGGTGTCTAGGTTGTGTGTTTGTGAGGTATGAATAGATTAATTTCTGTATGCTGTTCGTTCCAACCTCCTTCAAACCTATATAAATCATCGGATGACATGATAAAATACTTGTTAATTTCCAGAACCTAATGAATGCTCTAGGATGTTTAAAAAATATACTACCATTTGTTAATTTCTTGGAAGGCTTCCACCTCGAATAATATGAAATGCTATTGAATGAGATTCCAGCTGCACAAGTCAGTAAAACTCCAGAGATGGTTCTGATAGATTCTCACCTCATGGTAACTTTTTCCATAAAGACCCCAACAAATTGTAATATACAGAGGAAAAAGTGCAAATATAATTATAATGCAGAATGCCAGAACCCTGTAACGGATGTTGACACCCAGAATCATTTATGAATAGCGATTCAGTTCATCCACTTTAAAGATACAAAGGGCCTCATTTATACTTTTTGGTGAAAAACTGCACTAACGCAGTTTTGCACCAAAACGTTTTGCACCGGCTTGCACAATTTTTTAGCACCAGCTGGGCACCATATTTATAGAATGGTGCAATCCGGTGCAAAGGGTAGACTAGTGTAAAAAAAAAATGACGCTAGGCAGGTTAGAGTCAAAATAAATGACTCTAACCAGATTAGCGTCATTTTTTGACACTAAGGGGCATATTTATACTTTGTTTGCAGTGAATTACCTTCATTTATTTTTTACTCTAATTCGGTGTAAAACGAACTCCTTATTTACACTTTGGTGCTAGACCCGTCTAGCGCCAAATTCATGGCGTTAAAGTCATTATTTGAAAGTGGAGACCTACCTTGCCTTAATGAGATGCAAGGTAGGCGTTCCCGTGAAAAAAAATGACTCTATTGCCTTAACGCCATATTTATACTCCCATGCAAAAATGGTGCAAGGGAGGGAGGAGGCTTGCTTTGGCCCATTTTTTAAAGCCTGGGTCAGGGCAGGCATTAGGGGACCTTGGGGCCTATTTCCATGGTGGAACACCATGGAATAAGCCCACAGGTGACCTCCCTAGGGACACCCCCACCCACACCAGAGGGACTGCGGAGAATGGGGGACCCCATCCCAGGTAAGTCCAGGTAAGATTGCATTTTATTTTTGAAAGTGCCATTGGGGGCACTGAAATGGGCCCCCATACATGGCACAGGGTGCAATGGCCATGCCCAGGGGACCCTTGTTGTCTGTGCTGGCCATTGGGTGGTGGGCATAACTCCAGAATAAAGTCTTTTTTTTTTACTTTAGCCTACCCGTCTGGTGCACAGAAATGGTGCAAGTCGGTGCTAAACTCTTTGGTCCAAAACTGAGTTAGTGCAGTTTTTCAACAAAAAGTATAAATAAGGGCCAATATTTTGTAAGTTTGCGCCACTTTTGCATCAAAAAATGACGTTAATGTGGCGTAAAAAAAGTATAAATCAGGGCCTTGGTTCTAGACGGATCTATCACCAAAGTATTAATATGGAGTTAGTTTTGCACCAAATTAGAGTAAAAAAAATGACACTAATTCAGTGCAAACAGAGTATAAATATGCCCCAAAGTATAAATATGCCCCTAAATATGGCATTGAGGCCATAGAGTCATTTTAGGCATGGGAACGCCTACCTTGCATCTTATTAAGGCAAGGTAGGTATCAACTTCCAAAAAATGACTTTAACTCCATAAATTTGGCGTTAGACAGGTCTAGCACCAAAGTATAAATATGGAGTTAGTTTTGCACCAAATTAGAGTTAAAAAAAATACGCTAATTCGGTGCAAACAGAGTAAAAATATGCCCCTAAATGGTTGTATTTTGCATAATTTTCGACATGTTTCTGTCAATATTTCTATTCTTGTACATCAGGAGCAGATAGCTCACAAGCGCATTATGGAAAGGGGACTAGCTTGCATTCTAAGGTGTCAAGAATGCGTTTAATGTACTTAACAACATAGATTAATTATTATTTTATTTACATATATCAAGGAAAGACCTATAAATCTAAGCACGCATACGTTTATGTTCACCTGATTACTAAAAAGGTGCTTCTTGGAAGTGGTTTAACAGCGTTATGAATTCGCCATTTATCAAGGAAACATCAGACAAATTCCATGATCAACTAAGTGAGGTGAGCAGTGGGTGATTCTTTGTGCTTTCATTCTTAATTTGAAACATGGTTTACATAGCCATTAATGATACGCCTTGAAGATTCACTTTGTCAGAGTGTATGGCTAGGAATTAAAATACAACACAGGGTTCGCTGCTATGGATTGAGATGAGAGGCTGCCATGAAAAACACATTTTGCATGTTTGTGCAGTAAGTTCTTCCCCAAACCATTCGTCCCATTTATCAAACCTTGAGGCTCATGGAATTTTAGAGCCAGAAATGTTTCTCAGGGTGCTTGTACCATTTGTTTATGTTTTATTTGTAATGTCTTTCTTATGGCAACATTTTATTTAATATACCAGCTGTGGAATGTGGAGTCGAAAAAAATGACTATGACAATTTTGATTTCTGCTAATTGAGGCGGGAGTGCACAGGCGTTTCTCCTTCGGGTATCTAGTATTTAGGCATATGTTGCACTTCCATTCATCACAAAGTGCTATATTGCAAGTGAAAGGTGCCTTGTGTGAATGAATTAAATGTAGGCATACAGTCTGTGCAGATTAGATTTATTCAGTTGCATATTTTGTTTTCTTAAATAACAACATAGATCGCACAACACAAAGGGCCATATGTACAAACACTTTTTCCCACAGACACAGAATGGGGAAAAACCTTTGCTACATCTGGCCCAAAGATACTTAAAATCTCTATTTATACAACCAGCTACTAGAACATTGAGAAGGAGCAATGTGTGATTAATAAATATTCATCATAATTTAACATGCTTTCAATAGCCGCAGATATTGATTAAGTATGAATAAAATATGCTATCTCCAGTGGTCTAAACTGTACATCCTCTAAATAGTTTTGCAGTGCAATGTACAGGGAGTGCAGAATTATTAGGCAAATTGTATTTTTGAGGATTAATTTTATTATTGAACAACAACCATGTTCTCAATGAACCCAAAAAACTCATTAATATCAAAGCTGAATATATTTGGAAGTAGTTTTTAGTTTGTTTTTAGTTTTAGCTATGTTAGGGGGATATCTGTGTGTGCAGGTGACTATTACTGTGCATAATTATTAGGCAACTTAACAAAAAACAAATATATACCCATTTCAATTATTTATTATTACCAGTGAAACCAATATAACATCTCAACATTCACAAATATACATTTCTGACATTCAAAAACAAAACAAAAACAAATCAGTGACCAATATAGCCACCTTTCTTTGCAAGGACACTCAAAAGCCTGCCATCCATGGATTCTTTCAGTGTTTTGATCTGTTCACCATCAACATTGCGTGCAGCAGCAACCACAGCCTCCCAGACACTGTTCAGAAAGGTGTACTGTTTTCCCTCCTTGTAAATCTCACATTTGATGATGGACCACAGGTTCTCAATGGGGTTCAGATCAGGTGAACAAGGAGGCCATGTCATTAGATTTCCTTCTTTTATACCCTTTCTTGCCAGCCACGCTGTGGAGTACTTGGACGCGTGTGATGGAGCATTGTCCTGCATGAAAATCATGTTTTTCTTGAAGGATGCAGACTTCTTCCTGTACCACTGCTTGAAGAAGGTGTCTACCAGGAACTGGCAGTAGGACTGGGAGTTGAGCTTGACTCCATCCTCAACCCGAAAAGGCCCCACAAGCTCATCTTTGATGATACCAGCCCAAACCAGTACTCCACCTCCACCTTGCTGGCGTCTGAGTCGGACTGGAGCTCTCTGTCCTTTACCAATCCAGCCACGGGCCCATCCATCTGGCCCATCAAGACTCACTCTCATTTCATCAGTCCATAAAACCTTAGAAAATCAGTCTTGAGATATTTCTTGGCCCAGTCTTGACGTTTCAGCTTGTGTGTCTTGTTCAGTGGTGGTCGTCTTTCAGCCTTTCTTACCTTGGCCATGTCTCTGAGTATTGCACACCTTGTGCTTTTGGGCACTCCAGTGATGTTGCAGCTCTGAAATATGGCCAAACTGGTGGCAAGTGGCATCGTGGCAGCTGCACGCTGGACTTTTCTCAGTTCATGGGCAGTTATTTTGCGCCTTGGTTTTTCCACACGCTTCTTGCGACCCTGTTGACTATTTTGAATGAAACGCTTGATTGTTCGATGATCACGCTTCAGAAGCTTTGCAATTTTAAGAGTGCTGCATCCCTCTGCAAGATATCTCACTATTTTTGACTTTTCTGAGCCTGTCAAGTCCTTCTTTTGACCCATTTTGCCAAAGGAAAGGAAGTTGCCTAATAATTATGCACACCTGATATAGGGTGTTGATGTCATTAGACCACACCCCTTCTCATTACAGAGATGCACATCACCTAATATGCTTAATTGGTAGTAGGCTTTCGAGCCTATACAGCTTGGAGTAAGACAACATGCATAAAGAGGATGATGTGGTCAAAATACTCATTTGCCTAATAATTCTGCACTCCCTGTATACTTCAGGGGCTAATGGTAACTGACATGCAACTGGCCCTTGACCTGGCGATCAATATTTAAGGATCTTGTAAACTACTGTGATAGCATGCTGTGATTCGTATACATAAACAATTTTAAATACTAACATTTAATGTTGGAATACTGTTATTCCTGTATTTATGGTTACAGATATGCTTAACAAACGCGTTTACATATTTTATTATAGTTGATAGATGCAACGTTAGTAAAATTGTTTATTTTTATTTTGTGGTCCAATAGTTTGGATAATTTTTAGGGCTTTGCACAATTTTTTATTGATAATTATTTTAATTAACATATTACTGTAAACTGGTATGCAATATAAGTGTGCGTTCTGAGAGCGCACACTGACACCGGTTTTATCCCTAGCTCTCCACCGCTTCAGACAAACAAACCCAAGAAGGCGCTGAACAGTCTCCTAATTAACGCTCGATCCTTAGTTAAATATTCTACTGAACTATGTCTACTTACAGAGACTCATAAATTCTCCTTCGTTCTTGTTTCCGAGACCTTGGTCGGCCCGTCATCTGGCCCCGCTATACAAGCATCCTTACCCAATGGTTTTATAAATCTACCACCTAGATAGATCTGGAAAGGTTGGCAGCAGCCTGGCTATTAGTTATAATGCGAAACTCTCATTTCAATGCTATTCATTGCCATCCTCAAGTGACGAGGCTCTCACCTTTTTCATAACTGTATCAACTAATCAATCCTCTAATGGTCTGCGTATCTACCGTCCACCCGGTCCTAGAGCTGACTTCTCTCAGGAGATTAGCAGTCTGCTTGACTCCCGTATCCTGCACTCGGATTTTGCCGTTTTAGGTGATCTTAATTTCCACCTTGAAGATTTACAGGACAAGGACACAGTTGAACTACTTCATACAGGCCTGGGTCTTCTTCAAGTCACAACCTGCCCAACAAACATAGCTAGACACACCGTAGATGGGATTTTCACCAATTACTCTGTGCTCAGAAATATCTCCCTCCTCTCCATGGCCTGGTCAGACCTGAGTGCTATTCGTTTTTAATCTTTGTGTCGACTGCCATGTACCAGAAACCCCCCCCCCCCAAAATACTGCCAACCCGAGCGTGGGATAATATGCATCCCCCTCAATTTACCAACTTGTTAGCTGATTCTCTCCCAGGTCACTTAGGCGATCCTTAGGAAGCCATGGCTCACTACACTTCGTGGCTAGACTCCGCTGCCCATAACATCGCCCCTGTCAAATTGATCAAACCTAAGAGGCAATTCACCACCGCCCTGTGGTTCTCAGATAAGCTCTGTGCCACAAAACAATGCTGTAGGCGATAGGAGAAAAGATGGACATTAGACTACAGCGACACAGAGAAGGCCAAATATAGGATCTGCCTAGTGGAATACAAAGTTTTGATTGTAAAGGAGAAGACAGCATACAACACTTTTAAAATGGAATCCTCTGCTAATTCCACCAAAACATTATTTCACACGAGTACCAAAATGATCACAGTCCCCATTGTTGCGTTAACATGCACTAGGCAATCCTTTTGCAACCAACTGGCTAACTATTTCAGAATAAAGTAGATGATGAATTTTGAGAGTTTTTGTCACTGCAACCCATTCTGCTCAATCCTCTCTAGTTTCATTTCCTCCCCAGTTGACCGTTCTGGTCTTACAGACATCATGCCTCCTTCTGCAGAGGAAGTACCATATCTCATCGCCTCCACCAAATCCGAGTAGCCACTTGACCCCTGCTCTTTGAAAGTGGCAAAGTTAGCAGCAGAGACTATTGCTCCTGTTCTTTGGAATATATATATCAAGCCATGTTCAAACTTGGTTCCTTTCCAGTTCCATGGAAGAAAGCCTCTGTGCTTTCTCTGCTAAAGAAACCCAACCCGGACCCAGGCAGCAATCGAACAATATCTTTTCTAGCTATTCCAACTATGTTATGTGGAATATTGGTAAGAGCATGTAAGTACCTACACCTAGCAATAGGCCACTAACCCCCACTTAGGTCAAGTTAGGTCCCAATAAATAAAACCCAGCTCAACCATTGGTAGCTTGGCTATGAGCAACAAGGCTTAACTAAGGAGACAAGTGTGTAAAGCATTTAAAAATCACAAAACAGTAAATAAGTAAAACAGACAACTCAATAAAAATCCACAACCAATTTATAGAAATAGACTATCTTTTTATCTTTGACATGACACAAAAATGATTAAAATCGGATGAGGGGAACCATAGATATGAATTTTTAAAGAATTAATGTTTTCTAGTGCATAGAAGCAACTAATGCTCTTGGGACTCGGGGCCACAACTCCCACAATGCACCTCTCCAACTTTTGGAATTGCTCCAAACATCTCCAAACTCCTTGATCTTCTTCCAGAGGCCCTTTTTGGATCCTCAAAGTGTCCACAACTTGATCCAAGGTTCCAGAAGCTCTGAGTTGCTCCGTGGGAGTTGGGACTACAATTCTCAGAATGCACCTGGTCGGAGTCCTCAAATGGCCACTGGACGCTGGTCAGCTGGGTTCTGTTTGCAGTACTTGATGCAAGGGACTCTGGGCAGCTCCTTTGTACCTGTAGCAAACAGGGAGTCCCTTCTTGAAGCAGTAGAAGACAGGCAAAGTATTTTTAGTTGTGAAACCCAAGTGTGCAGCTGGTGCAGTCCTTCAGAGTGCAGTGTCCAGGTGCAGGTAAGGGGTCCAGAAGGGCCGTCCTTCTTCTTCTTTCTCTTGTTCTTTGTAGGGATCTGAGGTGTGGGTACAACTGCCATATATATCCTTCCTCCTGGGGTGAAAAGCAGGGGGTGCGACTGTAAAACACAGGCAAGCCACCCCCCCCATGCATGACCATTTCCTGGAAAGTGTGGCAAAATTCAATCCCAGGGAGCAAAATTCTTCAAAAATCCAACATGGCTGCAACTGATTTTTTAAGGTTAGATCTGGCTGAGCGCACGCACTGGTGTGGCTAAAAAATCCTAAACACACCCTTCTCCTAATCAAGAGAGCACCTAATTGCCTGGGGTGACTTTCCTGAGCTGCTCCAAATGTCCTTCCCTGCCTTTGAAGACCACTTTGGCTGCTCTCCCCCATCCTGTTTCACCATCTGCTGAGACAGATCTCCTCCCCCAGGCACATCCTTTGTGTTCAACCCAGGCCACTTCACACCTCATCAAGGCAGTTTGACCAGGCTGCCAGAGGCAGACCAATCAGAGAAGGGCATTACAGAGTTGAGGTTTGGAACTTTCAGGTAGAGTTTTACAACTATTTACCTGAACTAGTTATATTAAATACAACAATGGCAAGTTGTGGAATTTATTATAACAATTATTTTGACACCAACCTCAAGATATCTGGCTCTTATGGGGACTTTGTTAATTAAAATTAAAGTCTCCTCATTTTTGCCTATAGAGGCCATTCACTAGAGTAAGGGAAATCAAATTTGGCTATTTTACCTCACCAGGACTTATAAAACAATTCTTATAAGGCGCCTTCTTATAGTTACATGGCACCCAACCCTAGGGGTACTTAAGGGACACCTTTTGGATACCATATGTAAATAATAAGGTAGTTTAAGATTTTCAAAATACTTTTAATTCCAAAGTCAAATGTGCATATAACTTTAGTTTAAAAGAAGCCAGCAAAGAAGGCCTGCCTTTAAAATGACACAGGGCACCTCTGCAGTGAACCTATGGGTACACTACCTATGCCGGGGTCCCTAAACCTACATGCCCTGCCATATACTAGGGACTTTTAGGTAGGTTGATACTGCCAATTATAATTAGCCTAATGTGCATTGTACACAGAGCACAGGCCTTGGGACTGGTTAGCAGTACCCAGGGCACCATCACAGTCAGAAAAACACCAGCTAAATGTGAAAAATGTGGACAAAAAGTTAGGGGCCTCTGCAATCAGCCCAGTTTTCTCAAAAGCTAAAATCACATAACGGATCTTAAATAGTCAATTGGTGGAATACATAAATACTAATAATATTCTCGATGATACCCAGTTTGGGTTCCGATATTTTCACAGTACTGAAACAGCTTTGATCAAGGCCACAAATGAGATCAGGCAGCCCCTTGATGGAGGAGGGCCTGCTGCCCTCATCATGATAGATTTGTCAGTAGGCTTTGACACGGTCAGTAATAGGATGCTACTGGAATGCCTTTCTGACATAGGAATCACAGGGGTGGCCTGGGATCTTCTGAAATACTTCCTCTCTGATCATCCTCAGGAGGTGCGTCACGGCAAATTCTTTTCACCTTCATTCTCCATCCCTTGCACGGTCCCTCAGGGCTCCTCCCTCTGTCCCACTTTTTTTTTAACATTTATATTATGTCATTAGCTACTCTAATTAGAACCTACTGCTTCTCACTACCTCTTATGATGACGGCACACAAATCATCGTCTCTTTTTCTAGCACAGACTCAACAACTGGGACCAGATTCTGCAACTGCATGCATGCAATCAGCACATGGATGTCAAAAAATTGTCTGAGATTAAACTCTAGCAAAACTGAAGTGTTGTTTTTCAGTACACATCCTTCTTTCTGGACAGACTCCTACTGGTCACAGGAACTGGGCCCTCTTCCAGTCCCAGTCACTAAGACCTGCAATCTCGGAATTCTTCTGGATAACACACTGTCTTTTGACGATCATGTCATATTGGTTACCTCCTCTACTTTATTAATGTTCAGGACTTTTAAAAAAATGTTCCCATTAATCTTGGGTCTCTACAGAAACTGTCCATTACCTCATTGGTAATGTCCAAGCTTGACAATTGTAATGGTCTTCTACTATGAGCTCAACAATCTGTTTTAAATAAACGTCAATGAAAGCAAAATGCTGCTGCTCCCCTACTCAATATCCCCAAATACCATCCAGTCTCTGATCACATCTGGAAACTGCATTGGCTTCTGGTAAGGCTAGGGATAGTCTTCAAAGCACTCTGCATTGCTTACAAAGTACTTAATAATCGAGGCCCTGCTTTTATCAAGAACAACATTAGCTGGTATAAATCACTCAGATCACTCAGGTCTACTTCCTGTCTGCTGTCTACAGTTTCCAGGTTTAAACGTTTGACCTGGGGAGGCAGAAGTTTATTTCACTGAGCTTCCAAGGCATGGAACTCTCTGACCATTTCTGTCAAATCATCCCCAAGCTTTTTGCCTTCTTCCTCCTATTTTTCTGACATCTTGCTGTTAGCTCTAGGACTCCGAGCACTTTACCACTGCTGATCAGTGCTAAGGTGCAGGTGCTCTCCCTTCTAAAGGCGTATGATTGGCCTACGCCTAAATGGCACATTTAATTTACTTATAAGTGCCTTTTACAGTGGTATCTCTATACCCAAGCCCTGTAAATTAAATGCTACTAGTGGGCCTGCAGCGCTGCTTGTTCCACCCACAGAAGTAGACTTTCAAACCTCTCAGGCCTGCATGGGCTGTTTACTGCCACAGGGACCTGGCATCTAAATTTACTTGCCAGGCCCAGAACTCCCCTTTTACTACATGTAAGTCACCCCTAAGGTAGGCCCTAGCCAGCCCTATGAGCAGAGTGCTGTGTATGTAGAAGGCAGGTCATGTGCCTGGTTGCATGGCCTGTCCTGGTAGTGACAAACAGCCTATTTGGTTTATCACTGCTGTTTGTGCCGTCCTGCTCATAGGATTTCATTGGAAATGCCCTACCTTATGTCTAGGGGGTATTATCTGATTTATGAGGTGTAGCGTAAGCATGTTTGGTATGGGTGTAATGGTAGTGAGAAATGTTGCTTATTGGTGTGGGTGGATTTTTTGTTATCATTATAGAAATGCGACTTCTAAAAAAAGTAAGCTTTTCTCTGTGCTAATGACTCTAGTGTTTTGCAGATTGACTCCAATCCACGTCTGGGGCAAGGTGGCAGCTAGGCTTACTGCATACTTTTCAGATAGCCTGTACAGGGTGGAGGTGTCACAGAGATTCATCCGCATATTAAATGGTCTTCCTGGGTTGGGAGAAGGGGAGGTGGGGAACACCTGTATTTGTTAAGGCTGTGCCCTAGCCTCACACAAAGGTGTAATTTACCCTCAACTGATGTCTGGAGCCTGTACCAGAGGAGAGAGGGGACACTTCTAGAACTAATTGTAACTGGTTGGAACCTCTTCTCCCACTCTTTTGTAAGTGTGTGCAAAACTGAGTATAAGTACAGGGGATATTCCCCATGAAGAGGGGAGACACTTTGAATCACTAATAGACTGCTGAACTGGCCACAGAATGCTGCTGGAGGGACTCACCAGAAACTTCCTTGGACTGCTGCTGTTATGCTGACCTGTGACCAGATGGGTCACTAGGAGGAACTGCCACTGACTGCATCCCTTGTGCTAGCCTGCTTTTTGCCCCCTGCCACCCTTTGTCCCCACTCTTCTGTCTTCAGGGGCTGGGAGCTGAGTGCTGAGGCTCCAGTTCTCCTACAGCTTTCATTATTCTCCCCAGCACTAGAGAGCGCTGCAACTGTTGATCCCCATGAAAAGCGCTTTACCTCCTATTTTCCGAGCGCTTTTTAATTTTGTAAGTCACAACTCGTGAGGAGCACTGGATCAGGTGTAACATCCCTAAAAAAATACCACCACTACCCACGCGGTTTGTAAGGAACAAAGCAGAGAGTGCTTCAAGAAGTACCCTGGGGCACAGGAAAGCTTTTCTTGGTGCCCCCAGGGCACAAGCAAGAACTGCTTCCCAGAAGATCATCACCGCTGCCCAGATCTGAAAGCAAGAGCATCTCTCCTCTGGGGAGACCTGCTGACCAAGGGATACATTCGGCCAGTGGAGTGGCTGTGCTGTATTGAAGCCCCGGAGGGCTCATTACCTGTTCCAGGAGGAGCGTATCACCGAAGGGAACCGCTGCCTCTGCCGGGGGTGAGCAACTGCAGCAGAGTTGTGCCCAGCACTGAGGGGACCCCAAGAGGTCACCTCATCGACTTGGGCAGAGCGTGTGCCTCCCCCTAGTAACGGCCCCCCTTTGGGGTGGCAACATACTGGTGAGTGTTGCTCGCGGGCTGGGTGGCAACCTCATTGGAGGTCCCCCATTCCCGCTGGGCCCCCCTGTCCACACCAGTTGCTTAGGCAGCCATAAGCATGCCGGGGTGGTGATCCTCAACAGAGGTCCCTGGCCCTACCAAAATTAACCCTGCTTCGCAGCAGGAGCTGAAACCAGAGTGCTGGAGCTTCAAGAGTGGGGACACAGATGTCCCCACTTTGCCCACCTTGTTTAGGTGCCTAGTACAGAGGGCAGCTTGCACTAACTGGACCAGGTGAGAATATTGCAGAATGATTTGTGCATTCCTGCTGTTGTTTTAGGTGCATTCATAAGGTTATTTTTGAAACAATGTTCATGTATTTTATTATGACCTACGCAGTTATGGAGATTTGGTCTCATGGCTTACCCTTGTGTTCTCTTATGCTCTGATGTTCTGTGTATGGGCATTTAAGATGGTATGATTTCTAGGGCATGTGCATTGTTGGTACTGTGATTACTGTGACCTTATGCATTCATGATGATATATGTCTATTATGACATGTACATTCTTTTAGGAATGCTTTTCTGACTACTGCTTATGTTGCAGAATAACCAGCAACCTATATGTTCTATCTGACTACTGTTGGCTTTTGCAGAGTAATAGTTCTGTGTAGTGTTCTGACAACTACTTGAGTAGCAGGATATTATTGACATGTTGTGTTTGGTCTAATGATGTTGTGTACAATACAGTTTATTTATATTTAACTTGGTGTTGTGTTTTCTTTGTGGTGTAGATAATGTGCCACGTGTGTTGTGTGTGTTGTGCAAACCCTTTACACATTGCCTCTAGGATAGTCCTGACTGCTCGTGCCAAGCTACCAAAGGGGGTGAGCAGTGGATATCTTGGGTGTGTAACTCCCTCGCCTTGACTAGAGTGGGTGGGTTCTGCCTGGATTAGGTGCATACCTTAGCAAACCAGAAACCCCATTTTTAAATGTAACTGATTATAGTATCACATCATTGTAAAGTGAATGAGAAAGGAAATCATGTAGTGTGCCCAGTTGCATCTGCATCACTGAAAGTTCTGATCAACTTTCAGATTCGAAGGGGTACAGAGTGTGAGCATTAAAACCACAAAGAAGAACATTTGCGTCTCATTACGAGGCTGGCAGGCCGACAGTCAGCCCGAAAGCCCAGTGGAGAGGGAACCGCTGCGGAGCTGGCAGTCTCCCGCCTAGGTCATTTACAAGGTTTCCAATGGGCTGACCAGAGGAAACCTCTGAAATCAGAGGTTTCTGCCAGTCAGCTCATTGGAAACTGTGCTGCGGCATAGGCCTTGTCACCACGGGTTGCACGGAGGCTGCTCCCAGCACTCTCTGAATACACACCATCTGCCGTAGCAGACAGTGTGCATTCCGAAGATTCTGGGCAGGGGGGTGCCTGCATTGCCCACAACCATGTCATGGGCAGGTCAGAACCCCCTGTGACCTCAGCACTGGTAAAAAGTCTGGCAGAAAATTGGACTTGTGATCAGCACGACGTGGAGAGAGTCGGTCCGACAGCCACCATGAAGCTCTCAGTCTTAAGACTGCCAGCATCATAATGAGGTTGATAGTGTCTTATGAGAGTTAATAATTCTGACATTGCACTTATTTGGATTCATGTTCAAACTGTATTGTTTCTATGTTGAGCCTCAGACTGTAGTAGGTGATAAGGGAATAGGGAACTTTGCTGCGACAAACTCATTTTTAAGCTGAAACATGAAATGTTATTAATGATCTTGCTTACAGATCCCCAAGTAATTGGATTTCAAATCTAAGACCACTGTACTACTGTAGGGAATATGGATAAGTGATGTGGAAAATAGCCACATTTTGCAAAACTCTCACAACACTAGCTACCAAAGAATAAAAACCCAACTCTCCTAATATTATGCCTTACCTCATATGTGTAGTCCATACCAAGCTCAAGGTGACCTCTTTTAGAGAGGTGAAATGATGAGCCTACAGCACCTCCAATTGCAAAGCAATTTACGTTTAATGGGTTTAAAACTCTAAACCATATATTATGAAATTAAAAATAAGAATCAAAAAATGGTAAGGAACTTTAAGTCTGGACATAAGTATTTGCAACAGACCAAACATCCGTTCAACAAGACAATACTGGTGGCAATGTATGCACATATTTCCACAGGCAAGTAAACTCTTGGTAGGACACTGTCATGAGAAGGTAATACATCTACAGGATATAATACCTGAAAGGCAAGTTAAAGGGTAAGGGATAGGAGTGAAGTTTTGTTTTCAATTCTTCGTTTGTGGAAAGTGCTCGGTCCCCAGGATTATGGCTATGTAAATCCCTCCAGGTATTATCAGGAGGGTAGAATTAAGAAAAACAGTACACCCAGTAGAACTGAGTAAAGTAAAGTAAAGGCCAGTACTGCTTTTTATTCCCCAGTCACTCCTCTGGGATTTAGATTCAACACAAAAAATTGATCTGGGGAATACTATCACTGTGCAAAAATGGTATAGCCTACAAGCATATTGCCAATCCTTTTGTTGGTCAACTCAGAAGTTACTACCATGTTTGTTTTGCTTTTGACTAAGGCAGGCAAGAATTGAAACTAACCAGATAGAAACGTCGGTTTGGTCATATGACAATTCATTGTCACAATACTATCCCTTTTGAAAGAAAATATTTTTCAGGATGGGATTTGCTATATCATCTATTTTGAAAAAACTCCTGGATCTGCGTTTGCACATATTCATATTCCATCAGAGCGTAGACGTTGCTTTTCAAAAGGGCGTCGAGAAACTGTAGAAAAACATATTTTACTTGCCAATTAAATGGCTTTCAGCCAGCCAGCTTAGTTGTTGGGATAGATATGAATTCAACTGAAGCACCAGGCTTGTAATGTTTCGATTTCACGTTTTCAATACGCAGTTATTTTTTCCCTATATGTCTTCAAACATTGGAATGAAAAGTTTGCTTATCTAAATAGTCTTCCAAAGCACTTGCCTCACTTGGGTGACGATTTCAGTTCAGAAAATATGAATGTGCTTTGCAGGGATGCTTCTTCCAGGCAGATCGTTTAATGATATGAAAGGAGAGTGTTTCCTTTTTTGGTTGGTTATTCACCTTCTCCGCCCAACTAAATATTTCATAATTCATATTTAATAAATCTGACACTCTAAACAAGTCATGGTCTTTGGAGTTCGGCGTTTTTTAATTCTGCTTCTAATAACAATCATCATTTAGTTACAAAGGAGTATTTTAACTGGCGCAATCTCAATTTAAAATAAAAAAATAACACTACAATACTGATACTTTCAATAAAAAGCTGAGAAAAGCACCTTGTATTATTGAAGAGCGTTGCAAAGGGATGTTCTGGGCAGTGTTACAGCGTGAAACTAAGATCGGCATAGGCCAGTTTTTAATTTCATTTAAAACAAGGTTAACAGGAAACGGATAAAGGTTTTGGAGGAAATATCAATATAGCTTAAGAAGAACGTTCTGGACCAAGGCAAGCATTTACACTATTCGCAAAGAATTGTTTTCTTTCTACCTTAGTTCTCTGGGTATGTCCACTGTTGGGTGCCTTTATTCACCTTGACTTTTTCATTGGTCCTAAGACTTGACTTGACTTGTTCATCTTAAGACCAAATTATTACTTGTACTGTGCAACATACTTCCAGGTGCCATGGAAAGAGATTGAAAGGTTGCTTTGAGCTTTAATGTGTTCAGTGTTTTTGGTGCCCATTAGATGAACTATTTGATGTAAAGGGCCCCTCACAGACAACTTCCTCTCCAGGAAAAGAAGAAAGGTTCGGGCAGTATCTTTCTACATAGGTATGGTTATCACATCAAACATACTTTAGAAAGAGATATCTTAAACATAAGTTCAGATGAACATATTATCTTTGTCAAGAGGAAATCCGTGCAATGGTTGCATAGTAGAGCATCATCACTTTAACTATTAATTATAAAGAAAAGTGTTAGTATGTGGGAACTGACCTGTAAATCCTCCAGCTTTTTCCTTTTAGAGTTTTGGCATTTGGCCCCGTCTTTGAATGGGTCTCCCATCTAGAAACTCACTCACTGCAAGCTTCAGTTTAAAATGGATTTGAGTTGCAACTGTCAGTGGCTTATTTACAAGCCCCTTGCACTGCTGCTACTTCAATTTTTATATGGGAAAAAGTGACACAATGGCAGCGCAAGGGCAGTGGCGGCAGGCATCAAAATAAATTGGAGGGTTGCAAAAAACTACAACATACACACATACCATAACATACACAGATAACATACATAACATACACACATAACATACACACATTACATGCACACCAATATAAAAAATTAAAAAAACCACTTACCATACTCAATGTCCTGCAGCACGTCCTCGGAGCACGAAGCCCACAGCCAAATCCCTCATCCAATCAAGACACTGTTTTCATGCTGTTAAGCAGCATGAAAAAGTGTCTTGATTGGCTGGAGAGGGCCAGCTACATATGCCTGTACCTCTGTACCTTCTCTCCAATCCAGCTGTCTAAAACAGCCAGGTTGTAGAGGTTTGAAATGTGCATTTTTGATATGGCCATAGCAAGGTAGCCGGCAAACCATCATGCACACATCTAACAAAGGGGACACTCCTCACTGCTGCCAATTATTGACAGCAGTGACTCACTGGCCCCGCACCCTGCCCATGTACTTTGTTTGCTGGCAGAAAGCATCAAAATGAAATGATAATAAAACCATTTTATTAATGCTTTATTTTTTATGCTTTCTGCACAGTAGTGCAGGGGGGCGCTAATTCTCCGCTCCCACAGAGGAGCTGCCACTGTGCAAGAGGCTTGTAAATAGGGCCCTCAGTGCTTACGTTATAACATAAGGACAGCTGCTGTGAACAGCTGAGCTAAAGGGCTCTTAGCAGGCTCCTTACAACACATGTTTGCATGTGATTGCATACATGTAGCGTGATACAGCAAGAGAGACTGTTTAGCTTCTTGATCCTAGTATCCACATGCCAGTAGAACGGTAGCAGATTGGGCCAAGATTAAATTGGGTATGGCCTACCAAATTCTTATAATTTAATTGAGAAACCATGAAAAATTCTGACCCTTTTTCCTGACTAAAATACAGATACTGTACTGTTTAGCTACTTTCAAAATTTGGGTACAATGCAACTGAAATGAGCAATGACATTCACTTGACCTTTCATGAGTCCCAAATGCATAGTCAGTTTTGGCCTACATGTGTTCATTTTAAAAATATAAATATTTCCCTGAACCAGTCTTCATAGGATTTCGTTTTTGAACTACCCTCCTAGGCCAAGTTAATTTCTTTGCTGCCCAGCTGGCAGTTCAAAGCTTCCTCATCAACAACAGGCCCATTCTTCTGTGAAAGGAAGGGGACAGGCAAAAATCATCATATTGTGTTTAGGTGCCTATTTCTGACAAGCCTGAGCAGGGTACTTGAGCAGTGGACCAGAGCAAGGAAAACAGACACCCCATAGGTTTCCTTTGATGCCTTGAAGGAATAACACCACTTCTAACTTTAAGGAGTCTGGCTGAGAGAACACGTCTTTCTCAAGCTTGCTTCAAATTGCCATTTTGAAAATTCCCAGGGTGCTGTGAAGGGGGTGAGAGAGACAAAGGGAGCTCACTGGAAGTGCTAGTTAGGAATTGGTGGGGAGGAATTAGGCATCTCTGAATTGGGATGGTACTCCAACCTTCTAGAACCTTCGACCTCCATTTGTAATCTGCTGATCATGGTAATGCACTTTGAGAAGAGAGAAGAAATTGCAGAAGAAGGGTGGTTCTATAGCATGAATGGATACCTCAATGGAATGAAAAGACACTGGGCTTGTACTTCTAGTGCTTTTGTTGCACCCTGTCTCCATAGCTTGTGCCATTAGCTTTTCACCTCCAGATTGGAGAGAGTACAGTTTGAACTTCCTGGTGACCCTGATGTATGGTCATCCACTTGGTCTTCTGTGGCCTGGTCCTGTTGTGACTGCTTGGGACTGAGATCTACTCTTAGTAGACTCAGTGGAGCACATTAGAGAACAGTTTTTTTTCAAACATATTTTAATAATGCCAGTGTTGCAGTACTCTTGATTGTGGTATCAGTCACACAAAGATGATTTAGTTATTGTATTATCCATGTATTTATTCATTTATTTAAATATTAAGCGGAAATTTACTCTTTCATGCAAACTCATCTGCGAGTGATTGTGTTTTCTCAAGGCTATGGTGTCACTTAGGGGGTCATTCTGACCCTGGCGGCCGGTGACCGCCAGGGTCACCGACCACGGGAGCAGCGCCAACAGCCTGGCGGTGCTCCCGAGGGCATTCTGACCCGCGGTCAGAAAGGGTAAACCGGCGGTCTCCCGCCGGTTTACCGCTGCCCCATTGAATCCTCCATGGCGGCGGAGCGCGCTCCGCCGCCATGGGGATTCAGACACCCCCTACCGCCATCCTGTTCATGGCGGGAAACCCGCCATGAACAGGATGGCGGTAGGGGGTGCCGCGGGGCCCCCGTAAGAGGGCCCCGCAAAGTATTTCAGAAATACGCGACGGGTGCAACTGCACCCGTCGCACCCCTGCAACTACGCCGGCTCAATTCTGAGCCGGCGTCCTCGTTGCAGGGGCATTTCTGCTGGGCCGGCGGGCGCTCTTTCGGAGAGCGCCCGCCGGCCCAGCGGAAATGTTTAAATGGCCGCCGCGGTCTTTTGACCGCGGTGCAGTCATTTCACGGCGGTACCTTGGCGGACGGCGGTAGTCTTGTCTTTCCTTGGAAATCTATGAGTAGATAAGATGTAAGCCTCAAGTAAGCTCAATTGCACAAAAAGTATGTTTTTTTAATCCGACCTGGCAGTTCAAGAGTTGCTCAGGTCTAAGACTGGAGCATTGTGAGGCCAGGACAAGTTACTTTCTATTTGTCCTCAGGTCCAGGTCTCAGTTGAGCACTCACCTTCTTTTTTTTCCTCACAAGTATTCCTTGGACAACACTGTAAATTCAAATTGATGTACTCAACTATGGGCATGCCCACAGTAAGATGAAGTATACATAACTCTATTGTCGTCCACTGTAAAGTGTCCTTCATTGGCCAGTTGGAGAACATATTAAAATTGACCTTGCAAGGCTGGAAATTCAGTGACGCATTTCGTTTCTGAAAACCTGCAGCATTAAAGTCAAGAAATGTGCCAGACACACTGACACTCATTAGAATATGTTTCTTGTGTAAGTCTCCAAAAGGAATTCTTTTGAACAGCAATTGAGAGTTTGCCTCGAGGAGCTGTAGTCAGTCTATTGTCTCAAGTCTTTTTTAATTCAACAAATTTGATAAATTATATCTCACGCATAACTTGATGTTCGTTTCAACCTCATTCAAGCTTTCACAGGGGAGTTCCTCCTACTGACCTACTTCAAGGGAACATATGCCTTGATACCCAGCTTCCAGGTGACATGTGTTACTCATGTTAGTTCTGAGTCTTTTCTTACAGTTTATAAGCAAGCATTCTAACCAATGTAGACCAACAAATGTATCCCTCAGATTAAATTCTGGACACTGAGGTTTTAAAAATGTGTTTAATAAATTGTGTGTCCTCAGTTATACTTTAAACGTGCTAGTGCAAGCACACCTCTTGAAGTGTCATTTACTCTCATGATGGCTCATTAGAGAAGACTAACAAATAGCTGTTAGAAATGGGGTCTTTGGCTGGCAGTCAGCTTGCCCCCTGTCCATGCAAGGACCCTCACTCTAGTCAGGGCAAAGGAAAAACACACTCGGTTAACCCCTGTTCACCCACTTGGTAGCTTGGCACGAGCAGAAAGGCTTAACCCAGAAGCAATGTGTAAATTATGTATACCAACACATACAGTGATACAGTGAAACACTACAAAATGGACACCAAACAGGTTTAGAAAAACAGTAAATACGAATCTAAGTAAACAAGACCAAATACGATAAAAATGCACAGTACACAATTATAAATGTGACTTTAGCAATTAAAATCACAAAATAGTGCCTAGAAGCACCAATGCTGCAATTTGATGTTAAGCAGCATTGTTACAAAGTCGTTTCCCAAAATGCGATGCCACTGGCACTGTTTACGGAGTCACACGGACCCCCAGGTAAAGTACCTTAGCAAAAGTGTGGAAAAAAGTCAGGTGCATGGAGTCGGGGAGTGAGTTGTTGCTGGATCTGATGCGGCATCGGTTCCGGTGCTGCGAGGCGAAGAAGCAGAGGCATCTCGAAGAGGCATCGGGTCCTTGCTGCGGAGCGGTGGAGGTGAGGAAGCATCGGTTGTGAGGTGGTGGTCACTGGGCACATCAAGCAAAGTCCGACATAGTCGTGATGCTGCTGGGTGCACTCACGGTCACGTCACAGGATCACAGGTGCTGCGATCCAGTCTATGTCCCCTTTCACAGGCAGAAGCAGCAACTGCAGGATAGACCAACAAAGCAAAGTCACAGGCAGGGGCAGCACTTCTCCTCAGCTCTTCAGCTCTTCTCTTGGCAGAGGAACCTCTTGAATCCTTGAAGTAATCCAAAGTCCAATGCTTATACCCTTTTCTGTGTTTGAAGTTGCCCAACTTCAAAGAAAACTCTCTATCGTTTACAGGATCCTGCCTTGCCCAGGCCAGGTCCCAGACACACAACAGGAAATTAGAGACTGACTTGTGTGAGGGCAGGACCAGCCCATTCAGGTGTAAGTGACAACTCCACCCTCTACTCTAGCCCAGATGGCTCATTACGATATGCAGGCTACTCCCCAGCTCCCTTTGTGTCACTGACTAGAGGAGATTCACAAACGACCCAACTGTCAGTATGACCCAAACAGGAAATCCACAAACAGTCAGAGAATGATTTAAGCAAGAAAATGTCTACTTTCTAAAGGGGGCATTTTAAAAAAAAAAATCTAAATACCAACCAGAGACTCCAACCTCCATATTTCTTTCTGCTCTTAAAGGGAAACTGCACTTTAAGGATATTTAAAGGCTGCCCCATGTTGACCTATGAGAGAGAAAGGCCATGTAACAATGAAAAACAAATTTGGCAGTATTTCACTGTTAGTACATGTCAAAACACATCACTACATGTCCTACCTTTAACATACACTGCAGCCTGCCCATGGGGCTACCTAGGGCCTACCTTAGGGGTGACTTACATGTATAAAAAGGTACGAGTCGAATTGACAGTTTAAAACTGCACACACACAGACACTGCAGTGTCAGGTCTGAGCCATGTTTACAGGGCTACTCATGTGTTTGGCACAATCAGTGCTGCAGGCTACTAGTAGCATTTGATTTACAGGCCCTTGGCACCTCTAGTGCACTTAACTAGGGACTTACTAGTAAATCAAATTTGCCAATCATGGAAAATGACACATACAATTTCACATAGGGAGCACTTGCACTTTAGCACTGGTCAGCAGTGGTGAGGTGCCCAGAGTAACAAAAACAGCAAAAACAGAGTCCAGCACACAGCAACAACCTAAGAAGTAGAGGCAAAAAATTAGGGAAGGCCACACCAACAATGCTAGGTCCTCCAGAAAATGACCAATTTAGTGCTGCAGGTTAAGTAGCAGACATTGGGAACCGAACTTCATATTTGTCTGCAGTTACTGTGCTCGAAGCTTGGAAAAGTGCAAGAGACCTCTAATTTTATGTCAGCATAATAATGAAGCAGGAAACCCAAGAACAGAATGTGAAGCAAAGAAGACAGATGCGCTTAGCCAAATCAGATTCTAATATGGGAAATAATCATAGCGTTGTTATTGCTTATTAACTATAGTTTTGTGCAAGTCAGCATGCATCAAGTCCCTTTCACTTCTGTGCTCTCATTGGAGTGAAAACACTATGATGTCCAGTATGTAATTGGTGACAAACAGTAATCAAGTGAAAATGTGCAACTACGATGACCAGAATTATCTCTCGACAAATATTAAGAAAAGATTATGGGGGTCATTCCGACCCCGGCGGTCCTTGACCGCCGGGGCCGGGGTCGGCGGGAGCACCGCCAACAGGCTGGCGGTGCTCCTGAGGGCATTCTGACCGCGGCGGTATGGCCGCGGTCAGAACTGGAAAACCGGCGGTGTCCCGCCGGTTTTCCGCTGCCCTGAGGAATCCCCCATGGCGGCGCAGCTTGGTGCGCCGCCATGGGGGATTCCGACCCCCTCACCGCCATCCTGTTCCTGGCGGTTTCGACCGCCAGGAACAGGATGGCGGTGAGGGGTGTCGTGGGGCCCCTGGGGGCCCCACTTTGAATTTCAGTGTCTGCTCAGCAGACACTGAAATTCGCGACGGGTGCTGCTGCACCCGTCGCACACCTTCCACTCCGCCGGCTCCATTCGGAGCCGGCTTCATCGTGGAAGGTTGTTTCCCACTGGGCTGGCGGGCGGCCTTTTGGCGGTCGCCCACCAGCCCAGTGGGAAACCCAGAATGACCGCTGGGGTCTTTTGAACGCGGTACGGTCTTCTGGCGGTCCCAGCCAGGCCGGAGGCTACCGCTGCCGGCCGGGGTCAGAATGACCCCCTATGTCATTAAAGCTCAAATATTCTGCCTACCATAGGCGCAGACCCAAAGTTAACACTGTAATTTAATAGTAACATTACTACGTCCGCAGTCGGGACAGAGAACTTCTCACATAAAAAGATAGGCCTGTTCTGTCTTTTTATGTGCAGAGTTCTCAGCTCCCATTGCAGAGTCTCCACAGTCAAAACGTTACTAATAAGTCATAGTTTGTGAAAATCGAAAAAGAGTAAACTTACACAAAGGTGTAAATTTACCTTTGTGAATCAGGCCCATTGTGTGTTTCTGCAGTGATTGTTTTGTTTCACGTTCCTATCATGAGTTTCAACCAATGCCACAAAGATGCACTGGGGAAGATGTTCGATGCATCAGCCAAGCATAGATAAATTTGAAAGACTGGAACTTAACCCAAAGTCACAAACTGATCAGGTACTTACATATTAACCCTTTAAAGTGTTGTGAGAACTGTGTGCGTCAGGGTGAAGCATTTGCAATGAACATCTGATAAGTTCTAATGAAAACAAAACACTTAATGTTTTGTGTTTGTACACCAAATTTAAAAAACAAAATGTTGAAAGGGAGAAAGTGTTATTAAGTAAAGTATTGGAGGATGAGGAGCAATGACCTGGAGACAGACATTAAACTGTAATCACCTTGAGGAAAGACTTTTACATCCATGCTTTAGTTGTAGGAAGTTCGTCATTCATTCAGATTATCATTGTTGTACCGTGAGCAGACATCCATGGGAAGAGGGGCAAGTGTTGCCCACATACTGATTTTGTCAAACAGCTTGGAATGATGGTAAATGGTCCACGTTTCTAGGAATGATGTCAGAACATTGCGTCTGTCAGGATGAGCCAACTTCATTCTTTATATAGGACCTAATCCAACCACTGCAAGACCGGGCCTTCGAGGCCCATTATGAAGGTAACGATGTCATGCCGCAGTTAGTGGTTAACAGTGTTGAAACCTGCACAAAGGTCAATCCTGTGATAAAACAATGTTTGCATTATCATGGGTCTGATGTACATCTATCTTCACTATCTCAATGGTTGTTATCTTACTGACTGCATAGCGATATGAAAGAACAAGACGCAAACAGTGCCCCTGCATTTACAAATCCCATTTCTGGAAATGTTTCAAGTTCTGCTGGAAAGGTCAATCATCTAATTCATTTTCTAATTTATATTTTTTTATTTTCTTGCTCCTCCCTGGCTTTGAAAGCTATTGTAATACACTTGTCAGGGAGAAAATATACATATGGAACTTAACACACTACTGCACACATATGACCTCTACAGATAAATATTATCTTTGTGCATATTTTTCTTGGTGGGGAAAAACACATAAAACAGCCAAACAGCTGAGGCTTCTTTCAACTTTCCTACTGCATCTAAGAGGGCTTTTATAGTCAACTCCATCTGCTCTTCGTGCTCTTCCTCTGTTGTATTTATTTTTATCCTTGTGAAGGAGCATCCTATATTTACTGTAGTGGAGTGGTATGATGTTTCTGGAAGTTACTCCAATGCAATGAAGTGCTTTGTTTAGTCTCCTTTTCTTTTTGCCTTGACTCAGTGTGCTTGAAAAATGCAGTTTATCTGTTCTGTTCTTTGAGTTGTTGCGAGATATTGTAAAATTACCCTTTTTCGGGTGATCACAGCCAACTTTTCATTTTGGTGGACACACCTGCTCCTAACCTTAAACTTTTGCACTGGGGCCAGTGTCTAGCGCATGTGCTCTCACCCCTAAAACATGACAAAATTGGTTTAAATTCTTATTGACACATTTACATTTCCTGTAACGACATAGAATATGGTGCAGAAAAAAACATCAATGACATGGACAGTTAAATGTTTCTGGACTACAACACTTGCAGCCAAGTATTCAGATCACTCATCTCTCCCTTATGACTTCACTGGTGCTTCACAAACCAGCTTGCTTATTGCAATCACCAGCCCAATTACTCTTGACCCTACCTGCTAAAAGAGAGAATGGACTACCGTCTAAGCCTCAACATGCTGCAGATCTTACACTGTTTAAACAAAATCTAGAAATGTGGTTATTTTCCTTCAATTAATTATTTTAGTGCTGTCTGCTGCTTTGCATTTCAGTTGGATCCCAGCACCATGGTACCGTCCTGTTGACAGTTGTGCTCTAAATACAAATACACCTATTGTGCCATCTACTACAATGGCAGTGAAAACATGGGTTCAGGACTAGCCTGTGAGGCCTAACAGCGGCAGCAGCTTGAACTCCGCTGGCCAGTCCTTTCAAAATCAATCTTTGGTTGTGTATAAGCCAATATGTTACCCCTTAGCATACCTTGCGGCCCACAAGGTAGTTTGCATAAATATTAAGTGTGAGGCTTGGGTGACATTAACAAAGGCATGTTCAACTAATGACTAGGCCCAAACAATATTGTCAGGAGTCAGGGCTTAACAGTTACATAGGACGAGTCAAAGTATAGATTATAACATTCATACATTTTGACTTGTACCAACTTCAGACTCCATTCAAAAACATACTTTTATATTTATTAAAAATCCAATCTAATTCTGAAGTTTGTTTTTTTTTAAAATATATTGGAATTGTAACTTTTAGACAGTTACCACTACCCTCTCTGAAGCTAATTAGTATTATTTCTGGGCAGCTTTATTGGCCTGAATTAGGTGTGAACAAGGTGTGTAATCTGCACCCAGATCAAATGCAATGGCCTGTGAGTAGGGAGGTGTTTTCCAACCCTGGCAGGAAGACCAGCTATGGTGGACCCATGACCTTAGTTTACTTCAAAGGGGCCAATCATGTAACAAGCAAATGTTAGTTATGGGGACAAATGTTGCCTCCACCTTTGATTTCAGTAGTGGGGGCACAGTAGGTCAAACATGAAGAGCTGAAAAAGTACGTAAGGCTTCCCCAGGAATTTTTACTGCATTAGCTAGGGAGTACCTAGGAGTCAGCCTCTAGCTGACACAGGCATAAATGTCGCAACTGAGGGTAACCATCCTGAGAGCCCTTTATGGACCTGAGGATTATCATAAGAGGACTGGACTTGCTCTCTATGATGTGAGTGGGCCCTGAAGGACTGGGCCTGCTCTCTCTTGTACCTAGAACAAGGAAGTGGACTCAAAGGGTCAGTTGGCTGACCTCCAGTATGGTTATGGGGACTGAACACGCTGAAAGGGCCTGTTTCTGGAAATGCCCAGCTGGCCAGGAGAAACTGAACATGGACTCAACTTTTCTATTGGCCTATGTCTGACACCCTGAGAGTCCCTAAGGGTCCTATCCTGAGGTTTTGGGGCCTTAGAAGTGTAGGTAGGTAAGGAATTTATTGTGAATGTTATGTAAAAACATTGTCAAATAATAGATGAGAAGAAAGAAATCAAATAAAAATCTTCATTAAGTATTAAAAGAACTTTCTCATTTCATCTATAGAATTTAATTTTTGTTTGTCATTTATGCACCTTCATGGTACTCCCCTCAGCTGTCCTTTTTCTGTAGACATGCACTACTGCAGTTAATTATTTTATTTTGGGAAACCAAAATTTTTATTGGTTAATCCTTTGAAGCACATAAGAGGTGTGTCTTTAACCATACTTGCTGGTTTTTCACAAAAAATTGACTTTGACTATCTCTTCCTTAGAGCCATAAGGAGCATGGGTGGGCGTAACTGTCATAATTCTCTCTAGCGTGATTAAAGCAAAATTAGGCATAATTATGCGTAATTAGGTGAGAAGTGTAATCTAGCATTTACAACTATTGTCATAATTCAAAATGCACTCTTACAACCAAAATGGGCCAGAGGATGCTTTGTGCACTAGAAAAATAGCACTAATTGATACAAGACATAAACAGCAGTAGCCAACAGGCACTGTCTCTTAGAGACATGTTTACCAGCCCCTATCGCCACTGTGACCCGCCATAGTGTAATTTTTTTTAACGTTATTGTGGTGCTAAGGTGTTTTTTCCCCCACACCGCATTTACAAAGTGGCGCAATGCTTGCATTGCGCCACTTCGCAACCCCTTGCACCACATTATGCCTGCGTAATGCAAGGGGGCCCTAACATTTCACTGCATAATTTTGCTGTAATTTTTTTCACCTGCTCAGAGCAGGTGTTACAATGAAACACTCATTTTAATGAGCTAGTGCAGCAAAATGCCACAATATTCCTAATGACCGCCATGGTGCACCGTATTGTAAATACAGTGCAACCATGGTGTTGTTATGTGGGGCAGTGGCAACAGAAGAAAAGTTTTTGTAAATATGCACCTTAGTTTGTTGTTCATGCACTCCTGTGGTAAGACATTTACCCTAAATTACTCTTAATTACTCAAGCTGGTGTAATTGCATAATTTTGATAATTCACTACTCCCATTAGTCCGACATAATTCAAATTTCACCTAGACCTAATCAAGAGACATAGAATTTGCTCAGTTGTTTATGTAGTTTATTTTCACAGGTGACGTTCTCTACCACTGTTTGAGGAATGTAACCAAGACTATTCAAATTGCAGGATGGGAATGTATAACACTCTATATCTGAGAAATTACTCTTTCACTCTTGATTCCAAGCTGGACGCCAAGCAATTTTGTATTTTCATGTTGCATGTATTTATATTGTAAGTTGAATTCCTGTATTTATGTATAGATTTCATATCATGAAAACAGCAAACTATTATTATATTTTTCTTGATCATAAGTTTCTGTAACTGAGTTTTCATAGTAGCTAGTACCGATATAAATGGAAGAGTGGCACGGTGGAGTTTATCTAAAAAGTAGGACATGCACTTTTAAGTTTTACAGGTCCTAGTTGTGAGAATCCCTTAAATTTGTTTTTTGCTACTGCAAGGCCTATCTGTGCAATAGGATAACGTTGGGATTGCCTTATTACATTGTATAAGTGTAATTTCCAAATGGGAAAATATGGGACTCCCCAGTTTTATGCCTCTGGAATCACAATTTAAAATCACAGCTAATGGTGAAGTTGGATTTAAAATTTTAATTCTAAAAATGCCACTTTTAGAAAGTTGGCATTTTCTTACTTCAACCATCTGGTGCCTTCTGCCTGTCTTTTAATACATGTCTCGCTGGGTGACAGCCGGGCTATTGTCTATTCCCTCCAGACAGCCACACACACTGGAAGCTTAAGTGTAACTGATGGCCCATCCACAGCCTGAAGGGCCATCCTGGGCAGGACGGAAGGGAGGAGCTGATACTTATACCTGAATGGGCTGGGTCTTGATCCCACACAAAGGCCTGCATACCGCCTGTAGTGAGTCCGGTGCCAGGGCAGGTACTCTGTGCACTTCAAAAGCCTCTCTTTGAAGTCTCCCCCACTTTAAAGGCACAACTGGGTATATGAATCGTACCTCAGGCACGACCAATTTAGTACACTTCTGGACCTGGGGTTAATCTGACAGGAAGAAGGACTGCTGTGCTGCTGAAAGGACTGTCACTCTGCTGAACTCTGCTGGACTCCTGCTCTGCTGTGCTGAGTGACTGCCTGATGCTCCCCTTGCCTACTAATGAGAAGGACTAGACCTGATTCTCTCCAACCCAGAACCAGAGTGACTCCAACGGTTTACTGGCTTGCCTCCTGCTTTTCTGAAGTCTCAGGGACACAAAAGACTTTCACCTCACCTGCTACAGACCTGCGACCTGTCTTCAACCAATTCCTGGCCCCTCCAGTACCCGGCTCCTGAAAGTGGTTTTAGTGGAGCCTAAAATCAAGCTTTTGGGATCCTCACGACCACGAACGGGCCCACTCTCACCGCAAGCCCAAATAATCTGCACAAGCAGCTGCAAGTTTATCTCTTTCCACAGCAAGCAGCACCGCTTGTGACCACAAAGCTCTAGTTCACCCATCCGCAATGCCCAGCCTATTCTTCGCATCCACTTACCACTATGAGGGATGCTCTACCTGTGAACTTATTCTCCACAAACGGGACCCTTAGCTTGATTCTGATAAGTTAAATCTTTAGCGGGCCTATCTGGGAATGTATCTGCCCCCACTCCATTGCGGTCAACCTGAACTTTTAGGATTTGACTCGGTGTAGCTTGACCAGATAGCCACGGTTGGTGCTTTAAGCTTTTGAGCACTGTATTATGTTTTAATCTTTAAATATTAATATCTTGACTTATACTTGGTAGAATTCCAGCATTTTGGTCTTGTTTAACACATACAATTAACCCCTATTTTTCCATCAAGATGTGGGTCTTTTGTGTGGTGTTTTCACTGTTTTATTGTTTGAAGTGTTGCCCAAATACTTTAGACATTGCCTCTTAAGCCTGACTGCTCTGTGCCAAGCAACTGAGGGTGAGCGCAGGTTAATTCATGGTGTGTATCTGACTTACCCTGACTAGGATTGTGGTTCCTGCTTTGACAGGGTGCATACCTCTGCCAACCAGAAACCCAATTTCTAACACTGTGTTTTAGAAAGAAACAATTAGAAGGGATTTGTTATGCAGTGATTGGATCAGTGTGTTTATGGTAGCTTTGAAAGGTCTTTATGTAGCCATAATCCTACATATATTCTTTAGACCATATTCAAAAATGTAAACATGGACATAAATATATGTTTATGAATGATCTAAGCATGTACACACCCGTCACAAGTCCACATGGTAATTACTTACAAGCTTAAATGCATTTACTAGTGCAGCTTTCTCAGCCATGAGTGCATACAAATCTGACACAGTAAACCCTGTTAATGGAGTTTGAAGTAGACATTCCAAAGCAAGGTTTTTGTTGTAACTTTGATAACGATATAAACATGTACATTTGTGGGCATTCTTAAACTCCTCGTCGGCCCATTTTGAATCCTGGAAATGATGTGTGAATTACTCCATCCACTCCCTCCCAAGATGTTAAGGGGAATGGTTCATCCTCACACTTGGTGGGCTTGTAGAGGGCAAGCTTTTTTGAAGGAGAAATATATTTTCCTCTATATAAAAAAAATGCATTTGCTCAATCGACTCCATTTCCCTGTTCAAAGTTCTCTATTACGGGGAGCTCCACACATGGGCAATAGGAGCCTTTTAGAAGAGTGAAATTTGTGGAAGTATTCCTAGAAACATGTGCCAACTGCAGCTTTCCTGGTTTATTCCTGGGAATATTTCTGAATTTCAATTAAATATAAAAGTGTGTTCAGACAGAGATGCACGCATCCTCCAGGGACATACCATAAAGGGCTTTACTGACGCTGGACGTAAAGTTAATTCAGTGAACCTGATATTTCTATGAGGAAGAGCTTTATTTCCAGAGAGCACAGCTCAGAAACAGAAAGAGACAAACCTTACTCACTGATTCTGACTAGTAGTAACTGAAAATAAAGTAATAATTAAGAGAAACATCGTGTTAATTAAATTTACTTTATGCCCTATAGGCACATAAAACAGGTGTTCGGGTCTGTGCTGGGCCAGACTAACACCCATCATGATACGGCCCCTGTCCTTTTACATTTTTGTTTGTGAGAGGGCCCATTATGTTGTTCTTTTCCTCTTTTTGCTCAGTCTCTTTTTCCTTCTTTTTTGTATCGTTGACTTTCCTTATGTCTCACTTACCTCTCTCTCACTGTCTTTTTTATAATTTCCCTTTGTCTCACTCATATAGTCAATCCATGTCAATCTTAATGTTAACTGCACAGTTCTTGTATGTCATTCCGACCTTGTGGCCTACTTGGGCACTGTGGGACCAATTCAGAAAGCCATGTTTCTCCTTAGTTGCGATAACGCTAATGGCTGCATTTACAGGTGCTTTTCACTTACAAAAGGTAACTTATCAGTAGTAATTCCATTTACGTCTGCATAACAGTCCCACCTGACTGCATAAAAGTATACAGTTCTAAACCGTCGATACGATGGAGCGAAAGTTTGTATAAAGGCATGGTTTCCACGGAGAATTTTAATTCCCAAATACTCATGAAATTGTGGAAAATCACAAACTGTTCATAAGCCTTTTCCTGTCATAGAATTAATTAGAGATTCCTCTTGCAGACAGCTTGAGTAATTATATTTTCAGGCGGGGAATGTGCATTACATTTCCATGAAACTGGAGGGTGTTGGGGTAAAAGACCATGAAGAGAACCATGTTTTTTTTATATGGAGAAAACACACAAATAAAATAATGTGAAACTGCACATCAGAACTCGCCTTCCCACACAGAATTGTGGCCAGTTTAGAATTTCACGCAGCACATTGGCCCGGATTCATAAAGATTTTGCGGTAAGTAGGTGGGCATTACTCGTGTAATACTCCCGGCGTATTCGTCGAGTTGAGGAGTAAGTATTTAGTATACAATATTAAGACACAGCAAAACACGTGTGAATTAGGCTCAATGTGATTAGATGGATAGACAATGTCAATTTAAGAAAATTGCTTTATAGCCTCAAAACACATTTGTCTTTTGCTTGCAACACTACAAGATTTTTTTTTAAACCTGTGCATATTCGGCTAGTAGAAACGTTGGATACATTATAAATTGAAATTTGTTACTGAAATCCTTAAGAATTAAATTGTAGCTTCAGGTGGCTAAAGTAATTTCTCTCACGGCATTTTCCTTGTTTTTCCGCTGTTAAGAATTTATAGGTGTAGCGTGGTTGAAAACAAGAAGATAGCTATTGTTTCTTATTCTAATCTTGTCTAATTTTTTCAAACAATCGCAAGTAAATCTAGAGCTAAAATAATGAAGCAATTTACTGCAAAACATTTCGCAAAATATTTTCCATTTGGAAGAAAAATCTACGAGGAGCTCTTCTTAAATTGGCACTAATTTGAGAGGCAAATTGCCTTTTATCTTGAAACTGCAGCGATGCACAACATGCTCCCTGCTCGAAGTCGCAGAGGGAAATATGAGCCTTCCATAAGCGAATGCAGTATCACATGTCATTTTTAGACGATTCGTGTGTTGCGATAGATACTGCATTCTTTTTTCGAAACCCCTACAGCAAGCTTAATATGAACCAGGTATATTACAAACAAATTAAGCTAAAAATATTATATGTGTCTGTTTTCTAAAAAGGGGTTATTTTATAGGTAATGTTGACAATTAAGCAGAACCTACAAAAATAATGCTCTAATGACGAAGGTCAGTGCTCGTTAAGTCTGGATACGTTTGTGTATAACGAATGAGCAAACACTTCTACATGATTGAACTGTCGTCAGCCACTTAACACCACATATTGTTTGGAAACTATTCCGTAAGTGAAAAACATGTGTGAGTGGCAGACAGAACCTTCTTTGCATGTTGTTTGGACATGAGAATCCTTAATGGAAATGGCAGAAAAAGAGGTTGCCAGTTCCATTAAATAAGGCCCTGTATTGTGTAATCATATTTACCAACTCTTGCTTTAATGACTTTTGGAATATCAAGAATGCCCAAGCACACTGATCTTGGATTTGGCTTTTATCCAGAGTTTGTACAAGTGTGGGGAATTACCAGAAAAAAAACTTTATGAAAGAGATAGCCAACCTAATATTGGATTTTGATGCCCCAATGATAGCTTCCACAGGCTGACCTTATAGTCCATGCATTGAAATCCCTCCTGCCTGCCAAACTAACTGGTACAGTATGGGCCTTATAATTATTATAACTATATAAATCTCTATCTGGTAGAAATATTGTTTTGTAAATATTGTTTATGCAAACTATTTTCCCATTGGTGACAGATTGTCTGTTAACTTCAATGGGACAATATGTTTGTTTTTCGATTATCAGCTTCATAACAAGCCTAGCTAGCATCACAGTTTCGAAGCAGAATGCATTTAAGTTAAAGGAGTTGGAACTATAAAATAATCCATTAATTGCCAAGATAAGCAATATTCAGAAAATCTTAGTTCCATTGAATTCATAATTTTTCACACAGTCGTCATGAAATTCATAAAAGTAATGATGCCATAAAAAGGAGAAACATACTCAAATTGTCAGCAGTAGGTGAAAATATGAGGGGGGACTTTAGCAGTGGATTATAATTAAATGAAGCTTTTCTGTAAAGTAGTACAATCTTTTGAAATTGTAGTTGTATTTATATATCATTTACTACTTCTGGCAAGGCATTGAAACACCTTATACTGGGTTGCACGCTGACCTGTAGCCCAAGGTCAGTGGTTTGTCTGTTGTTATTGGTTATTGTCTGTTATTGGAATAAATATTGTGCACTCAAGAAAACCATTCCACACATTTACTTAACTTTCCTTGTGGTGAATGAGATTAACAGGACTTGGTTGCAATCATGAATGTGTAGGGGGCACGCAAATTCATACAGATGGTTGGTGCAATTAAGAAGTAAGCTAGAGGTGATTCAGAGTTATTACTTAGAAAGTAATCTGGTATGATGCTTAAAAGGAGCTAAGAACAATTTGTTGAAATGGAATGAAAGAGACTGAGACAAACACACATGACAGAGTAGGATGTGTACAGAGAAACAAGGTGTTCAAGTATGGAAAGTAGAAAAGTGCCATTGAAGGAAAAAAGTAGAGGTGACAATCAGAAGATTTGAAAACAGGACCTAAGCCCTCACGGATTGCTTCACCCCCTGTAGTGTGTCTGGAGCTAGGGAAGGAAGGACAGGTCTTTGCACTTCAAAGACCTCTCTTTGAAGTCTCCCCATTTCAAAAGCACAACTGGGTGTACATACTGGACCCTACCAAATCAGCACATTTATGGACCTGAGGTAATTCTTCCAGGTAGACTGACTGTTAAAGAGACTTTCACTCTACTGGGCTTTAATGGACTACTGCTGTGTCGTGGTGCCCTACAGCCTTCCTAGTCTTGTAGGGAGAAGGACTGGACCTGTATCTCTACATCCCCAGAACCAAAGTGTCTCCAAGGGCTTGCTGGCTTGCCTCCTATTCCCAAGACTCAAGGACATCAAAGATTTCATCCATCTCTGCTTTAGCTTCTGGACTTTGTAAGTAGTTTCTGCAACTGTGTTGTACACACATCCACGCATCACTGCAATGATTGGAACCACTATATCTCTTCTTGACGCTGATGTATTGCCTCTGCCACTGAGGATGAGGTCTTCACATTGTCGATTGCGTGGCTCAGGATCAATGCATCACCATCATTCCTGGAGCAGCCCCTTCGCATCGCCGACTGCACAGCGTGAGAACAATGCATTGCCTTCATCACAAAGAGTTTGACACCACACCACTGCTCGAGGATGGACAATTTCACAGCTTGACAATGATGCATCCTATGACTGCACAGATTGGAAGCAATGCTTTGCCTTTGCATTGTCTCCTCTGCTCCTCGTATTGGATTCATAAATGTTCATGCAACCCTCCACACAAGGTGCTGTTTCAGCAAAATAATATTTGTCCTGTAGCCTGCCTGCACTCCATCGTGGTTGGCCTAAACTTTGAATTTAGCCCGGTCTAGCACTACTAGCTAATACCTAGTGGTACTATAGGTTTCTAAACTCTACAGTTTCAGGTATTCTTTGAAAATTAATATCTCGACTTCTATTTATTAGATATTTGCCGTTTTGGTCTTGTTTTGTTAATTAAATTAAGACCTATTTTTCTAACTGGCTGTGGATTATTTTTGTGTATGGTGTTTTTACAGATTTACTGTTTAAGTGTTGGACAGTACTTTACACATTGCCTCCTAAGTTAAACCTGGATGCTCTCTACCAAGCTACCTGAGGGTGAGCACAGCTTAACTAATGGTGTGTGGCTGACATACCCTGTCTAAGACTGTGGACCCTACGTGGACAGGGTTTATATCCTGCCAAATAAAGTCACAGTTTCTAACAAGCATGCTTTACAGCTTTACTAAAAGGCTGTGAAGGGCACCTAAAAGAGAATAACACTAATCGTGTTCCACAGTAAGAGATAATGAAAGTTCTTTCTATGGTGCAGTTTGCTGGATTGCATAAGTGCACAAGAAATCCTTATAAAAAGGCAGGGAAGTAAGGTGTTTTTCTCAATATAATTGAATTGATCTCAGTAATCTCTCGGTAGCACGCAGGTCATATATATCTGCCATGCGGTCGCCTCTAGGTAGTTATAATTAGAACCATGTTTCCATAGGAAAAGCGTTTTATGACTTGCCTATATCTGTGATACCTTTTGAAGAATCTTCACTAAATGTACCCAAAATAAGTGTTACAGTGATTCTTGTTGCACATGGAAAGTTTTGGGGTGAACCGGTAAGAGGGGGAAGAGAAAAAGGGGGCTTAAAAAAGGTTGCATTTCCCATGTTAATTTCCATGGGATTCTTTAGACACGACTACAGGCTGAACCACTGGATGGAAGTTCACCAAATTTGCTCATAAAGATAGCTGTTGGTGCGCAGATTACAATTTCGCTTATTTGGTGTAGATCTGTTCAGTAGTTTTTGAGGCTTGAAGGGAAAATACATTTGTATATCTCGATCTGAAAATAATGTGCAAAATTCATTAATTTTCCTCAAATATGCATGCAAAAAGAAGTGTTACGATTAGCTGACCGCAACCTGACTACAAAGTTGCTCTTGCCATTTTATTTCACAGGACCCAGTCCCCGGGGGTGTAAATTCAAATTGAAAGTGGCACAAAGCAAGAGGGTGAAGGTACCCTGACCCAGGGGTGTCATACCGGTGTATCTTGGGTGCAAATTAGGGGTTTAAAATAAATTTGCGTCACCATGCATGATATTCATGAAAATTCGCAAATTTACACAAATTATTCACAAATATGGAAAAATTTGAAAGGAAAATAATAGACATATCATACACTGATTCATTCACTCATACATGCACTCAGAGACTCATGTGTCTACTCACACACCCACTCAGACACTCATGCACCCACTCAGACTCACACACCCACTTTAAGACCCACTCAAACACTCACTCACCCACTCACAGATCCACGGACAGAGACTAGCCATCTGGTCAACCTGCACTGCCCACAGCCTAAGGACGTGCATGGCATGGGATTGGGTGGTTATAAGGGCTTTGCTTCAGTGCCTGGCTGCAGACCAGGCCGAGTGATAAACCCCTGCTGCGCAAGGTCTTTGACAGGGGTTGGAGTAACGTATAGTAATTAAAATTGCTTTAAGGTAAAAAAACATAGAAATTAGGAGACATTATATAGATAGGCTCTGAATTTATCCGTAAAAAAACATAGAAATTCAGTGGTTATAGTTAGAGTTCTTTTAAGTAGCTATAACTCGCCCCCTAAGGTAATTATAACTTGTGACCTCGCCATGCACAGCGAATTATTTCACATATTATAATCACTGATGAGATCTTGTATGGCATCATTGATATTATCACTGCAACATTTGCAATAAAATTATTGATAAGAAAACTGTGCCTGGCAAGGGCGTGAGTTATAGTTACCTTAGGGTGAATATATATATATATATATATATATATATATATATATAATTTTCGAAGAACGGTGCACCATATATTAGCACCAAAAGGCTGCACAACATCCAAGAGATCGTGGAAGGTAGATAATGAGCACAATTCAAAAATAATTCATGTAAAAAATCGTCAGCTCCATTTATTAGAAAAGTTCATGCAGGCAAACAAAAATAGACTTCCAAAAGGTCACTTCAAAAATACATATAATAATAATAATCAAATTGGTGCCCAAAAAGAACAACAAACACACGCTGTCCCGGCCAAAATGTCAACGCGTTTCGGCAAAAGCCTTCAACTGGACATTGATATATAAATATATATATAAAAACATGCTATGAAACATTGATGACCTCTTCATCATCTGGAAGCCTTTTACAGGATTTCCTGGCATGTATTCCATGGAATGATCTACATTTGTGTTTCACATATCAGATACATGAAAGAGTATGGATTGTTTTGCATGTGCCTGTAGAGATAAAAGAAGGGGGAGTTTATACTAGCTTCTTCTGCAAAAAGACAACAATAAATAGTATTTTACATGCCCGCAGTCACCGTCCTACCAAACTGTAGCGAAGTATCCCCTAAGGGGAACTCCTTACAGCTAAACACAATTGCAGCAACAAAGAGGCTTTTGACCTAGAACAGGACATGGGTTTAAAGCTAGAGGATATCCTTGGTGGGACCTCAAAGCTGCAAAGGAGGGAGTATTTGGACAAGAAAGGAATTACCTTTTGGTACAGAGAACTAGCCTTGCTAGGAATGATCAACAAGTGAGATTGATCACTACATTTAATGCAGAATCTACTAGAATCAAGAATATGATGACAAAAGACTGGCACTTGGTTACATATTACCCTATTATAGGACAGAAAGTGGCACTATACCCAAAGATTAGGTATTGCAAAGCTAGAACAGTGAAATACATTTTAGTTTATAACTTATATGAGTACGAAACATCAGGGATGGCTTTCAGAACAGAACAACTTCTACAACTGTGGCAAGTGTAAAGCATGTAAGGGCAGTGTTGGACTTTTGCTTATGCAGGGTCATGCCCAGTCTTTTTGCCTCCTGCCTCCTATTTTTTTCTGACCTGTTGCTGTTGGCTTTTCAACTCTGAGCACTTTACCACTGCTAACCAGTACTAAAGTGCATATGCTCTCCGTGTAAATTGTATATAATTGGTTTATCCATGATTGGCATATTTGATTTACTAGTAAGTCCCTAGTAAGGTGCACTAGAGGTGCCAGGGCCTGTAAATCAAATGCTACTAGTGGGCCTGCAGCACTGGTTGTGCCACCCACATAAGTAGCTCTGTAATCATGTCTCAGACCTGCCACTGCAGTGTCTGTGTGTGTATTTTTACACTTTAAATTCGACTTGGCAAGTGTACCCACTTGCCAGGCCTAAACCTTCCCTTTTCTTACATGTAAGGCACCCCTAAGGTAGGCCCTAGGTAGCCCCAAGGGCAGGGTGCAGTGTATGGATAAGGTAGGACATATAGTAATGTGGTTTATATGCCCTGACAGTGAAATACTGCCAATTTCGTTTTTCACTGTTGCAAAGCCTGTCTCTGTCATAGGATAATATGGGGGCTACCTTTAAATATGATTAAAGTGTAGATTCCCCTAGAGAGTAGATGGACATGTGGAGTTTGGGGTCCCTGAACTCACAATTTAAAAATACATCTTTTAGTAAAGTTGATTTTAAGATTGTGCGTTTGAAAATGCCACTTTTAGAAAGTGAGCATTTTCTTGCTTAAACCATTCTGTGACTCTGCCTTGTTTGTGGATTCGCTGTCTGGGTCAGTTTGACAGTTGGTTGTTTTTCACCTCACACCAGACAGTGACACAAAGGGAGCTGGGGTGTAACCTGCATTTCCTGATTAGCCATCTCTGCTAGAAGGAAGGGGTGGAGTGGTCACTCTCATCTGAAAGGACTGTGCCTGCCTCTAACAATGCCGGCTCCAACCCCCTGGTGTGTGTCTGAGGCCTTGCCTGGGCAAGGCAGGATTTCACAAGTAGGTGTGAATCCCCTTTGAAGAAAGGTGACTTCAAAGACTAAAATGGGTATAAGAAGGGCACCCAAATCTACAGATTTTAGAAACACTTCTGGAACCAAGAGGAACCTCTACCTGGAGAAGAGCTGAATAGCTGAGGAAGAAGAGCTGCCCTGCCTGTGACTGTGCTTTGTGGAGCTATCCTGCAGTTGCTGCTTCTGCCAGAGTAAGAGGGCAAAGACTGGATTTTGTGTGCCTTCCATCTTGAGAAGAAATCTCCAAGGGCTTGATCTAGAGCTTGCCTCCTGTTGTTTGAAGTCTCAGGGACAGCAAAGACTTCTCTCTGCCAGCACCTGGAGTCTCTGGAGAGACTCCTACTCTGCCCTGTGGTGCCCATCCAGTTCCTGGGACCCTGAAAGGAGAAGCTGGCAGCCTAAAGACAAGAAAATCCACGCACAGAGCGCCGTGCGGGGAAAAGATTGACGCAAATCCGATCTGCGGCTGAAAAAACACCGCGCCGCCGGCTCCGCAGCTGAGAAACGATGCTCGCAGGAAACGCGACCGAAAAATCGACGCACGGAGCAGGAGAAACGACACGCAGCATCGCTGACGGAGGCTGGGAGATCGCAACCTGCGCTGCGGGATTTTGAAATCATCGTGCGGCTGGATTTTTTTACTCAAGTACCGCCGTGCGGAGTTATTTTTGACTCACACCCGCCCGTGCGGGGTTATTTTTGACGCACACCAGGTACATTTTCACTCTAGCAGCGCTAGTGTGTTTTTAAAACTATTTAAAGACTCTTTTTGATTTTTAATTGATAACTTGACTTGTGTAAGGTGGATTTTTGTCGTTTTGGTCTTGTTTTGTTTAGATAAATATTTGCTGTTTTTCTAAACTGGTGCTGTGTCATTTTGTAGTGTTTTCATTAAGTTACTGTGTGTGTTGGTACAAATACTTTACACCTAGCACTCTGAAGTTAAGCCTACTGCTCTGCCAAGCTACCAAGGGGGTAAGCAGGGGTTAGCTGAGGGTGATTCTTTTTTACCCTGACTAGAGTGAGGGTCCTTGCTTGAACAGGAGGTAACCTGACTGTCAACCAAAGACCCCATTTCTAACATTGGAAGCAGCGACGGGATTTGGACTTGTATTTGTACTTGACATACAGTAATTAAGTGTACACTACTGTTTGAGTGCAGACCACTACGTGACCACATACTACTTGTTTGGTGATCTACGATTTCTCCTCTTTGGGACTCTTTTTAATCTACTTCCATGATTTTGCTGATCCCTTGACTGATTCTTTTTACTTCATTGGGAACTTATTTTCTGCCTTTGGAACTTTGCACTTGTGACCATCATGTCTCAATCTGGAGATGCAACAGCTGGAGCTGTGTTTGAAATAGAGAAACTGAAGGAGTACTCAGTTGCTCAATTGAAACAGTTCCTTAAAGATCTTGACTGTCCCACTGAGAGCTCCACCAGGGAGGGGGAGCTGCAAAAGGCACAGAGGGCCTGGGTGACAATCAAGAAGGCTGGAGGGCACACAGAGGAGGAGAATGTGGGTGGGGAAGTGCAGAGGATACACAGTTGTGTAGTGGAGGTACCTGTTACGCCTGGGGGAAGGGTCCCCAGGAGGGGTAGCAGGGTGTCATCCAAGGGTCTGACTCCTGAAGAGTTACAGGACAGACAGGCAGAGAGGGCTCACCGGTTCAAGGAGTTGAGGATGCAAAGGGAGAAGGAGTTGGAAGAAAGGAGGAGGGACTTAGAGATCAAAAAGAGGATTTGGGCTTATGAGCTCAAAATGAAGGAGCTGGAAGTCATGAGGGCTGAATCCAGCTGGAATGGTGGCAGCAACAATTTTTTATCTAGTGCTGCTGAAGAAGTGCACATGCCCAGAGATGTGGTGCCCTACTTGAAGGAGGGAGTTAACACACACCAGGAGGTTCAGGGATATGAGGTAGCCCCAGTGATGCACAGGGTCCCTGAGGTGGATTGGGGAACTGGCATGGGGAGTCATATTCCTACTGGTGGGAGGGACACTCTACTGACTCTAGGTGAGAGTGACAGGGAGAGGGGTTCCCCCCAGGTAGAAGTCCTGGTTATGGAGTGTGAAGATATCCCAGAAGAGTGTGGGTTGAGTGTCAGGGACAGTCAGGTACTGTCTCACCAGTCTCAGGAGGGTGATGTGGGGTGCTTTTTCAAAGCAGAGTCACTGGATGGTTGGGTGAAGGGTACTTTGGTTAATTCATGTGAGGGGCTGAGTGATGTAATTGCTGGAGAGCATATGTCTAGTCCTTATTTTCCAGAGCTATGCCAACACCAGGTGGAGTGTGAGTTCTCTGACCCCAGGGAGCTTGCAATGGAGGCAGACTTCTGGGTGAGTACCAGAGAGTCTGAAGAGGCATTTGGGGGTGCTCCTGAGAGGAGTGGTCTAGGTAGTTCCCAACCAGGTGAGGTAGGGAAGGATTGTAGTGTCCCAGGTAGGTCCCAGTGTAGTGGGATGGGTGAGGGACCCCATGTCCAGTCTCAGAGGAGAGGGAATGGGGATGGGTTGAGGCCCAAGGTGCCCGAGATCCGGTCCCAGGTCCTGGAGGGTTCCATGAGGGAACACCAGGAGGGGAGCCTAGCCTGTACCATAGGGCCATCTGTTGAGGGAGACCCCACAGTGTCAGGAGAACTTGGGGGGGGCGGCTATAGCCAGCGTCCCACCAGTTCTGGTGTCTGGCAGTACCACTCCTAGTGAGGGGGTGCAGAAGTCCAGACAGAGGGTTGAGAGGGGGTTGCGGACCCCAGTGGAGAACCTGGAGGGTCAGGGGTCAGCTCTGAGAGCAGAGCCCCCCAGGAATGACCTTGGTACGACCATTTCTGGGTTGGGGGGAATCCAGACTCTGTCAGATGGGCAGAGGTCAGGAGACCTGCGCCAGCCAGACTCTTGTGTGGCCCTTGGGGACAGTGTGTCCCTTGAGGGGGGTAAGTGTGCCCCCCTGGAAGTCCTGGTGTGCCAGGCAGTGGTTCAACCGCAGGGTGGTGACCCTGGGTTGGATGACCAGGTTCAGAGGGTAAACTCTGACCTGGTGGGGGGTAGGTATGCCCCCCAGGAATTCCTGGGTTGCCAGGCAGTGGTCCAGTCTGTGGGTACAGACCCTGGACTGGAGGATCAGGTGCAGGGGATAAACCCTGACCTGAAGGGGGGGACAGTTTGCCATATCACCCCCCCCTGGTGTGATTTCAACGGGTACTCTCCCTGAGGGGTGGGTGCAGAACCCTGAAAGTAGGGGAAGGGGAGAGAAAGACCCACCCCTGACCCCAGAGCAATCTAAGGGTACAGAACCTGGATTGGAAGGCCAGGTTCAGGGTGTCCCCCCTGACCTGGAGGAAGGGGCTACTGCTAACAGTGCCCCTACCATGTTGTCTTCTGGGGGGGCCACTCCTAGTGGGGTGGTTCAGGACCCCAGAAGAGAGGGCTGGGGGAGGGAAACCTCACCCCTGGCCCTGGTCCAACCTGAAGGTACAGACCCCAGGTTGGAGGATCAGTTGCAGGTTAACATCCCTGCACTGGTGGAAGAATTGTGCAGGACTGCTTCTACAAGCACCCTGACAATATTTTACTCTGGGGGTGCCGCTCCTGGAGGGAGGGTACAGAGCCCCAGAGGGGAGGACCAGGGTCAGGTTATCTTCTCTGATCTGGTGGAAGGGAGAGTGGTCAAAGGGTGTCAGGCACCTGGGGCTACTGCCCCCCACTCTCCGCAGTCACAGTGCTTGGAGAGGCCTGAGGTCGGGCTCTCATCCCTGACAGTTGTCTGGGGTCACTGTGGCTTGCTGTCCTGGTGGACAGAGTTGCCCCTGGGGGTGGGACAGGAGTCACACCCTGGGGGTGGAGTGGGCAACACCACTCTGTTGGCCCTGGTGGTACTATCTGCCCATTGCAATACATCTGTGAGCAAATTAAAGTTAGGTGCTGCACAGATGGTGTCTGTAGATGTGGAGAAGGGTTCCCCATGGGTTAGCTTAGTGGGCCCTGAGAGTATGGACAGAGGGATCCAACTGGGGTCAGGAAGGCGTAGAACTGGAACATGCCCCTGCTGTGTGGGTCCTGGGTCCTTTTTCTATCGCCCCAATCAGGGAAGTACATCAAGGTATTGATTGTTCTCCCCTGGCTTTAGGCTGGTAAGGGGTCGTGTTGGACTTTTGCTTATGCAGGGTCATCCCCAGTCTTTTTGCCTCCTGCCTCCTACTTTTTTCTGACCTGTTGCTGTTGGCTTTTCAACTCTGAGCACTTTACCACTGCTAACCAGTGCTAAAGTGCATATGCTCTCCGTGTAAATTGTATATAATTGGTTTATCCATGATTGGCATATTTGATTTACTAGTAAGTCCCTAGTAAGGTGCACTAGAGGTGCCAGGGCCTGTAAATCAAATGCTACTAGTGGGCCTGCAGCACTGGTTGTGCCACCCACATAAGTAGCTCTGTAATCATGTCTCAGACTTGCCACTGCAGTGTCTGTGTGTGTATTTTTACACTGTAAATTCGACTTGGCAAGTGTACCCACTTGCCAGGCCTAAACCTTCCCTTTTCTTACATGTAAGGCACCCCTAAGGTAGGCCCTAGGTAGCCCCAAGGGCAGGGTGCAGTGTATGGATAAGGTAGGACATATAGTAATGTGGTTTATATGTCCTGACAGTGAAATACTGCCAATTTCGTTTTTCACTGTTGCAAAGCCTGTCTCTCTCATAGGATAATATGGGGGCTACCTTTAAATATGATTAAAGTGTAGATTCCCCTAGAGAGTAGATGGACATGTGGAGTTTGGGGTCCCTGAACTCACAATTTAAAAATACATCTTTTAGTAAAGTTGATTTTAAGATTGTGCGTTTGAAAATGCCACTTTTAGAAAGTGAGCATTTTCTTGCTTAAACCATTCTGTGACTCTGCCTTGTTTGTGGATTCCCTGTCTGGGTCAGTTTGACAGTTGGTTGTTTTTCACCTCACACCAGACAGTGACACAAAGGGAGCTGGGGTGTAACCTGCATTTCCTGATTAGCCATCTCTGCTAGGAGGGAGGGGTGGAGTGGTCACTCTCATCTGAAAGGACTGTGCCTGCCTCTAACAATGCCGGCTCCAACCCCTTGGTGTGTGTCTGAGGCCTTGCCTGGGCAAGGCAGGATTTCACAGGTAGGTGTGAGTCCCCTTTGAAGAAAGGTGACTTCAAAGACTAAAATGGGTAAAAGAAGGGCACCCAAATCTACAGACTTTAGAAACACTTCTGGAACCAAGAGGAACCTCTGCCTGGAGAAGAGCTGAATAGCTGAGGAAGAAGAGCTGCCCTGCCTGTGACTGTGCTTTGGGGAGCTATCCTGCAGTTGCTGCTTCTGCCAGAGTAAGAGGGCAAAGACTGGATTTTGTGTGCCTTCCATCTTGAGAAGAAATCTCCAAGGGCTTGATCTAGAGCTTGCCTCCTGTTGTTTGAAGTCTCAGGGACAGCAAAGCCTTCTCTCTGCCAGCACCTGGAGTCTCTGGAGAGACTCCTACTCTGCCCTGTGGTGCCCATCCAGTTCCTGGGACCCTGAAAGGAGAAGCTGGCAGCCTAAAGACAAGAAAATCCACGCACAGAGTGCCGTGCGGGGAAAAGATTGACGCAAATCCGATCTGCGGCTGAAAAAACGACGCGCCGCCGGCTCCGCAGCTGAGAAACGACACTTGCAGGAAACGCGACTGAAAAATCCACGCACAGAGCAGGAGAAACGACGCGCAGCATCGCTGACGGAGGCTGGGAGATCGCAACCTGCGCTGCGGGATTTTGAAATCATCGTGCGGCTGGATTTTTTGACTCAAGTACCGCCGTGCCGAGTTATTTTTGACGCACACCCGTCCGTGCGGGGTTATTTTTGACGCACACCAGGTACATTTTCACTCTAGCAGCGCTAGTGTGTTTTTAAAACTATTCAAAGACTCTTTTTGATTTTTAATTGATAACTTGACTTGTGTATGGTGGATTTTTGTCGTTTTGGTCTTGTTTTGTTTAGATAAATATTTGCTATTTTTCTAAACTGGTGTTGTGTCATTTTGTAGTGTTTTCATTAAGTTACTGTGTGTGTTGGTACAAATACTTTACACCTAGCACTCTGAAGTTAAGCCTACTGCTCTGCCAAGCTACCAAGGGGGCAGGGGTAAGCAGGGGTTAGCTGAGGGTGATTCTTTTTTACCCTGACTAGAGTGAGGGTCCTTGCTTGAACAGGAGGTAACCTGACTGTCAACCAAAGACCCCATTTCTAACAGGCAGCAAGAATGTAAAATTTGTGGGAAGCACCATTTTTCCTGTGAATAAGTGGTTCCTAGAACATTTGAGGGCACTTAGAAATGGTGACCAAGGTTCTCCAGTGACTTAGCATTGTATGGAGAAGCATTCTGAAAACCATGACACACTTTTTTCTTTGCTATTGATGGGGTGTTGTTGACAGCAACAGGAGGTGACAGAGAAAAGAGGTTTCGGATTATGGAGTCAGAGTATGTCGATCATCTCAATAGCAGGGCCCCAGGGAATCTTAACTTGGATGAAGAACTGTTTGTTCACATTGGTTAAGTATCCATACCTTTTCTTTGTTTTCTTTCTTCTTTATTTTTGGGTATTACACAATTATAAACTGATATCATAAGTTCTATCAGTTTCCACTGGTCAGCCATCATACTTTACAGTGACTTTTAATCTGAATATTTATACCGATTTAGTCTTAAAATCTTTTTGCGAACTGACTGCATTCCACTTTGACAGTTGTTGTGCACACCCGTCCTTTTTCTTTCCAGCTTTTTTTAGCCCACTTGAGCTGGATTGTGTATAGTATTATTTAAATAAGTGGTGAATTACACTATTACGTGGATAGATTTTTGAGGCAAAATGTGGTGTTCCATTTTCTGGATGTTAAAGTTTGTCAGAGATGATATATGATTGTTTTCATCTTGCCTTAATTTTTTATTTTAATTGTAGGTTAATTTTGACAACCAACATATTGATGCTATTATTAAAAATTAAAACAAAACAGAATAATTGAGATATTGAATCAGTGTCATTGATTTGTAAAATTAGTAGAATGATTGCCTATGTTTGTTTGCGACAATCTGTTTTTTTTCCCTATGAGATAGGAGCTGTACAATAGTCTTTTTTGTTATGTTCGTGGATTTGGAGTAACTTGTTTGTTTAAAGGTGGTGGGGCACATTAAAAGTCCATGAGCAAATTCTTGTTTAGATTGAAATGCGTTGGATTGCTTTGTGTTAGACTTTTGGATTAAAACCAGGCTTTGGTGTGAGAGTTTTCTGTGTTCCTGAGAAGGAGCCTGTTTTGTTTATGTAGTGCCGATGAACACAAACTCGTACCGACCCCTGTGACCCTCACGTAGGTGGATGCATCCAGCACATCAGGATCTGTGAGATATATATATTTATATATATATATATATATAAATAACATGACGGTCACCACTAGGTACTTATAGTAAGAGCGTAGTTTCTATCAAAAAGACTGTTTTTGACTTGCCTATGTCTTTGGCACCACTTTACGAATCTTCACGAACATTTCCAAAAAAATTTGACAGTCATGTGAGCTGCTGTCTGGAATGTTTCAGGGTGATCTGTCAAGTCGGGGCTGAGTTAAAAGGGAAGGGGATTTTAGAAAATTTCCAATGTAAATTTCCTTAGGAAAAACTGAATAGCGATAGTGCCAAAACCACTGGAGTAAATTACACCAAATTTGGTTGAATGGTAGCTCTTGGTCCAGAAAGAGCCCTTTTTGTTATTTGGTGTAAATCCATTCGGTAGATTTTGAGAAATTAACGAAAATCCAAATTGGTATATATATAGGGATGCAGAGGATTTGCAACTCCTCCTGATCGTGTGGTGAGATCTTATTGGCTGTCAACACTTCAACAAGGTAAGTGTGGGCAGCCATGTTGGGACTTGGCCTAAACCGAGTCCCAGACATAAATGAAAAAAAAGGGGCCAGGGTAGATAAACCCTGGCCCCTTAGCTCTGGTGGTGTTGTCCCAGAGAAGCATTATTGTTAAGCGCCTGGGTGGGCCAAGTCCTGGGAGCATTGTTTATTTGTAACAGGGGACTGCCTGTCCCCCCTGTGGCCCCAAGGACCACCACCTCCCCGTGGCCATGCAGAAAATATGTGCGGGATGGCATGACCTCCGTGCGCCCCTGGGACCACCACCTCCCTAGGGCCACATTTAAAATATGTGGGGGAGGACCGCTGGCCCAATATAGAAAGGGGATCTGTTTTGGACCCCCCAAAGCCCTGGGTACCACCATCTCCCCAGGGCTACTCCCACATTGGTGGGGGGTTGTGCAGCCCCCCAGGACTGGCTCCTGCTATGTCTCGAGGTTCCCACCCCTGGGACATAGCTGGTTGCTGTGGTTTAGCGTCAGCTTTACAGCTGCAACCAAGTCACAGCAAACATACCTCCGCTTTCAGAAAGTGGAGTTTTCATCTGTCTTCCGTGCACACAGATATAGGTGCAGGGAAGACAGATAAAAACCTTGTTCCAGCAACCAGGGAGCTGCATGCTGAAATAATGGAGGCCTTGAGGCTCCCCCCCACACCCTGCGGTCCGAGACAGCCCACAAAAGGTGAAAAATACAATTCTTTTAAAAATCAACAGGGACCATGAGGGGAGGCCTTGAGGCTCCACCCGCTGACCCAGATAGCCTGTAAAGGGCCACCAAAATGTAAAAAATTAAATGGAGTGGGACCGCATGGGAAGATCTTGAGACTCCCCAGCAGTCCCAGATAGCCTAAAAAGGGCAACGAAAATAGTTAAGAAAAATGAAAAATTATAGTGTAATGGTGACCTTCACTGTGAGAGTTGAGGGTTCAACTTCAGCTGTAGTCATTCCCTCCTTTAATTGCTTTTCAATTGCAAATCTTTAAGGCTCTCACTGAAAGGTGATATTACTATTTCAATTTGACGGATACATTTGCTGTGCAGAAATATCTCATTCTAAGTATATCATTCATCAAAGCTTAAATGTCTCTATCGCTTCCCCTCTCACTCTCTCTTTCTCTTTCAATCTCTTTTTCCTACTCACACACCCACTCAGACACTTACACACCCAGCCACAGACCCACTCAGATACTCATGCAACCACTCATAGACTCACTCAGGCCCTAGTGACCCATTCTCAGCCCCACTCAGACCCTCATACAACCACTCACACAACCACTCATACACTCACGCACTCACTCACAGGCCCACTCAGACTCTCACACAACCTCTCCCAGACCCACTGAAACCCTCAAACACCCACTCACAGACTGTGCACACACTGATGCACTAACTAAAACACTGATGTACACACTCTTACTCCCAGACAGACACTTTCTCAGTCACTTTCACCCAAGATACACCCTATTACTCTGCAGGCCAAGCCCTGTGGCCAACTACAGCCATGCACGGCCAGAGGCTGTGTGCAGCGGTAGTTGGATTATAGTAAAGAAAATTACTATACATAAAAAAAAAACATGGAAATTCACTGAAAAAAACAAAGTTTACAGGGACGTTATGGTTAGGAAATAGAATTTAAAAATACATGGAAATTCATTGAAAAAATGATTGTTAGAGGGACTTTATAGTTAGGCTCATATCTTAACCATACAAGACCATAGAAATTCACCAGTTATAGTTAGGGTTGTCTCAAGTAACAATAACTAGTGCCATAAGGTAACTTTAACTCGCACCCTCGCCATGCCCCACTTATTACCTCGCAAATTCCAGCACTCATGACATCTTTGATAACATCATTAACAGTCAGAGACTCTCTTACCCACTCACTCACTAACTCAGACACTCACTCAGACCCACTTGTAGACTTACACACCCACTGGGTTTAGTTGTATGCAGGAGTGTTGGCCATCGGGCCGAACCCCGCCCAGCGCTGCTTATAGTCACAACTATGCATGCTAAAAAAACATAGAAATTCACTGAAAAAAACAAAGATAACAGGGATGTTATAGTTAAGTTCTGATTTTTCCCACAAAAACCTTAGAAGTTCAGCAGCTATAGTTAGAGTTATTTCAAATAAGTGTGGCTCGCGCCTGATGGTATCTATAATTCACGCCTTTGCCATGTGCAGCTAATTACTCCACATTTTATATCACTGATGACATCTTCTATGGCATCTTAGATATTATCACTGCAACATGTCAATAAAATTATTCATCAGAAAACTGTGCATGGCAAGGGTGCAAGTTATATTTATTTGAAAGAACTCTAATTATAACTGTAACTGTAGAGAGCAGCACTATCATCCCTGAAGGTGTCTCGGCCCTGAAGGTGCTATGTCTCTGCTCTGTGAAACAATCATGTCTTTAGTCCCCTTCTGAAGTCTGCCAGGAAGGGAACTGTTCAGAGGTGGAGGGACAGGCTGTTCCATGAGTTGGCTGCTGTGTTGGAGAAGGAGCAGCCTCTGCTGCAACTGAGATGGATGCGGGGTGTGTGTGCGAGGTTTAGCAAGGTGGAGTGGAGTTGGCTTTCTGGGATGTAGAATCTCAGTCGATGGTGGGTGTAGAATGGCCCTAGTTGTGGAGAGCCTTGTATGCGAGCGTGAGGATTTTGAATTGTCATCTATTCTAGAGGGGGAGCTAGTGGAGGTTCCTGAGGTGTGGAGTAAAGCTTGAGCTCTTAGGGAGGTTGAGGATGAGTCTGGCCGCGGTGTTCTGTAGAATCTGGAGCCTTTTAGGTAGCTGGGAGGACGATCCAGCGTATTTTATGGAAAAGAACACATATTTCATGAAAGAGAACACTAACTAGGTTAAAAGATTAATTTGCTTGATACCTCTTCAAATTATACCAATATATAAAGAAGTCACTAAAGAGATGGGCACCAGTATGTGAGTAACTAATGTGTAGTTGATATACTAATTTGTATTGAACAAATTTTGAGTGTGAGAGAGATTTCTTTTAGGAACACCATTTTAATTCAAAAGAAAAACTGCTAATTATTGTGTTGAATTTCATGTCAACAACTCTACTTTCCACACTTCATTGCTACATTAAAGAAGATGCCACTACTATGAAAAACAATGGAAGTGCTTATTTACTGTCCTAACAATACCAACTTAAGGCTTACAGACACTGGTTGGGGAATGATGAATGAGCACATGTTAGTAAAATTGCAATTAGAGTATCGTAGAAGATCAGGAATTAATCAGTAATTTCTGCATCTAAACCTCATCACTTATTATGTGTACTAAAGAAAAAATACAACCTTAGTTTATTTGCCATGCTTTTTCACCTCTGAATTTAGCTGTGTTTGATGGACTAGGGTCTGCTAATATGACTTAATCTAATGTTTAATGCTCAACTTATGTACCTTTGTTCCACCCTGTGCAGCCCTGCTGCGGTTGAGATAGTAAAGCTGCATCTAAGGGCCTCAGAGTAAAGTCTACAATATTAGCTACCAGAACACAAGGGATACTGAAGCCTACAAGATAATCCAATTAGTCATAAAAGGGGTGTGCAAGGTTGTGTAAGTGGTCAGTGAAATTGTGTGAAATTTAATGAAAATGTTTTTTGCCAGTATCTCATGTGACTTTACTCCTGTAAAGGTATACAGCGCATTATAAACATTGAGCAAAATAAGAACAGGATATGGTTGGAAGGCTAGGGCCTGATTTAAAACTCAGTTGACAGGTTACTTTTGGGAAGCCTTGTGTCTGCATTAACCAATTTCCTACGAAGAAAAACTTTGTGCAATTGCATACAGTGAAATGTTTGAAAATGTTCTGAATTTTACATTTCATTCAGGCCTAGTCATGATTTTTTTGGATATTATAATAGACATTTTGGGGGTCATTCTAACCTCGGCGGTAAAAGGCTCTTACCGCCGGTCAGAAGACCGCCATTCTACCGCCGCGGCCGCGGTAAACCGCCACGGTTATTCTGACCCACAACTGCCAAGCCTCCAAAAACCCGACATCCACGGAAGGCCGCCTCATCAGCGGTCAGCGATAAACTGGAGATGACCAAACCTCCACCGTCACGCCAACACAAACACGCCCATGCCATTACTACCCACGAATCCACGCGGCGGTCTTTCAACCGCAGTATTCCATTGGCGGTACACACCGCCGCGGTCAAAATACACACCCAGCTCCAAAACACAGCCACATTGGACAATTTGAAATACACACACCTGGTACACATACAAACACCACTCCCACACATCCAATCAACTATAAAACACACACCCACATCACCCACAAACCCCCACTACTAGAAATTCGGAGAGAAGGCGAGAGAGAGAGAGAGAGAGCACAGCTATCGAAAACCCCAACACACACAAGAACACAACATCATCACCCACACTACATCCACGCACAAAACACCACACACCACCACACACACCACACTCATCACCACAAACACCACCCCACACCACCCCACACCACCCCATGGCACACCAAAGACACCCCAGGTTCTCGGACCAAGAACTCAGGGTCATGGTGGAGGAAATAATTAGGGTAGAGCCCCAGCTATTCGGCACACAGGTGCAGCACACCACAATAGCCAGGAAGGCGGAGCTATGGCAAAGGATCGTCGACAGGGTCAACGCTGTGGGACAGCATCCCAGAAACCGGGAAGACATCCGAAAGTGCTGGAACGACCTACGGGGGAAGGTGCGGTCGATGGTGTCAAGACACAACATCGCTGTGCAGAAGACTGGCGGCAGACCCCCACCCACTCCACCCGAATTCACAGCATGGGAGAGAGGTCTTGAACATCCTGCATCCTGAGGGCCTCGCTGGAGTAGGCGGAGGAATGGACTCTGGTAAGTCTAATCTCAACTACCTTACCCCCCCAACCACCAGCATGCCAACCCACACCCCCACCCTCACCCCAACCCCCCAGCACACATCCTCCCTGCCAATGTCTCACCAGCACAACCCACCCAACACAACACCAATCCCTGAATGCCAACACAAACCATGGACACCCATCACCTAAGCATGACCACTGCACATACCCATCCCCCCCCACAAACCACCCTCACAACTCCTCCCACAATGGAATGCCAGCACTGGGGGACAAGGGCACCCACAAATCGCACGCCATGGCACACACAGAAGCAATAACCATACTCTTTTACCCCTGCAGGGCCCGAACGCCAACACACCGGCCAGGAGGGTCCAGATTTGTCCATCCCGCCCCCAGAACAGGCCCCCAGTGATGTCAGCAGCTCTGTCGACCTAGAACCTGATGACCAGCCCGGACCATCGGGGACCTCTGGACAGTCGGTTCCCCACACACAGACACAGGCCACAGCAGACCCAACCCCCTCTGGGAATATCAGCACAGCTCCCACCCAGCGGGCCCATGCCTCTGTCTCCAGGACGCGTCAATCAGCGGTGTGTCCGCCACTACAGGGCACCCAGGCTGACCCACCACCCCAACAACAACAGGGACCAGGGGGCAGTGGTAGTGGGCACACCGTCCAGGAGACAGAGGCCCGGTGAAACAGGGGAACTGGGAGGGCTGCTGTGCGAGAGGGGGTGGACCGGCCCAGGGAACCCACTCTCCAAGAGGCCCTCACCACCATCATGGGAGCATACCACCACTCCCAGGAGACGATGGCGACGGTACTGGTCAGGTTCCAGGAGATCCAGGCACAGCAGGAGGAACGGTACATGGTGTTCAGAGACGAACTCAGGAACATCGGTTCCGCAATGGGGACCATCGTCCTGGCCCTTAACCAGATAGTCACCACATTGCGGGACCATGTGGCACCCCAAAGGGCCCCTGTCACTAGCCCGGACCACGAACAGCCTACCACCTCCGCCGGCGCTAGTGGACAGGAGGCCCCCACACAACGACAGGCCACCAGAACCCCACCTCCTGCTGAAGATCAACCAACCCGCAAGCGGAACCTGAGATCACACAAGAAGACAGAGTAGGATGCCAAGACCCCCGCCAGCATAAGATACCCCCTGATGTCATCCCACTGTCCCACATTGTCACCCTGTCCAACCTTGAACTGCCCCTGCTCCATCCTTCCACAGGCATATGGACAATGCACCTGTGCGACTGAGAACTGGACTCTGCCATGGACATTACTCCACCCCCACCCATCACCGTTTTACTATCATGGACCCATATGCAGCACTTAAAATAAATCACCAATTGCACTTCAAAAATCAGGAGTCTGCTTGAATTCTTTACAAATGTATTACACATAACGGTGCAATAATGTTCAGTCACATTGTGATGACAACATACCAATGTCTATAAGCATTAGTCCATGGGCAAACAAAGCAGCAGTCACGCTGTGGGTCATACAGCTCTGAAAAGGAAAGGGAAAGTCAAAAATCAGTTAAAAGGAACTGGGGGGAAACACAGAAAGTAGAGATGCAGAAGGGCAGAAGTAAATGTAAAATGGCGTGGGTGATTCTTACCTGTGTGCTACTGAAAATACTGTTGTATAACTGTGTCCCTGTTGTCCGTGTCGTCCCCGTCGTCTTCCTCCTCTTCACTCTCCACAGGCTCCACAGCTGCTACAACACCACCATCTGGACCATCCTCCTGCAGGAAAGGCACCTGGCGTCGCAATGCAAGATTGTGAAGTATACAGCAGGCCACGAATATATGACACACCTTCTTTGGTGAGTACATTAGGGATCCACCTGTCATATGCAGGCACCTAAACCTGGCCTTCAGGACCCCGAAGGTCCGTTCTATAATCCTCCTAGTTCGCCCATGTGCCTCATTGTAGCGTTCCTCTGCCCTGGTCCGGGGATTCCTCACTGGGGTCAATAGCCAAGGCAGGTTGGGGTAACCAGAGTCACCTATTAGCCACACACGGTGTCTCTGTAGCTGTTCCATCACATAAGGGATGCTGCTATTTCGCATGACATACGCGTCATGCACTGACCCAGGGAACTTGGCATTTAGATGGGAGATGTACTGGTCAGCCAAACAGACCACTTGGACATTCATCGAATGGTAATTTTTTCTATTTCTGTACACCTGCTCATTGACTTTTGGGGGTACTAAAGCCACATGGGTCCCATCAATGGCACCAATGATGTTGGGGATATGTCCAAGGGCATAGAAATCACCCTTCACAGTGGCCAAATCACCCTCCTCAGGGAAAACAATGTATCTCCGCATGTATTTCATCAGGGCAGACAACACTCTGGACAAAACCTTAGAAAACATAGGCTGAGACATCCCTGATGACATGGCCACTGTTGTCTGAAAAGACCCACTTGCCAAAAAATGGAGTACTGACAGAACCTGCACCAGAGGGGGAATCCCTGTGGGTTGGCGGATGGGAGACATCAGGTCAGGCTCCAGCTGGGCACACAGTTCATGTATAGTGGCTCAGTCAAGTCGGTATCGAAGTATAATATGTCGTTCTTCCATTGTCGACAGGTCCACTTGCGGTCGGTACACGGGAGGATTCATCCTTCTCCTCGCAAGTCCCAGCGGACGGTGCCTAGGAAGGACAACATGGAGCACAGAGTCAAGCAACCCACAGGTACGTTCACCAAGCTTGCACAGTACACGAATCGCTATGCATTGAAAGGCTTGTATGAGTGGCAATGCAAGGCCTAGGCCTGTGTGACGCAGTAGCAATTAAGCCATGTGGGCCCTTGTAATGGTGGCTGCCTGACCTGAGAAGTGTGACAGTGGGATATGAGGTCAACGCGCTGGCGTGGCACACCGTGGCGGTAGGCGGTCGAAGACCGCAGTGCGAAGGCGCATTGGTTAACATTGCACCCTATGGGTCTCAGGAGCCAATGACGATATGCGCCGGCGGTCGCGGTACGCACCGCGGCGGTACGCACCGCCGCAGGCGTGACCGCCATTTTCTATCTGCTTAACCACTCAAGACCTGACCATCCACAGGAGAGGACCTATACTGCAAGTGTTGCTGTGACCTCGGTCTGGAAGAGACAATGGCTGCTGTGACTGGGGAAAGGGCCCCTGCTTTCACTTCAGAAGAGTTGGAGAAACTTGTGGATGGGGTCCTGCCCCAGTATGCGCTACTCTACGGTCCTCCAGACCAACAGGTAAGTACACTGGGTGCACGTTGAATGGGCTATGCCTGGGTTGTGTATGGTGGATGTAAGATGGTGGGGTGGGGAGCGAATGAGGAGTGCAAGGCACGACAGATGAGAGCATGTGCCACATGGCAGGGTTGGGGAGGGGGGGGCAATCACATCTAACATGCAGAAAAATGTTGAAAATTCCTTTCCCACCCTGTACATGTCAAATAGGTCAGCGCCCATCAGAAAGTCGACATTTGGCGTGCCATCGCCAAGGAAGTCCGGGCCCTGGGTGTCCACAACAGACGGGGCACCCACTGCCGAAAGAGGTGGGAGGACATCCGCCGCGGGACCAGGAAGACCGCCGAGTCAATGCTGGGGATGGCCTCCCAACGTAGGAGGGGTGCCAGTCGTACCTTGACCCCCCTGATGTCCCGGATCCTGGCGGTGGCCTACCCCGATTTGGATGGGCGCGTGAGGACATCACAGCAGACACAAGGGGGTGAGTACCAGCACATTCTGCTATCTTTACGCGCAGTGGAGGTGCCTGGGTGGGGGAGGAGGGCTGTGGGTGACATTAGGCCAGGGCGCTTTCTGTAATGTAGTCCCCTCCTTTAGGCATGGCCCTGTGCCCCCGCCCCCCACCTCTGTAGGGTGCCAAGTACAGCAATCCATGGTCCAGCATCACCCATGTGTGCATTTGTTGTCCATAGACCTGTAGGCCTAGTCACAAGTACTGAGTAGTGTACCCCGATTGCGCGGCGTAGTGCTGGAGTCTCCTGTGTCTGTCCTCTCCGACAACGGTGTTGACAATGCATGCACTCAACCTGTCTTTATTTCTCCCCCCACCCTTTTTCTTCTTCTTCTTGTGCATGTGTGCATTAGCATCATCAGGCGGAGGAGAATAGGCATCGGAGCACGAGGGAGCTGCAACTCACAAGGCCCCGGTGGGCCATGCTACAGACACCGAGGTCATCAGTGATACGGAGGGCGAGGGGAGCTCCACAACGGGGACCCGTGGTGACACCAGCGACACTGACACGTCCTCGGAAGGGAGCTCCCTAGCGGTGGCGGCAACATCCGTGCCCCCCGCCTCAACAGGTACAGCCGCCACCCAGCACACCAGCTCCGCCCTCCCAGCAGCCCCTCAGCCTTCGCTCCGTGCCCGCTCGCCCAAGAAGGCGGGCATCTCCTTCACCCCAGGCACCTCAGGCCCTGCCCCAGTTACCCCTGCTGCCCTCAGTGAGGAGGTCATTGACCTCCTATAGACCATCATTGTTGGGCAGTCTACCCTTTTGAATGCCATCCAGGGGGTAGAGAGGGAGGTGCATCGGAGCAATGCATAGCTGGAGGGCATTCATTCGTGTCAGGCTGCCCATCAACGATCGTTCAATGCTCTGGCCTCAGCACTGACGGCAGCCATTGTCCCTGTTTCCAGCCTCCCTCTTCTAACTGCTTCCACCGTCTCCCAGTCTCCTGTTCCTCAGCCTATCCCATCCACACCATCAGACCAGCCTGCACACACCTCAACACCCAAGGGCAGCTCATCCAGACATAAGCACCACAGATCCCACAAGCATTCACCCAAGCAACATCCAGATGCAGCCATGGCAACAGTCACTACCACCTCTGTGTCCCCCTCCTCCTCGTCTCCCTCCCTCCTCCCTGTGACGTCTCCACTCACACCTGCATGCACACCACCATCAGCCAGTACTTCCATCACCACCACACCCTCCAGTACAGTCCGCACACGTGCAGTCACCACCCCCACTGCCATTTACACGTCCCCTGTGTCCTCTCCCACTGTGTCTGTCACCCCCTCTTCCAAAACACACAAACGCAGGCAGCCACCCACCCAACAGCCATCCACCTCACCACAGCCTCTGTCACAAGCACCTGCACCCAAAGACAGCACACTTGACTCTCCTACAACCACATCCTCTTCCTCCACTCCCATACCCAATACACCTACGTCCCTGTCCTTCCCAAGTGCAGTTCCTTTCCAACCTTGAGCTCGTTCCAGTCACTGACTCACCCCCTCCATCTGGTAAGAGTCCTCCCCGCATCAAGTCTGACCATTGTGCACGGGTTTTGGAGTCCACCCTTTCCCAGCACAGATACATCGGCCAGCAGCAAGGGAACAGCCAGCCCCCCCCCTGGAAAGAGAACCCGTAAAACCAAGGCCCGCCGTGAGAAGGCTGACACGGCTGCCCCCAAGGAGCAAAGTCGTGGCCCGTCACCTGCCACAACATCAAGGGCAGGCAAGGGCCAGAGAGCCTCATCGAAGGAGGGCAAGGGCAGCAGGGCGGAGAAGTCAGCCAGCAGGGGAGCGGACCAGGAGGGCCCCACAAGCCCCATCCCGGGTGTGACGGAGGACACCCACGGGCCCAGGACTCCGTCACAGGAGGGTCCAGCAACTGCACGGTCGGAGGGCGAATAAGCAGGGAGTCCTGGCCAGGTCTGGCTCCCTTGATAGACAAGAAAGGCACCGCTGAACAGGGCCCCGCCGTGAAGAAAGGCACCGCTGAACAGGGCCCCGCAGTGAAGACAGGCACCGCTGAACAGGGCCCGCCGTGAAGAAAGGCACCGCTGAACAGGGCCCCGCCGTGAAGAAAGGCACCGCTGAACAGGGCCCCGCCGTGAAGAAAGGCACCGCTGAACAGGGCCCCGCCGAGAAGAAAGGCACCGCTGAACAGGGCCCCGCCGAGAAGAAAGGCACCGCTGAACAGGGCCCCGCCGTGAAGACAGGCACCGCTGAACAGGGCCCCGCCGTGAAGATAGGCACCGCTGAACAGGGCCCCGCCGTGAAGACAGGCACCACTGAATAGGGCCCCGCCGTGAAGAAAGGCACCGCTGAACAGGGCCCCGCCGTGAAGATAGGCACCGCTGAACAGGGACCCGCCGTGAAGATAGGCACCGCTGAACAGGGCCCTGCCGTCTCAAGCACTGCTCCGCTGGGCCCTTCCTGTCAAGCACCGCTCCGCTGGGCCCTTCCTGTCATGCACCGCTCCGCTGGGCCCTTCATCTCAAGCACCGCTCCGCTGGGCCCTTCCTGTCAAGCACCGCTCCGCTGGGCCTCGCCGTCTCAAGCACCGCTCCGCTGGGCCCTTCCTGTCAAGCACCGCTCTGCTGGGCCCTGCCGTCTCAAGCACCGCTCCGCTGGGCCCCGCCGTCTCAAGCACCGCTCCGCTGGGCCCTTCATCTCAAGCACCGCTCCGCTGGGCCCTTCCTGTCAAGCACCGCTCCGCTGGGCTCCGCAGTCTCAAGCACCGCTCCGCTGGGCCCTTCCTGTCAAGCACCGCTCCGCTGGGCCCCGCTGTCTCAAGCACCGCTCCGCTGGGCCCTTCCTGTCAAGCACCGCTCCGCTGGGCCCTTCCAGTCAAGCACCGCTCCGCTGGGCCCCGCCGTCTCAAGCACCGCTCCGCTGGGCCATTCCTGTCAAGCACCGCTCCGCTGGGCCCCGCCGTCTCAAGCACCGCTCCGCTGGGCCCTTCCTGTCAAGCACCGCTCCACTGGGCCCCGCCGTCTCAAGCACCACTCCGCTGGGCCCTTCATCTCAAGCACCGCTCCGCTGGGCCCTTCCTGTCAAGCACCGCTCCGCTGGGCCCGTCCTGACAAGCTCCGCTGGCCCATTGACAGTGCCGGTTCTGTGTCGAGCTAGTGTTCACGCTGCACTCTGGGTACCCTGCCTCCTCCATGACCAGTGGAGTCTGTAATCCACCTGATGGACTGTGGCTTTGCACTCCCCAGGATGGCACAGTGGGCATGGTGGCCCCTTCGTGGTTCAGGCGTCGTGGACTCCTGTGGCTGAGGTGCCCCCCCTTCCCTTCCCCCTGATGTGCCTGTAGTTTTGTCATCTGATGCCCCAGCAGTGTTCTCTCCAACGGACTCAGGTCTCCTGTGTGGGCTTTGCCCATGTGTTTGGTAGACATTGGTCCACGGACTGTGGATATTTGACACACTGAGCAGGACTTATTGACTTTGTACATAGTTTTCGCACTGTTCATGATTTTTGCTTTGATATTTCATAACGATAATTTTCCATGACTTCAATGAACCTAATTTATACATAAATTTAATTTAAAATGTTATTATGTCTTTGCATTTTTCAGTTGTTGCTCTGCATTGGTATGTTGATAGTTGGGGGGGGCCTATGTGTGTGCCCGTAACCTTTCGTCCTCCCCCCTCCCCTGTGTCGTAGGTGCAGTACTCACCGTTGTCTTCTGCGCCGGAGTTCGTACTCGTGGTAGATGAGCAGGTAGAGAAGAGCTGGTAGGATGTTTAATTCGGGTTCCATGCTGTCCTCCGTCCTCGTGGAGTGTATAGAGGTGAGCGTTTTCCCGTTCGTAGTCTGGTTCCGCCGTGTTTTTATCGGCGGGGCTCCCGCCCCGGTAATGGTGGCGGATTGGTGAGTTGTGATACTGTGGGCGGTACATTGTCTGCCACCTGCCTGTTGGCGGTGACCGCCGCGCTGTTTGTCTGTCCCGCTGTGGCGGTCGGAGTGTTAAAGTGGCGGGCTGTGTTGGCGGTTCCCGCCAGGGTCAGAATTCCATTTTTTTGACCGCCAGCCTGTTGGCGGGTTGGCGGCCGCTTTATCACCGAGCGCCAGGGTTGAAATGACCCTCTTTATCTCTTGTTGGGAACCTCCAGAAGCTGTGGGCAACAACTTTCTAGAACATCATTTTAACAGTACTGCTACTACCATTTATGTATCATTGAGTTTGACATACATATCCTGGTAGAGAGGGAAAGTGACCTGTCTTACCTGTAAAATGTGCAAAAGTCCAAGATGGACCTCGTGAAAGCTCCTGTGAGGGGGCATGGTTCAAATCATAATCTCTTCATAACATATTGAATCATGCACGCCTTTGAAAGTCTACATAATAAGAATTGGACAAGACATAATAAGAATAAGATAAGTGACCAGCCACATCTGGTGAAATTGCATTTTCTACTAACGGGCATCTTCTTCAGCCTACAGCTTTGCATTTTCAGCGTTTCTCTTTAGCAAGGGTTTCATGCTTAGCATATCTTAAGATGTGGAAGTAATGCTGGACCAATGTCACAGCCTTGGCCTGCAAGAAAGAAAGAAGTACCAACCAGCCACTGGTTCATTCCACTAAGTAGTAGACCATACTCAATGAAGCTGTAGGATCTGATGAGACTTTACCTTTTTCAAGGCTTTCTTTGTAGAAATTCCCTATGTTTCTACACTTAACAACACTATTTCATGAATATGGACTGAAATAGCATTCCCAGGTAACTATTATTTCTCTGAGTTATTGAATTATTTGTGCTTGGTTAAACCACAAAAAGTAACCCTGAGGAAAACCCTCAGTGGGTTATTGATTTGTTGTTGTCGCATACCCAAAAGACCTATAATACCTATTTTCCCACTCTGCCTGCCTGGTGGATTACATTGCCCCATTAAATACTTTCCTTTTAGCTGTGAGCTTCATACCTAGATACATTGACTGTATATCAGTGATGACAGAAGTCTGTCAGATTGACCTGTATGAAATCTTTGATTCTTTGCCTTGCATCTTTACATCACCGAGATTTGTTGTCTTCTGTATTTTGTAGTCTGCTTAAGCATGTATGAAGTTTGATAGTAATTTGTGAACAAAGGACCATTGGTAACTCTTGGACATTAATCAACAATATCTCTGGTCCCAATATTACATTTTCATTTTCAATCCTTTTCAGGATGTTTGATATTTTCTACTGCTAAATTGACAATCTTTGTCAGCATTTCTGCTGTTTTTTTTACTGGTTATTTTTAGATAATTTTTGAAGATGAGGAAATTCATATATTCAGTATAAAAGGAGTCCTTTTCCTAATACATTGTGCTTGTGTTACCAATTGCACAGTGCTATAGCAGCAAGCATTTTTCGAAATAATAGGGTATCACGTGTATATGATTAAAACTATGTACTATACAATATCATGTTTGATTTGAGTTGACCTTAGTATAATATTTGACTGTGTTATTGCTCATGTGTACACTTAGTACCGGGGACAATATATTTGATGTCTTTGATATCTCTACAGTTATGTGTTTAGCATTGTTAGCAAATAATCAAATTCATAACATGTACAAATAAAAAGCATCTTTTATTGAAAAAAAGAGCAAATCCATACCCATTTTTAAATGGTATTGTAATATTTGTGTTTAAATTATGCAAATTATTGTTGTTATTATTATTATTATTATTATTATTATTATTGCTATTATTGTTATTATTATTCATATTATTATTGTAATTGTCCTTACTGATATTTTTGTTGTAGAGACCCATGCATGAAAGAAACCCAACAGGTGTAGTTTGTTAATTTCTGTTGATATTTTGTGATTTTGGCTTGAGCTGTTGTCTTTGCACCTTTATAGGCACAAATGAATTCATTGTTCCACGAGATACACATTGTCTTCATGTTTGACATATTGAAAGGTGATCTATTGTTTTGGAAAGAAAAATAATTGAAATCTGTTTTGATGGACACTTTTTGTTTGACTCATTTTATGCGAAAATATACACTTTGCATATCTTACCTATTTCCTCGAAATGGCTTGAAAATTTGTAATTGGAAATTTACCTTATCAGTGTATCAAAATTGCTACTTGAACTCCAACCATGCAACATTTGTCGCAAGGTGCATATCCCCAGACTTATGGCATGACATGATTCACTCTACCACATTGTAACGTGATAAATGTAGTTATATTTTGGTGGTTGAAAAATAGTCAGAGATATATTTCTAATCTAATTTTGCCCATGGAATATTTGGGAAAGAGCTTATCACAGATCATGTTTAGGAAAGTTTTGATAGTTGCATAATTTACAACAGAATATAATGTTTTATTTTGAAAACTGTAAGTTTTGATGTAGTTTGGTGAAAAACGCACTACCTATATACAGATTTGACCAAGTAGATGTTTATGACTATTTCACTATCAGATATATTTTCTAGCAATAGTTATCTTTTAATATGCCTAGAAGAAATGTAGGTATGAGACAGTGACCACCTTTGGCCTCTGACATATCTAGGCCATGCCATGCCATTAAATATGTATCTTGAATCATATAATTTTTCTGCATGCCCATTTGAGAAACAAAGTGACACATTTGGCCATGAACTAATAATAATACTCCAGTGTTTATACATTTTGTTTTTCCTTCCCACAAATTTGACACAGTATTCCCAACAATCTCTCTTGATACATTAGTGTATTTGAAAAAATGTACGTCAATTTTTTTTTAACATAAACGTTTTTAACCCGTTGTGTGCCCTGGGTGTACCGGTTACGTCCTGGGCAGCACTGCTCGGGTGACCAGACATAACCGTTACGTCCTGCACCAGGCCCATGGAAGGAGCGCTAGCGCTCTCCCCATGGACCTAGGGCAGGGATGGAGCGGGAATCGCTACCCCTTCGACCCCCGATCCCCTCATGGCTTCCAGCGTGACCGAGGAGAAACAGATTCATTTCTCCTCGGTACAGGGACGGGGGAGGTCAAGGAGGAATGAAAAGGAAAGGCTTTTCCTTTCCTTTTCATGTCTCTCTGAGCATTCCTGCAGCCCGATCACATACCGATTGGGTTGCAGGAATGCCACTAGACACCAGGGATTTTTTTTATTTTTGTTTATTATTATAAGGGTAGCAACCCCTTAGACAAGGATCGCTCAACAGGGGGCAATTTATTTTTAGGCCTTTTCTGCCACCCATGGGGGCAGATCGGCCTGTATTAATTAGGCTGATCTGCCCCCAGGGGGGGGCAGAAATCACTAGACAACAGGGATTTTTTCTTTTTTACATTTATTAGGGGAGCGACCCCTTAGGCAAGGGTCGCTCCCCTGGGGGCAATTGTTTTATTAGACACCAGGGATAGTTATTGATTTTATCTTTTACATGTGGGGAGTGAACCCATAGGCAACAGTGGCTCCCTGGGGGGGGCAAATTGTTTTTAGGCCATTTCTGCTCCCCTTGGGGTTAGATTACTAGGCTATTTTTAAGTAGGCTGATCCGCCCCCAAGGTGTAGGGGGTTGAAACCACTAGACACCAGTTTTTTTGTTTTTTTTACAGATGGGATGTGACCCCTTAAGCCAGGGTCGCTAACCTGGGGGGCAATTTTATTTCAGGCCATTTCTGCCCACCTTGGGGCCGATCTGCCTATTTTTCTTAGGCCAATCTGCCCCCAAGGGATGGGGGGTAGAAACCACTAGACACCAGGGATTTTTTTTTTGCACCAATTTTACGCAAGGGTAGTGACCCCTTAGGCACGGGTCACTCCCCTGAGAGCAGATCGGCCTATTTTCATAAGGTCCATCTGCCCCCAAGGGAGGCAGAAAGTCCACCAGTGACCAGGGAAGATTTTTTTCCTAAAAAAGAGGCTGGGGCTATGGCCATACTCCCACCCCAAATAAATGGGGACAAAGATACTCTGCCAACCAGTGGGCAGGTGGAGTAATTACCCTGGATCCACTCCCGTGGGGGGCAGAAAGCCTACTAGATGCCAGGTAATTTAAAAAAAAATTGTGGGCTGGTGGCTACCAACGAGTATGGGCCTGGTTATGCCCTCACCCCAACTAAAGGGGGTAATAGTCTCCCCCTGCACACTAAAACATCTTATCACATGGCAAGCAAGAGGACATTTGATTATTTCAGGTTTTGGTTTTACATTTGGGCCATGAGAGCTTGTGTAACTCTCAAAATCGTCCCACTTGTGATGGTGAGGGCTGCAATTTTTGGACTTTGGGACTCTGCCATGTAGAAAAATCTACGAGACCTAGACACATCTGAAAACTAAACATCTGGGTGAGTCCAGTGTGGTGTGCTTCACATGCACCCCACACCATTTTCCTCCCCACAATGCCCTGCAAACCTCCAACTTTGCACATTTTTGTGATGGAACCTTCCGGAACCTGCAGGAATCCACAAAATTCCTACCACCCAGCATTGTCACATCTATACCGATAAAAATTCTGCCCCATTTGTCAGCCTAAAAATGTTTTTTTCCAAACTGCCCTTTAGGACCCGCTTTGGTTCCTCCTCAATAGCGACATGTTTTTGGATCTTCCCTGTCACAGGCACCTGGCCCACCTACACAAGTGAGGTATAATTTGTATCGGGAGACTCAGTGGAACGTTGGGTTGTAGGAAATTTGTGCTGGTGCAGTGATCCCACACAGAAATGTGGGAAAGATGTGATTATTTAGCTAAATTTGAGGTTTGCTTAGGATTATGGGTAACAAAACACTGGGGGATCCACACAAGTCACATCTCCCTGTATTTCCTTGGGAGTCTAGTTTTCAGAAATGTTTGGGTTTGGTAGGTTTTCCTAGATGACTGCTGAGCCCAGGACCAAAAACGTAGGTGCACCCCGTGCAAAAATAGGTAGTTTTGTATTTGATGATTTTTATGTATCCACATAATGTTTTGGGGCATTTCCTGTTGTGGGCACTAGGTCTACCTACACAAGTGAGGTACCATTTTAATTGGGAGACCTGGGGAAACACTTTTTTTTGCCAAATTTTGAGGTTTGCTAAGGATTCTGGGTAAGAAAACCTGGTGAGAGTGCCACAAGTTACCCCGTCCTGGGTTCCCCTAGGGGTGTAGTTTTCAGAAATGTCCAGGTTTGCTTGGTTTCCCTAGGTGCCGGATGAGCTAGAGGCCAAAATCCACAGCTAGGCACTTTGCAAAAAACAGGTCAGTTTTCTTTGGGAAAGTGATGTGTCCATGTTGTGTTTTGGGCCATTTCCTGTCGTGGACACTAGGCCTACCCACACAAGTGAGGTACCATTTTTATCGGGAAACTTGGGGGAATGCTGGGTGGAATGACATTTGTGCCTCTTCTTAGATTCCAGAACTCTCTTTACCCGAAACTAGAGGAAAAAGTGTTTGTTTGCCAAATTTTGAGGTTTGCAAAGGATTCTGGGTAACTGAACCTGGTAAGAGTGCCACAAGTTACCCCATCCTGGGTTCCCCTAGGTGTCTAGTTTTAAAAAATGCACAGGTTGGGTAGGTTTTCCTAGGTGCCGGCTAAGCTAGTGGCCAAAATCCACAGCTAGGCACTTTCCAAAAAACAGTTCAATTGGCAATGTAAATATTTGATGTGTCCATGTTGCGTTTTCAGGCGTTTCCTGTTGTGTACACTAGGCCTATCAACACAAGTAAGGTTCCATTTTTATCGGGAGACTTGCGGGAATGCTGGGTGAAAGCAAATTTGTGGCTCCTCTCAGATTACAGATCTTTCTGGCCCTCATTCCAACCCTGGCGGTCATAGACCGCCAGGGTGGATGTCGACGGAAGCACCGCCAACAGGCTGGCGGTGCTTCATTTGGCATTCCGACCGCGGCGGCCAAAATCCACAGCTAGGCACTTTGCAAAAAAAAGGTCAGTTTTCTTTGGGAAAATGTGATGTGTCCATGTTGTGTTTTGGGGCATTTCCTGTTGCAGGCACAAGGCCTACCCACTCAAGTGAGGTACCATTTTTATCTGGAGACTTGGAGGAACACAGAATAAAAAAACAAGTGTTATTGCCCCTTGTCTTTTTCTAAATTTTTTCCTTTCAAACGTAATACAGTGTGTAAAAAAGACGTCTAATTGAGAAATGCCCTGTAATTCACATGCTAGTATGGGGACCCCGGATTTCATAGATGTGCAAACAACCACTGCTTCTCAACACCTTATCTTGTGCTCATTTTGGAAATAAAAAGGTTTCCGTGATACCTATTTTTCGCTCTTTATATTTCACCAAATGAATTGCTGTATACTCTGTATACAATGAAAACCCATTGTAAGGTGCAGCTCCTTTATTGGCTCTGGGTACCTAGGGTTCTTGATGAACCTACAAGCCCTATATATCCCCACAGCCAGAAAAGTCCAGCAGACATAACGGTACATTGCTTTAAAAAATCTGCCATTGCTGGAAAAAGTAATAGAAGAAAACGTGAACAGAAATGGCTCTTTTTTCACTTCAATTTCAAAATTTTCTTCTTTTAGCTGTTACTTTCTGTAGGGAAATTTTGATAGATCTACTCTAATGACTCCTTGCTGAATTCAGAATTCTGTCTGCCTTTCAGAAATGTTTAGCTGTCTAAGATCTAGCATTGGTTTCATACCCATTTCTGGCACGAACTGGAAGGAGGCTGGAAGCACAAAAATAATCAAAATGGGGTATGACCCAGTTAAATGGCAAAATTGTATTGAAAAATTTGGTTTTCCGATTCACATCTGCGTGTTCCTGAAAGTTGGAAATATGGTAATTTTAGCTCCACAAACCATTTGCTGATGTCATTTTCAGGAAAAAAAACACAAGCTTTCTTCTGCTGCCCTTTGTTCCTGTTTGTTTTGCAAAAATATATAATTTTTGTTGTATTTTGGCTAATTTTTTGGTCTCCTCTAAGGCAACCCATAAACACCGGATACCTCTAGAATCCATAGGTTGTTGGAAAAAAGGACTCAAATTTGGCATGGGTAGCTTATTTGGATAAAAAGTTATGAGGGCCGAAGCGTGAACTGCCTCAAATAGCCCAAAAAAGGCCTGGCACCTCAGGGGGAAAAGGCCTGGCAGTGAAGGGGTTAAATCGTCCACTCAAGAACATCTGTTTATCTATACACAACCACCCATATGTTACTTGAATGTAAGACAAGGCACAATTTTGTCTGCAGACTTGCTCTACCGGGGTTTGAAGTAAGGGTGTGAAACAAATCTGTGTCTTTGCATTTTTTATGCTACTGGCAACCATATCTGTCTCTTAGATTTTGTCATGTTCTGGCAATTATTACAGTTCTGAAGTGTCAAATTGTCATATAACTGTTGACAGTAATATAGTGAATAATTGATAGCAGAAACAAAGGGAGAGACTACAACTTAAGCTGTATTCTCCATTGATGTTTCGAGCACTGAGATTTTATGGACGCAGAATATAGAACCAAACCAGTAGCAAAGCCCATATTTTGACTCTACACTTACTGCAGTTCCGATATTTCTGCTACGGCTATGACACTCATGTTGGTACCTCTACCACATGCCTCCACTGGATATTTTTATCTTCACATTGGCCATCATAGAAGAAAGTTGCAGACTGGGTACAGTACTACAGTAAGGGGCCCTGTCCATGTTTATACCAAGGCACACCTTAAACTACTTTTGAGGGTGAAAAGACAAACAGTGAGCCCTATTACTGATTATGTGCTGCACCAAACTGACACTGCTATGGGAGCAGCACATTAGTAAACCAGATACTTGCTAACTGAGCCAGCTAGTCCACATTTTTCAACACAAGTTGCACTAGACCTTCACTTTCGAGAGGGGCAGTCATCCCCCTGCAGATGGGTGTGGTGAGTGTGACTGCACCCACCTGCAGGTGTATATCTGTGGGGTCCATGGAAAAGCCTTTCCCCTTCCCAGGAGTGCTCTTAAGAGACACATTGACTATTCCAACCTCTTTGTGGCACACTGTCAGTGCACCTCCTGAAGGCATCTTTTCCGCTGGTTCTGATGTTGCTGCATGGTGTGCCATTCTGGTATAACAGATGAATTGATGGTTCTGGTATGATAGAGAAATATTTACTTGATGCCGAGCTATGCCATAATTCAGGCAGTGCTATTTCCTTTGGTGATAAATGCTGTATCAACAATGTCTGAGTGAAATGGAGATCTCATAAGGATAAAAATATATGTCCTCTATTTCTATCAATGATCTCTACTCACAGTTATACTGCATTCATACAGATGTAATTGCTTCTTAGGGTTTTGTTTTACAGCACACCTAGGTTTCACAACATATTGCAGCACAATTGTCATTAGTTAAGGATTCAGGCATACTTTTCAAATGTGGAAGAATGTGTACAGTTCCTTATACAGAAAAGCCTACACAGTGGCATGGCTGCCTGCAGGAACAGTGACTATAAAAACAGCAAGGAAAATTCACTCTGTGGCCAATGGGAGAAAAACAAAATTTGAAAGGCGAACCAATAAATAACATACGAAGATTTGCTCGGGATGCAAAAACGGTGTACTGAGAAGTCTTCACCTGGTTTACATCCATATGAATTACACTGGACAGTCTTTCTTATGTGTTAATTAACAGTAAAAACATTCTATAGATTTGAGGCATTTAATTCACAGTGGGGCATATTTATAAAAAAATAGCGCATCGGTCCTGATGTGCCACTTTTCTTGCGTCGTCCTTGAGCCACCTAACAACACCATGACTGTACCATATTTATAATACGGCTCACCATTGTGGTCATTAGGACAATAATATCAAGATGTTTGCTTTTGTGATGCTTTGCTGCACTAGTGTCAAAGATTTTGATGGTAGTACAGCAAAGCACAGGGAGGACCATTGATTACAATGGGTGCATCATTTTAACACCTGAGCTGTGAACAGGCAATAAAAATAATGGAAAAACTGGTTTCACTGCACCATTTTTTGGGGCCTCCCTGCGGAGGAACACCCCCATTGCACACATTATGCCTGGTGCAGGCATAATGTGGTGTAAGGCTTTACAAAGTGGCCCAATGCAAGCATTGCACCACTTTGTAACTATGGTGTGGGAGAAAGGCCTCCTTAACACTGCCTTACCACAAAACAAAATGACGCTAGGGTGGTGCACCGTGCCCCAGTCTACCTACATTGCTGGCGCTTACCTTAATTACAATGAACAGTAAATATGTTTATGAACTTAAACAGCTATTGCAAATGTCGTTTTGACTAGTTGGCTATTTATTTTGATGTATTTCCGAGCCTCCTCTTTTGTGCACACCATTCAGAACTTAAAGAATGGAAATACACACTCTGTTCCTATATTAGATTATGGGCTGGTAAAATTAGCATTGCGAAGTACATACAAATGGTGGGGAAATGGGCGCTCTGTAACAAGATCTCCCTCTACACACTGCTACATAAATGGTTATGTTGCTTTGGCTCATTAAGGTACAGCAATTTCCACTTCATGGGCTCTGTGATTTTCTAATTACACAGAGAATTTGAAAACTCTTTATGTGTAATCATTTTGAAATGTGGTGTACAATGTGCAGCCATGCACCAAACAGATTACACACACTTAAAAATGATAGGTACTCACCAGTCGAGCAAACCACCAACTTCTATTCTAAATAAGCTATAAAAAGCAGCACACACTTATTTTATTATAAGGGAAATTCAGAGGCAAGTAAATGTTGAAGAGCATTTCAATGAAAAAAAGGTAGTAGGTCACAAGGCACTTTTCATTAAACACGCAATTCTATTTATAATACAGCATTATAGTCCTACATAGTAGATTATCTCGGATATTAAAGGCCCACACCAGAGTTAAAGGCCAAAGGTGAGGGCTTTTAACAATGGAGCAATCCTTTAATAGTCAGTATAACCCACTGCGGAGGGCTATAAGGCTATTAAAATATTACACCCATGGGTAGGGAGGCATTTCTAGCATCTACAAATCATTAGCCAGTAAGGGCATCATTACGAGTCTGGCAGTCTAAGGACCGTCAGACTTGCGGTGGAGGTAGGACCGCCGCCAATGTGGGGGTCCGAGCACCACATTGTGACTGCGGTGGTTGCATCGCTGTCGGACCGCCAGCACCACCAGGAATAGTCGTCCGGGCTGCCTTGCAGTCATGGCGGCACCGTCGCAATGTTCACTGTTTTGCAGCCTACCACTACAGCATCGCTGCCAGCTCTATAACAAGCCGGAGACAATGCTGTAGGCTGTTTCCCGCTGACCTCGTAATGGCCCCAATGGGGAGGCTGCCACATTGATGGCAACGTGCACACCGGGATTTTGGTAGAATGGATTTTCAGTTCGCTGAAATCACAATGAAGCCCTAAGTCACTTGATCTGCTCAACACTGTGAAGGCCACATAGAGTACTAAGGATGCCAAGGGTTTGAAGCAAGGAGATGGACCAGATTTTTTAATCCAAAAACTGGGACATTTAAAAAAAATAGAAGTAGGACTATAATTTTACATAACCAAGGGGGCCAGAATGATTAGAAGACAGCACTTACCAACGTAGACAACACAGACACCGCAGTACTAGGGGGACTAAATTAAACAGAACATTTACGCCTGCTATCATAAGTGCGATTTTACTTGATTTATGAAAAGGACGGTGAGTAATCATGCATTGGAACACATAAAAGCTTGTTGTTTCACTCCCTTCTAAAAACCAAGGCAAGTGATGAATTTAGTGAAAGATGCTGGGACAGACAATCAGAAACGGGGACTGTCACAGCAAATCCAGGATGCCTGGTCACTCTAACTAATGCACAAAGTTGGGGGAGCACCATCAACATGGCCAGATGATGTTTACACAAACATGTGAAAATCTGATGCAAGTGGGGTACTGCTATGTGCTGGAATGATTTGTATGTTGAGAAAAAATAAGAGTTAGTCACTGAAGCTGTACTTAAGTGCTTACACTGTAAGGTTTATCATTATAAAATAAAAATTGGTTTATTTAAGAAAAACACTCTGTCCCACGAGTGCAGAGTGTCCTAATTAAAAAAGAAAGGCCTTCCAGGGACTGAAGGGGTTCAAAACCTGCTGTAGCTCTGAAGTCTTTGTTTCACCCCTGTTGCTGTGAATGTTCAAGAGTTAACAGCCCTACAAAAGGCCACAGATTTACCTATTGAACATTCGCAGCAATAGCTGTGAAAGGAGGCTGAAGTCAGGCCCTGGTCCTTTTTGGCCTCTACTAAACTTATATTACTCATTCATCTGAACTAGGGAGACCCAGGAGATGTGCAGAATCCCCCCCCCTTCTCTTCAAGGCTCAATTTACAATGTGAACTAAGGGGGAACACTCCAGTGTGCCCTGCTCCACAAGCTCTGCCTTTTGCTTACCCCTTGCCTAATCCATATATTTTTGAGTGGCAGAGGAAAGAAAGAGGCAGTGCCTGTGTACAAGAACATTGTAATGAGAGCAACAGGCCTGTACCAGATTTCATAGGATGCTGCTGTACCAGTGTCTTCAACAAAGATGTTCCAATGTTTTAATTATAGTTCTGCCACTGGATCGGAAGAGATATTTACTGGTTGTCACAATAACAATGGTAATTGATGAACTTAAAAATAACCCCTGGTATGTTCAGATTGTGACTTGAACTAACATTTGCAAAATGCCTGTTATCTTTAACATAGCACTGAACAAGAAATATACTACATATCCTGTACATCTGTTTTCTACATTACGCACTCTCAGTTTTAAGCACAGCATTTATTTAAAAAAAACATTTAATTCCATGTACCTAAAGCAATTTTTTTAGGACAAAGTATGAATCTGTCTTTCTGTTTTCATCAAGGTTTCCAGACAAATGTTGTCAAGGAAATTCAAGTTAATTTTAAAATTAATTTACAATTAGTAATTCAATCCAATTTGCTTTCAAACCTCATGAAATATGAATGAGGCATTTATGAGTAGTACGTATGTGTGTCCTTTCATAGTATTGCATAATGTGAGGATTTGAGTGTACTATACGATATGGCTGAGTAGCCTTACTGTGCAGTACACTCTCAAACACTGTCTTGGGGCAGACAAAGATATTTACTTAACCTTCAGCTCAACCCTGTGGGAGCTATGACACAGAGCAGCAATGTTTAGCGAAGAAACAATGTGCAAAGCATTTAACAGCACCAAACAACCGTCTTTGTGAGACGCACCAGAGATTGCAGAAATACCAGCAATGCTTTGATTATGTTTTTATGTGGTGTCCTTTTTCACTTGGGGTGCACTTCTTTCACGATTGTGTTTACTGTTGTTATCACAAAAGAAATATGCTATGCCATGTGTCTTTATACACTTGGGTACTGGTGCTCATTACAGATTACTAACTGTCCACATTCTAACATTTTTGTTAATTAAGTCAGTGGCAAGATTTTCTGCCTGAATAGGACTTTTGTAAAAGTGAGCTTCATGTGAATGTGTGTTTCGTTATAAATTGTACCCAGATGCACATGAACATTCTGGGTTGCTCCTGTAATTGTTTCTGTCTTTACAAACGCTCCGGTCTGTTAGTGCCCCCCATTTCACCCCTTGCTCCTCACCTTTTGTGTCCCTTGCTTGTCTTTTATGTATTGGTTGACCACTAGTTTGGGACCTGTCATCTCTTGGTATGCTGCTGGCCCACAGAGCTGTTTCAATGGCTGCCTCCTCACGTGGCCAGATTTGTTCTACCTGGAAAGAGCAAAAGGTAGTGGTTGGAATGTGTGAATTATTCTCAGCCTCTGGTAATTACTCCAGGCCACTGGATGAGATTATCTAGGCATTCCATCCCTCACTTTTTATATTTTCGTCAATCTACCCAGCCAATTGTGCTCAGGCCCTTTTCCTAGCCCTTATCTGTACTCCTCATCTAATATTTTGCTCTGATCACAGCCTGCTCCTTGTCTGCCCCTGTGCTCCATCTGGCTTGTTCCATCTGTCTTCCAATATTCTAATGTGCTTCTCTATAGATACCTCATTTGCCCAGCATACACAGTCGCAAAACAATCTTACATACCACTGCGACTCGCTACTTGGAAGGGACGCACTCGGTTTGGCCCTTCCAAATAGCGACTCGCAAACCTATTTTGTTATTTGGTAAACAGATTACCGAATTGCAAAATAGGGATTGCACATACTAAAATGCTTTTTTCTTGTCATAGGGTGGTCTTTTGTCCAGCAGTGAATCGGCTCTGCTTGAGCAAAAGCATAAACTGAAAACCTGTAAAAATGGTGCGTTTATGAGAGTCAGCAGCCAAGTGGTTTCCCTCAGCATAAAATTAGTCATCACATGAAAGCGGAATGGTTTCACTACCTTGAACCACATCCACCAGCCTATGTTATTGCACAGTGCCCTTTGTTCAGTGGTCAAACTGATTTCACTTGCCCCCAAGTCTGTTTTCAGATTTGGGGGCAAGTGACAGGTAGGACAGGTTTATACTGAATACCCAATAAAGGTGCAAGGTTGGGAGCTGGTAATACATGGGTTTCCCTCAGCATAAAGATAGACATAAAACCAGTGTGTGGTGTAGGCAGCACTCACGTTACAAGCAAAGTGTGCAAAGTGAGTCTCCAGTGTGGCATCTGACCGAAGGGCAGAGAGCAGGCCAGGATGCCCAAATAATGCCAAAGGGGAGGCATCTGCAATCAGTTCTTTAAATGGGCCAGTACTGAGTACCGGCACTTTTTTATTTTGAGAGGGAGAGTACCGCCACTTCTGAAGGAAAACGTACTACTTTTAATTGGAGTGTACTGGACCTTCTCAGAAACAAGCAGGTACTCTGGTTCCCATTTCAGGCACTGGCTACAGTATAAGATGCTTCACGCAGTTTAGTTTGTACACCGTGACACTTTTGATCCCAGCAACACTGAAGCTAAACTTTAGCTCCCAAATCCTCTCAAATTTTAATGACTGCTTTTTTGAATCAGCCAACCGATCACGCATCTTAACTAACACTGTCCGTGGCATCAACATCAGAAGTACCAATTGCCATTTTTGCCTCTAAGAATGATACATCAGTAGGGTCGTTAAACCCATTTTGAGCACGAACACCTAGGTGTTGTCACTAAGAAGGCAATATTTTCACCAATGCAGCAGTATAGTGTGATTCCATCCCTTTATCACCTCTGAAAAAGGACCAGTTATTTAATTTAACAGTGGGCCATCAGTCTTAGGCTGTTTTTAGCTTAGCCCCATTACCAAACTCTGTCCTCTCCGGTTATTGAGAAGATCCTGCCTCATCCTTGTGTAACACGCGGTCTCTTGCTTAACACGCGCTCTCAAGCAGACGCGAGCTCACAGCAGGAATCAAAGTGAAGATTTCTGCTCCCTCCAAACAGTCACAGATTAGATTCTTCCATTCGATATCCCCCATACTGATTGGAACTGATAAAACGATTTTGGAATATAGACACACAGGTACAGGGTTGTGCGATAGGCATAACAACACCGTGCAGTTGTACTCAATTCTAAATAAATGATTGTTTTTCACACGTTTTATGGACAATTATTGACAATTTAAAGAACAGATTACTAGAAAAGATGCAAATATTAATAATGTTGCTTCCAAATAAGATGTGTTTACACTGCAATTTGTGAGTTTGTGAACCGACCCAAATACCACAGGATTTGCAAAATTTTGGTGCACATATTGCAACCTTTTTTTGCGGATCCTATTGTAGTACATCTTGCCCGTAATTCCTAACGCCTATGTGCAGCCCAGCTGGAACCAAACACAGTAATTTCAGCTGTTTTAAGGATCAAACGTGTCAACTCAGGTTGAGATATCAAGAGCATGGGGTTATCTTAACTAGAGGCTCCTATCTGAAGTACTGCATATTTCAATCGATAATTTCTGGTCTCCTGTCGAAGGCTTGTGTTAAAAATAGGGCACATTATCCTTGTTTGCTCACTGCAGGGTGTAAACGAGGACAGTGACCCGTATTAAAATTAATGTGCTGCCCACGGGCAGCTTCAAACCGGCGCCTGCCCTGGGGCATTGCATGCAGTGAAACAACAGAGAGGCTGCTTCCAAGCTGCTCCGTGTTTCTTTGTGCAGGCAGTAGTAACTCCTTTGCATTTTTAAGAGGTGTTAGAGACCCCTCTACAGATGGGTGTGGTGAGTGACTGCCTCCACCTGCAGGGGGTGTCTTGGGTTTCCAAGGACTGTCTTTCCCCTCTTCAGAGTGTTGCCCTTAGGAGGTGCACTGACAGTCTTAGGGACTGCCTTAGGGACATTTGTAGGGACACTATAAGAGTCTGTTGTCTGCTTCCTTGAGGCAGAAGAATAAGCCCCGGCCTTCAAAAATAAGTGCCAGTGCTCAGCACTGGAAACAACAAGCACAAATTAAGCACTGATAGAGGCACAGAATCTCCTTTGTTATATGCATCTAAAAACACATTGCCTTTAGGTTTTGTTGAGACAGACAGTAGCAATTAAAACTGAACTAGAGAAATGGAGAATGTATTACACCAAAAATCCATTACCATGCTGTCAGTGAATCTACTAGAAAGCCTATTAAAAAATCATTAACCTATCACTTGTCATGAAATATTGCATGATCCATCAAGCTGTGTTTGAAAGTTAAGGAAAAAGAACAGTCTGTTATAAGGAAAAAGCTCCTTTAATGAAAAATGAACCTATATGAAAAAACAATGCAGGCAAATGCATAGAATTTTTACAGTACAGCATTTAGTTATTTCTTTTTAAAATATTAAGTACGTCTAAAGCGTACATTATGACCCTATCCAGGGCATCAATGCAGTATAGGGCATCCTTAAAAGATGGACTCAATATTAGGTCAGAAACAAGATCATATTAGAGGACAGTTTTACACGTGTACTTGTGGGAAATAGTGGCATATATTTAATTACTAAATAGTGAAACTTTAGAGCATGTTTATGCTATACTAAAATAATCCCTTAAAATCGGCAAAGGCTTCACTCAGAGTCACATTAATTGCTTGGGCCCTCAATCACTGGATATTTCCAGTGATGATTATACCATATTTTGCGTTCTCAAATGAGTGGCGAGAGGCAGCAGACAGCGTTCAGAATCTGACTATAACTCTCCGGCCTATACCGTGAGGCTATAATACAGGGAACCTTCCCCTCTATAAAAAATGGGTTCCCCTGTCTGCTGGTGAAGGTCAATGGCCACCACTGAATTAGAGATTGATATAACAGGGCACGCTCAAGTCAACCTTTCTAAAGGACATTAGTATACAAACATACAATACCTAGACATGTCAATGTTTGTCTGGTGGCCAGCAGCCATAGCCAATTACTATTGGCATACGCAGCTTGCAAAGTCTTTGCAACAGACGAGCAGGATTATAGAAACATTTATAAAAGAGCCAGGTATCAGTGGAATCGAATAAGTAAAAGAGGAACGCCCCCCTCCTCTGTGGCCAAGGGAAGACAAAGCCTGAATATATCTTGTGATGGGAAGAGATGTTTTTCATTTTCCTTTGGTAGGTTTTGCTTATCGTTATCTGCACTTCCTTTCAAAGCTGCTATCTGGCAGCTGTTTATCTTGTAACACAAATAAACGAACGTTAAACGGATGTTGACATCTAAAAGAATGCACATGTAACAATAAAAGTGCAAAAATGTTTTTATTGTTAAAACATATTGACTTCAATAATATGGGAAAATATAATAAAACATTTGCCCTTGAATTTTACAGAGGGCAATTGATAAAACAAGCACTTGATCAGTATCAAGTTATAAACAATTCAGACTGCATACTGCCTCAGGAAGATAATTTTTTTTCATTTTGGAACGCATATCCATATAAAGCCATAATTTTATTGAAGAAAATTTGCAATCTGCAATTAGCATTTTGAAATGAGATAGGGCCTCATGTACTAAACCTAAATTGCACACCAGCTAACTTGAGGTCAGCGGTTCATTTACACTAAACAATGCCATCATAGGGATCTCCCACTCTTCTGTCTCATAACTTTTAATGCAATCCCTTTTTGAATAGCAGTGAATGCAGGCATTGAGGCCTGCAAAGAACACCTAACCACCACCCCTTAGTACACATTTATTGAATATCTATATTTGTTTACGAAATTCAATGTCCATTAAAATACATGGCTGCAGAAAAACATGATATTTAGGGAAGACCCCTGAACCACAATCTACTCCCCCCAGGCCACCTACCACAATTCTGAAAGGGAAGGTGCCATAGGTAACCAGCTTCCACTCTGCTAAGCAGTTCCCACCCTACTTTGGGTGTTGGTAACTAATCAATGGTCTGCACTAGCAATGGTGGTGATAATTGCAATTCAATTCAGAGGTATTTAGGCCTCCTGCTAATTTCAATGCAGAATGGGTCACATAAGATCTTTTGTGAGTCAAAAAAACTTTTTCCAATCCCAAACTGTTTTTTTGTACATTAGAGAAAGATGTTTTGCAGCGCCGAACCATGTTATTTTGTGAATCATCAGCTTTGTGACAGCAAAATATCTTTACACATCTGACCCTTGGTCAATAAGCTCAATGTCCTCCCAAACAAGGAATGTTTAACTAGGTCTTCTAAAAAAAAATATATGGATAGTGCACCACTGCGCAAAGTCAGTAAAGTCTAGTAACACAACGTTGTCTTTTAAAAATCTTCATTTTTTATTATTGCTTTTTCTTGAACAAACGAGCAATTGCTGACAGGGGTGGAAGGCCGGACCGCCGTAATATGTCAGGTAGAAAAATGTGAGAAGAGCAGCCACCTCACTGGTGCTACAGCCAGAGTGGGAGAGCTGCCACAGAAATCGGGGGCCATCTTCATGCCGGCGGAAAGGCCCCTCTTGCCCACCGTAATACGAAACACCACACGGCCAAGATTTCCAGGACGCAAACACTGCCACACAAAGCATGTAGGAAGTGAGCCATTCATAAGGAAACACTCACCGTATGGACACAGACAACGCCGAGGCCGACATGAGGCGTAAACTGGAAATCTTCCCAGTGCTGATCCTTGCGACATTCCTCCACAACTGTGACAGCTGCCTGGCACACAAAGGAGGGAAGGAGACATTACACACCCATGTGCCACACGCATCCCACACACACCCAACCACGTCCACACACATGCACATTGACACCCTTACACGCGCACACCCTCACCACCAATACCCCAATGCACCCCCCCAAACTAGGTACACAATCTGTACAGGTAGACACTTACCTGACACATGCACAGCAAGAAAATGCAAAGCACATACATGTGTGCATGACCTCCCACATTAAAATGCAGGACTACGGAAGAACATTGAACCAACATGTCTGTTGCCCATATATATTAAACCAGAAACTGGAGGCTGAAAAATAAGTGCAGACAAGGCCATGGGCCAGTCCATTCAAACTGTCACATTGGGCCCACAAGGCCCCCACATGACTCCTACCACGACCATGGTCTCCACAGGGAAGGGGCATCAATGGGGCAGGCAGGCACCTCAGGGAGCGGTGGTAGGGGTTTTTGGGGGTGGGACTCAGGCTTGGAAGGGGGCTTCCCTGGCTTAGGTTTCGGAGTGGGTGGGGTTTTGGACCAGCCCTGGGAAGGAGTGGGTGTGGGCTTGGACCGGGGGTGGGAGTGGAACCAGGCCTCCTACATGTCCTTTTCCTCCCTAGGGAAGAGGCACAGGACTGTGAAGGGACGACTGGGGAGGATACTGATGAGGAAGGAATGGATTTGGTGAGGGCAAGGCAGCATTTAGGGCCAAGACGGGGTGGGCCAGTGGGTTCAAAATGGTTGACACGGGAAAGGAAAAGCTTCTTAGGTGCACATGGAGGGGTGTTGGAGACAGGTTTGGGAGTGGAGGTAGAGGGAGTGGAAGTATGTGGTGTAGGCTTGCTGTCAGTTGATGCAGGTGCGTGCTTCATCTGCTCATGTCTGGTGGATGGCTATTGCGTGGATGTGTGGCTACGTTTGCGTGTACTAGGAGGAGGGGTGAAAACAGTGGGATTAGACAGGCAGCTAGTGTAGATGGATGTTGTGCATGTGTCTGCAGGTCTGGTGAGTGTGCTGCAAGTGTGTGTGAAAGTTGTTGTGGTGACTGCAGTTGTGGTGTCTGGGGTGCATGAGTGGATGTCAGCAGTCGTGGTGACTGTGAGAATTGTAGCTGGAGCAGTGACTGAGGGTGCAGAGAATGTGGGTGTGCATTGTGAGATGATAGACAGGAAGGAGAGCGTGGTTGACACAGTGGGGGAAGTGGCTGTTGTGGTGTGTGCAATTTGATGTTGGATGTGTGCCTGCTTGTGGTGGGACTTGTAATGCCTGTGTTCCTCTTTGACTTTCTTGTGTGTTGTCTTGGGTGCATGCTTGTCTGTATGTGTGCTTCAGATGGGTGAAGGGAGTGGGGTACTGGAAGGGACAGAGGAGATGGGAGGGGGGAAGGAAGAAACAGGGACACTGGCTGCCGTCAAAGAGGAAGCCAGAGCCTGAAAAGATCTCTGTAGGCCAGACATGGCACCGTGAATGCCTTCCAGGAATGCATTGCATTGCTGCATCTGGGATGCCAGCCCCTGGATGGCATTCACGATGGTTGTCTGCCCTACAGAGATGGTTCACAGGAGGTCAATAGCCTCCTCATTGAGGGCAGCAGGATTGGCTGGGGCAGGGGCAGAGGTGCCTGTGGCGAAGGAGGCGCCCACCCTCCTGGGTGAGCAGGCACAAGCAACTCAGGGGTAGCAACTGGCAGGGGCGGTGCTGGTACGGGGGTGGCAGAAGATCTTGTATATACTGTGTTTCCGGCAGTGTCCGCCAACACCAGGGAGTTGACATCTGAGGAGCTGTCAGAGTCACTACCTGCAGTGGTAGTTGCCTCCCCCATGGTGCTCCCCTTGCCCTCCATCCCACTGGTCCCCTCGGTGTCAATGGTCTCTGCCTCCTGGGTCCTGTGGGCAACAGCATCCCCACTCATCGGTGCCTCTGCTCCTTCGCCAGATGATGCTAATGCACACATGAACACAAGAACACACACAAGGGGTAGAAAAAAAAAAGGATGTAGGCTGTCAATACCTGATTGAATGGCATGTTGGCACGAATGCACTCCCACCTGTCCCTGACACTATCCCTCAACGTCACCCACTACATCAAGGTGGGTACCTCTGAGTGGTGCTCTCGCTACCCACAATACACTGACCTACCTACACTTCACTGCCCAACTACATCACCTTCCATTCTGTACATTTCCAAATAGGTTGAGTTTTAACAAGGGAGAGGGATGCTGTCCCACCACAATGTGTCCAGTCTCAGAGGACCTACATCAGACCCACTAGGCGACCCATGGGACCTGTGACATGGAAAGATACCCACCCCTTTTACACCAAATTCACAATCCCAATTAAGGAAAGGGGGATGCCTGCATGGACATACCTTAGTACCACCAAGCCACTACTTGCCAACCACACTTTTGCACCCAACTATAGTTCACAATAAGCAATGTTAACAGTGGTGGTACTCACCCACTTGTGGCTGATGTGTTGCCTTCAAGAGCCCATCCAACTCAGATTGGCCATCGCTAGAATGGGGGCCATTAGGAGGGGTCATTGGTCTGACGGACACCCCTTCCTTGTTGGGAGGCTGTTCCCAGCTCAGCCTCTGCGGTCTTTAGTGCCCAGCGTCTCAGGTCTTCCCACAGCTTCCTGCAGTGGGCGCTCAGCCAGCTGTACATCCCCAGGGTCCCCACTTCTTTGGCGATGGCTCGCCAGGATCCCTTCTTCTGATGGGCGCTAACCTGCATGTAACAAACAGAGGGAAAGTAGCTGGGAGTGGAGGTGCACCATTAACACATGGGACACAACAATACCTGCAAATTTTCCATTCAAACTTACTGGCATCCATGAGTCTACACACATACACCCTGACACAGACACACTGCACCTATCCATGCCACATTCTCCAGTCACTCGCACAATCCTCCCATGCATTGGCACACATTCCTAGGACCCATGAATACCACTCACCTGGTCCTCTGGTCACACATACAGCTTTGCGTGGAAGAGTAGGACCCAGACCACCAGCTTCTCCAACTCCAACTATGCGAAGGCCAGGGCCCGTTCCCCTGCAGCCCACGCCATTTCTAAGACCAGAGTCAGGACACAGCAGCACAAGCAGAGGAGTAGTGGCCATCTTGAGGTGCAGGAGTCAAGTGCCATAGGCAAACTAAAACAGCAGTGTAGACCGATGCGGTGTGCACCGTCACCTCCGACGGTGAGCTTGATTGGCCCCTGTTACCCATAGACAATAATGTAATCTAATGAGCATACGCACCGCGGTAAACACCGCCTACCGCCATGATGACATATGCCAGTGGTATGATGTCACTTCCTACTCTCCACAACCTGTATGACTGGAGGCTGACATTTTATGTACAGAATATTTACCCAAACAGGATAGGGGCAGTGTATATGGCACCATTTCGTCTACCGTCAGGGAGCTAGAGGTGACATGACAAATTCCTATACCCATATCATGGTTGCGAGTGTGCCTACACTGTTGAATGTCCCATCCACAGCAATCACAACACATTGCCCATTCAGGGTTATATCCTGCTTTGGGACTGTTAATGTTTATTGTGTGTGGAATACACATGGAATGGATGTGAGAGGTGAATGTAGAGTAATCAGTCCTACACAACATCTATCTACCTTTTTCCCCACATAGCTTCCAACCAATGTGGAGACAGAGGGCTTCATCTGTCTACCGACCCCTGGTTGATATGGCTACTATGGAGGAGCCTGAACCGTAACACAATCCGTGAGCTGTGTGACCAATTGGAGCCTGAACACAAGCCTGCAATTAGAAACCCATTTGCCATCCCTCCAACATTGCAGATACTATCAGTCCTACATTTCTTAGCAACTGGATCATTTCAGGTGACAGTGGGCATGGTATCCGGTGTGTCACAGCCAATGTTCAGCAACATCCTTGCAAAATTCCTGAGTGGATTCATACGACACATGCAGAGCTACATCCAGTTTCCCCAAAGCCATGATCTCACTAATGTGAAATCTGATTTTTATGCCATTGCCAACATACCACATATGATTGGTGCCATAGATGGCACCCATATACCAATAATTCCCCCCCAAACAAATGAACAAGTGTAGAGGAATTGAAAAAAACTACCACTCACTGAATGTACAGTTGGTCTGTCTTGCAAATCAGTATTTTATCTCACAGGTGGCTGCACGATTCCCTGGATCTGTCCATGATGCCTACATACTGAGGAACAGCAGTGTGTCACACATGATGGCACTACTACAGGGGGATGAGAGCTTGACTAATAGGTGGGTGTGTATGACACAGATCTGCAATCATACATGACTATCACCTTGTTAGCATTTGAGCAAAGTGTGTTTTTAACTAACGTTTAGCTCTCCTCCCAGGTGATTCAGGATATCCAAACATGCAGTGGCTCCTGACACCTGTGAGAAATCCCAGGACAGATGAAGAACACCGGTACAATGATGCCCATGGCCGCACAAGAAGGGTGATTGAGTGGACTATTGGGCTCCTGAAGGCCAGATTCCGCTGCCTGCACATGTCTGGTGGATCACTGCACTATGCCCCTGACAATGTGTGTCAGAATGTAGTGGCCTGCTGCATGCTCCATAATTTGGCTCTGAGGAAACATGTTCCACTACTGGAAGAGGAGGATGCTACACTGCCACCCATGGCATCTCAGGGGATGGATGACAGTGATGGAGAAGATGAGGAGGATGACGTTGACTCAAGGAGCCAGCTAATACAGCCCTACTTCCAATGAATCTCAGGTACATGTTGAGTGTTGTGTTAGCTAGTTTGACTGGACGTCAGTGCCAGATGGTGACTGTACCTCTACAGTACTGTGTGGATAGGAGTATGTGTATGTGTGGATGCCTGGGGATCCACTTTTATTATCTGCAGAGTGTTGAACAGAGTGGTCACAGTAGTTTTACACATCATCATTACCTGGATGACACTGTGGTGGCTTTATTCTCCACATATCTCTGACAGGGCTGGTGTCTGGAGCTCATCAGGATATTCTTAATGGATGTGACACATGTTGTAGAACAAGGGCTGATAGTTGTCCTGATAAGTTGGCATTCCTAGACAATAAGGTGGGTGATGTAATTTTCTGTTGTCATCTGCCACTCTACATACATATCCATGTAAATATATTTTATTTTACAAATATCTGAGTAGTGCATGGCCCACATTAGGTATATGTGCTACCCTTTGCCTATGCTGTATGGGGGGGTGTATGTCTGGCAGCAAATGTGGCAACAGTTGTATTGGTACAGTGCAGTTAAATGTGTGTTGCATTTCTCTATTTCTGCTATGGTGTCCTACCCATGACATATGGTTACATCATGGATGTTGATGGGATGAGTTTACCACTACTGGAGTGTACACTGTCACATACTTACCATCCACCTCTCTGTACAATGTGTTCCTGCAAGATGTGTGTCATGTTTGATGATGTCAGTTACATGTAAATCTGAAACATTGGTATGAAATAAAAACAATATCTTGGTGTGATCAGGTACGGTTTATTGATGTTGTGCATCACAATAGGGATGGGAATGTGGAAGGGATTGGGCACACGGTGAACAAAATACTCTGTTACAGTTCCACAAGCTGTTAGCAACACAGGAGCAAAATAGACGGGGCCAATGTGAAATGGGCAAATGGCAGTGGATAGTCAACAAGATGGCTCAGTGACACACAAGGGAGAGTCACTTCTTGGCAGTGGGCCTGGTCTTGGCTACTGAGTCACTGAGTTTTCTGGGTCTCCGGCCACATTTGCGAGGGGGATCCTCAGCTACAGGGGTAGTGGTGCTGGTGTCCTGTGAGTCCTCTGGCAGGGCCATCAGTGCACTGGCTGCTGCAGATGTTGATGGCTGGTCTGTGTCCTGGGTAGTAGAAGAGCCCTGCTGGTGGGTGGTGGACTCTGACATTATGTAAGGCAACCTCTGCAGCACCCCTGCAATGGAGGCCATGGTAACATTGAGTTGTTTCCATTGCTTCATGGCCTCCTGGTGGTGTGACATCTGCAGCCTCTGTTTGCCCTGCAACATGGCCAGGATCTGGCCTATCCTGTCCTAGGAATGGTGGTATGCCCCCAGGACCGCTGATATGGCCTCATGGGCAGCCACATCCCTCCTTGACCCACCCACTGTGCCACTGACACCCTCCTACTGGACCTAGCCCTCTAGGCCTGTGTTTCCATCACAGGTGGGCAAGTCCCACTTGCGCTGGGGCCTTCATCGTCCTGCCTAGTGGTGGGTGATGACTCCAATCCCTCTACAGGTGGGCAGACAGTCTGTGGCCTGGAGACACTGGTGTGGGGACGTTGGGCCACTGGTGATGGTTGTGGCTGAGTGGTGGTTGTGTGAGTGGTGCTTCTGGAGTCTGACTGCCCAGGGCTGTGGGATGGGCCAGGGAACTCCTCTTGGTCCAGCCATGCTGTTGCACTCTCCTCACTGGAACCTTCTTCTTCTGGTGGGGGACGTGCACTTCTTGCACTCTCAGGCCTGGTGTCATGGGCTGTGGTACCTGTGTGTCACATCAATGTGTATTTAGTTTCCTGCAATGTGGAATGACTTTTGGCTAGTGGATGATGATGCCTTGGCAGTGCTGGAGGGGATTTGGCATTGACAGTAGTGCCCCAGAGTATTTGTGTAGTTTTCTATGTGTTTGTTTTGTAGTTTTTGCCATTGTCGTATTTCTCTTCTGTTTTCTGCCCCTTGTGCTGCCATTACAATTTCCCTTGCAGCACTAGCCACCTGTTTTTTGTGCTTCTGTTAGACCTGACAGCCTTAGGGTGGTCACCCCTAACTTTTTGCCTGCCTCCCTCCACTTTTTTTGCTGGTTTTTAGACTCTGCACACTTTACCACTGCTAACCAGTGCTAAGGTTTATATGCTCTCTCCCTTTAAACATGGTAACATTAGATCATACCCAATTGGACTATTTAATTTACTTATAAGTCTCTAGTACTGTGCACTATATGTGCTCAGGGCCTGTAGATTGAATGCTACTAGTGGGCCTCCAGCACTGGTTGTGCACCCACTTAAGCAGCCCCTTAACCTTGTCTCAGGCCTGCCATTGAAAGGCCAGTGTGTGCAGTTTCACTGCCAATTCGACTTGACATTTAAAAGTACTTGCCAAGCCTAAAACTCACCTTTTTCTACATATAAGACACCCATAAGGTATGCCCTAGGTTACCCATAAGGTAGGGTGCTGTTCAGGCAAAAGGCAGGACATGTACCTATGTAGTTTACATGTCCTGGTAGTGTAAAACTCCCAAATTTGTTTTTACACTGCTGTGAGGCCTGCTCCCTTCATAGGCTAACATTGGGGGTGTCCTCATATATTCTTTGAGTGGTAGCTGCTGATCTGAAAGGTGTAGGAAGGTCATATTTAGTATGGCCAGAATGGTGATATAAAATCCTGCTGACTGGTGAAGTTTGATTTAATATTACTATTTTAAAAATGTAACTTTTAGAAAGTCAGCATTTCTCTGCACTGAAATCTTTCTGTGCCTTACAATGCACGTCTGGCTGGGTTTAGTTGACAGCTCCTTATGCATTCACTCAGACACACACCAAACACAGGATACTCAGTCTCACTTGCATACATCTGCATTTTGAATGGGTCTTCCTGGGCTGGGAGGGTGGAGGGCCTGCTCTCACACAAAGGACTGCCACACCCCCTACTGGGACCCTGGAGGACAGGACTGAACTGAAAGGGGACCTGGTGCACTTCTAAGCCACTCTTTGAAGTCTCCCCCACTTCAAAGGCACATTTGGGTATATAAACAAGGCCTCTGCCCCTTCCAACTCAGGCGCTTCCTGGAGAAGAAACTTGTAACCAGAACTTGCATCCAGCAAAGAAGAACTGCCAGGCTGCCCAAAGGACTCACCTGACTGCTTTCTGTGAAGGACTGCTGCCTTGCTGTTGCCCTGCTGCCTTGCTGCTCCCTGGCTGTGGTGAAGAAGTGCCCTCCAAGGGCTTGGATAGAGCTTTCCTCCTGTTCCCTGAAGTCTCAGGACCAAAAAGACTTCTCTCTTGCAACTGGACTCCTTGTGCGGCGAAACTTTGACGCACAGCTTGCTAAAACTGATGCACAGCCTTCCCCGCGGTGAGAAATTCACTGCACGCCGAACCAGAATGACGCAGCCTGACTTTGCAAGGAGAAGATTGATGCGGCGCCTGCGTTGCAACCGGAACTTCGACGCACGGCCCACCGGATCGACGCACAGCTGACCTGGGACGACGCAGCCTGACTTCCAGATGGGAAGAAACTTCCAAGCAACGCCCACCAGAATGATGCAGCGCTTGTGACTTTGCTCCATAAGCCCAGGATTCCATGCACAGACCCCGGGCGTCTGATACCCCGCAACCCCAGGAGGATCCATGACCGAGCGCCAGGAATTGACGCACAGCCATCCCTGCGTGGAAACTAAATGACGCATCACCATGTGCGGCCCGAGATATCGACGCACACCCCCTTTGTTTCCACGCTTCTCCTCTGCTGCCCATTGCGGAGATTGTTCACGCGAACCAGGTACTTTATGCTTAAAAAAAACTTTGTTTGCTTTAAAAAGTCTTAAAACACTTTATATCACTTTTCAGTGATATCTCTACATTTACTTATTGCATCTTTGATCATTTTGACCTGCAAATTTCCAGATAAATATTATATATTTTTCTAAACACTGTGTGGTGTATTTTTGATGTGCTATATTGTGTTATTGTATGATTTATTGCACAAATACTTTACACATTGCCTTCTAAGTTAAGCCTGACTGCTCAGTGCCAAGCTACCAGAGGGTGGGTACAGGATAATTTGGATTGTGTGTGACTTAACCTGACTAGAGTGAGGGTCCTTGCTTGGACAGGGGGTAAACTGACTGTCAACCAAAGAACACATTTCTAACAGCTCCCATTCCCAGTCCCTTGCATGCAGGGGCACATCGGGATAGGTGTGATGAACTTTTGGATTAAGGCATTGGTGGTGCATTGTGAGGGATGTAGTACAGCATACATTACATGTCGGAGTTGGTGTTTGTGCTCACAGAAAGGTGTTGTGATTTGGATGGGCTGTTGTGGGCATGCAGGGATTCTGGGTACAGTTGAATGTGGGATAGTGGATGAGCATGGGATAGGGTGTTTAGTGCTAGTTATAGGGGTAGGGTGAGACATGCATTGCAGGTGGGATTCATGGTAGGGTAGATGATCTGACTTAACCAAGTCCAATCCTCCAGTGAGTCCAGTCAGGCCCTCTAGATGCAGGATAGCCAAGACCTTCTCCTCCCAGTCGGTGTATTCAGGAAGTGGAGGGGGGCCACCGCCAGTCTTCTGCACTGCAATTTGATATCATGATGCAATGGACCATACCTTCCCCCGCAGGTCGTTCCACCTCTTCCTGATGACGTTCCATGTGCATGGATGGTTTCTTACTGCATTCACCTTGTTGACAATTCTCTGCCATAGCTTCATCTTCTTGGCGATGGATGTCTGCTGTATGCGTGCCCCAAACAGCTGTGGCTTGTTCCTGAGTATTTCGCCGGCCATGGTTCTTAGCTCCCTGTCAGTGAAGCAGGGTGCTTAGGGGGTTCCATGGTGTGATGTGTGTGGTGTTGTAAGGGTGAGTTGGCGGGGGTGGTGTGGTGTGTATGTACGTGAGGGTCCTGGCTGGGGGTGTGTGGTGGTTGTATAGTTTGTGTTGTATAGTGCGTGTGTGTATATGACTTGTGTACCAGATTTGTAGAGTGTGTGTACGGTGTTTGTGGCGTTAGCTATGGTGCAATTGGCATTGCAATCGATTGAGGGGTATAAGTCTATGTGTTTTATAGTGCTGTGTGGGTAAGTGTCGGTGTGCAAATGTGTCTCAGGTGTGTGTCTTTTGAATAACCCAATGCATGGTGTTGTTCTTGGTGAGTGCCATCACTATCTGCGGCGGTCCGTACCGCCAATGGTGATCCGCCATTGAATGACCGTGGGGCTGATTTGTGATTCAAATTATGGTGGGCTTTTTGTTGGTGTGGCAGTGACTGGTTGCTGAGTCCTGCCTTTCCGCCATCATTGGCCCTGGCGGTGTGTGAAATGTAAGACATTTTTGGCGTTTTCCCTTTTTGTACTCACAATATGGCAGAATGCATTCCGCAAACACTGCAGGTCTTTTTGCGGCCGCAAGCACAGCGGTGGGCGGTGTTTACCACCAAACTCATAATGAGGGCCAAAATGTCTACATCATTAACTCTAGAATCTGAATGTCATTCAATAAATCCCAAATTAGGTGTGAACTAGCCCCTTTTGTGCAAGACTTTCCAGTTTCTAATAATATGCTAGTGCTAACTACGGTGATTTAGCTATGTTATTTTCCATCATGGTTATAAAAGTATGTAGGAAGCCTATGTCCTGCAAGCAAACCCTTGGGCCCTATTCGCTCTAATGCTCTGAATGCCACCATTTGTGTATTGCATGTTCATATGTCTTATATTGACTGTTCAATATCAAAAAGACTGTAACTTCCAAACAAAAAATAGCTAAAAATATATTGACATGGTTCCTTCCAGAATTGATTAAATAAAGAGTCTAAAACATGTTAGAATGTATTGACGCTTACCTTCTGAAGTAACTAGGGGAATTTCACTATTGGTTCCAAAGAAACAGTTTTACTTTTTCTTTACAAGAAACTTTACAGACTTAGGGGGTCATTACGACTCCCGGCGGTCGGTGTAATAGTGGCAGTAGTACCGCCAACAGGCTGATGGTACATACCACCACTATTATGACATTGGCGGTTTGGCCAAAGCCAAACTGCCAATTCAACACACTGACCGCCATGGCAGTAACTACCGCTAGGCTGGAGACTACAGTCTCCAGCCCGGCGGCCGTCACTAGGCTGCCCATGGCAATATGACCCTGCCCACTGCCATGGTTTCTGTGGCTTCGGTATCGCCACGAAAACCACTGCGGTAGGCAACATCAGTGGCAGGGAATTCTTTCTCTGGCACTGATAGGGGTCTCCCCTGTCCCGCTCCCCAAGGCCCTGCCTCTTCCGACCCCCGACATACACACACCTACACGCACGCACATACACACTCATACACACACACATACCCACATTCACCCACCCACGCATGCATACATTCATACACACACACAGCAACACTCACAAACATACATACTAACACACACGCAATCACACGACACAACATACACGTACACTCACACCCATTCATGGTCACACGCATTACACACGCCTCATACCTGCATGCAGGCACACAAACACAGTCACACACACCCCCACACACACAACACCCCCCGTTGGAGAACGCGACTTACCTGCTTGCAGGGGGTCCTCAGGCAGGAGACCGGAATCGGCACTGCTGCCAGCAGCAGCTTCCACCAGCAGAACACCGCCAGGCCGTATCATGGGTCATGATATGGTCAGCGGCGTTTGGCTGGCATGGCATTGCTGCTGGCAGCAGCACCACCTTACTGCCGTCCGCCGCCATAACCGTAGCCGGAGTTCTGCCAGAATTCCGGCTATGGTCATATTTTGGTTAACGGTTAGTAGCTACGGCGACCTTATGTTGGGGGTAGGTGGCATTTGCTACCAATGTTATAATCAGGGCCTTAGTTCATTTTATTGCATTTAGAAAATTAAACCTTCTTTACTATTTATAGCGGGCTATATAGTGTTTGGCAGATGAGAGATATCCACCAATTATTAACACATTTTCCATCAACCCTTGTTCAACGTGTATTCTAGGCCTTAGAAAAAATTAAATTACACAGAAATTGAGAAATTACTCAACTTTGAGTTACACAGCATTAGTGGAATTTGTAGAAATTCTGAATTATGTGACATTGTGCACCTTTTGTATTAGAGCACACACCTTGTTCACAAAATTCTTATGAGCTGCTAACAGGAGACTGGTTCACACACTAAATATATAAGGTATTTTCTGCTCAAACCATTCTCCTCTCATAATCTTGTAAAACGTCACTCAAGGAAAAAGAGTGACATGAGATTCCATGAAACCACATTTCACTAAGAAACTGTAATTTAAAAAAAAGCATGGAATTTTGTGAAATTTCATGCAAACAAATATGTGTGATTTTCCACATCCCTAGTGCGTACCTCTATATGCAATGCCTTGTGTGAATGGGACAACTGACAATGTTTGGCAGCAACAAACTCTAAATAACTGCCAAATTCCTTTTTTTCCATATGACTTTTTGATTTATTTGTTATACATCATGTGCCATGCACATTCTTCAGGTGCTTGCCTTGATGGTCAGTAAGAGCTATCAAATTTGAGCCCAGGATAAAGTTTAATCCAACTATATTTATTTCTTTCAGCCCCGCTGTCTGGGCAGAATGAGACCTCTGCCCCTCCTGATATAATGACTATGACCTCTCTTCCTCTAGCCTAGTTCATTTGCTTGAATAATTGTTACATTGTCAGCCTAAACACGCATTACCATTTTATGTGTTTATGCACCTCTGATATTTGCCACACAAGTCACTTACTGATGTCTGCACTCTCACCTTGCTCCAATGTTTCAAGCACTTGCTGTAGAAGTTCTACATATTAAAACATTCATGTAAGTACTGGATTTGGTAACTTGTTGCATCATCTTGCATATATGTTGCTTCATTGAAGAATATGCCAATCTGGCTTAGATTTGGACTTTAAGGCCTCATCGCAATTTAGAAATTGACTTTCTAGTCTACCTTACATGTGGGAGTTACTGACTATATTGAGAGATGGGCTTCAGGATGTCCAAAGAGGAATGTTGTCTTCGCAAGTGGTTATTTTGAGAACTATGAGGATGCCTAATATGTCTGAATCATTGGGATGGGTGACAAGTTAGCATTGTGCTTAGACCTGGTGATATCTTTTCTGATGGCTTGACATTATGAATAGGTCGTAAATGAATAATGGGAAAGTGTCTGTAAGAATGATATTAATTCTTGACTGGTTTGGGTGATCATTTGTGAGTGGCTGTCAGTGCGTCTTGAGTGGAATAGTGGCCTCTCAATCCATTTTTTATGAGAGCCATTCAGAGGACAATGTGGATATAATAACTGCTCAAGCATTATGCCAGATTTGTACATTTTGATTCTGTTCTGTATTTTGTCATGGTATGCAAGAGATCAATTCAAGGAGCTAAGCTTTCAGTTTCTTAGTGGAGTTCCAAAGGGAGGTTTATAGTCCTTTTGATGAGTGTGATTGATCTAGTAAATGAATGTGAATGTGACGAGGTTACATTGCAATGTGAATCACCAACATCATCACCGATAACATGAATGCTAAGATGGTGTAACAAGGGTAATAGTGCAAATAGATTTTAATTAATTCAAAACCAAATCTGATTAAATAGCATAACCTTAATTTGCATAAGATCACAGGTACCAAGTCTCAAACTAGGAGCAAAGGTGTTAATGCAAGAAAGTTAAACATCATATGCCTGAATCCTTGGTTGTTTTCTTAGCTTTGAGATTTCTACTGCAGGGTTTATAAGTGCCAGCTCACACACGGCACCACTGGATTGTCTTTGCACTATAGCACTAATGCCTACATCTTTGGTAAAATTGCTTTTCTTTATTGACATCATTGACTTGCAACCCTTGTACTGTACCATATTTTACTATTCACTCAGTGCAGTTTTGCTCATTTTCACATAGTGCTCAGCTGCATGAATGTTAGTACATCTGGGACCAGTGCTTAATTTGAGTTGGTAGTTTCCTGTGCTCACCACCAGAACTTTTCTGTCAACAATGGTATTATGACAGTCTTCCACATGTTGGTGCTGTCTTTCTAATTTACAAATGAGTAAAACAACAGGTATTTAGTAATTCTATATACATTTGCCCCTTAGCTACTGCCCCCGGCCCCAGGGCTGTGCATTTTTTGGTCTATTTGTATTAGTTCACGCTTAGGCTCCATTACTTTTTCCACATAAGGGTTCCACACCAAATTTGCATCCTTTTTTTCAACATACTGAGGATTGTAAAGGTACAAAGGGTTTGGGGATTCACTTGGAGGGGATGAAGAAAATAAGTAGGATATAGCAAAATGTTGAGTTTTTTTAGAAAAATCGGAAAAAGTGATCCTGATAAAAGTGTCGTTTTTTTCACCCTAAAAATAGCTTTTAGGAACATGCAGAGCTGAACCTAAAAACCTAATTTTGTACCACTGTTTTGGCATTTTCTAAGAGGTAGCTTATTTTCCCTATTTTTTTGTGTATTGAACCTACTTCCATTTTGTGGTGGATACCAGTGTGAAACCCACGGGTGATCTAGAAATGTATAGATTTCTGAAAGGTAGACAAAATTACATATTCAGCAAGGGGTCATATGTGTAGAGCCCTCAAGGTTTTGCCAACGAAAATATTGAAATAAAGAAATGATGGGAAAAAAACAGGTATTTGTGACAACATTTTCATCGGTAACTTTTTGTCACAATGGCCAATTGACAAAAGCAATATACCAGTGCGCCTGCTAAACCTTTCTGGTTATGAGGATATATATACAACAAGTGAGCTGCACTGTGCAATGGTTTTTCATTGAGTACCGAGTATAAACCAATTATTATACCAAAATAGGCAGAGTGAAAAATGGGTATCAAGGACACTTAAGTACTTTTCAAATGGGCACAAGATATGAAGTTTAGAAGCAGTGGTTATTTTTACATCTCTGAATCTGTGGGTACCGTACTAGTATATGACTTGGAGGGTATTTTTCAAAATGTCATCTTTCTAATACACTGGTTTACATTTCAAAGGCACAAATGCAGTGATATCCAATAAGTAATAACAAATGTTCTACCATTCTATGCTCCCACATGTCTCCCGATAAAAATGATACCTCACTTGTGAGGATGTAGTGCAGCAGTCAGAGTGACCGCCTTGGGTGCTAGAGATCCAAGTTTGATCCTTGGTGTCGTGCAACGTACTGTGATTCTGGGTAAATTACTTAATCTCTCCATGCCCATGGAGAGTGCCTGAAGACCCTCATGGGTGATACGTTGTGCTATATATATTTACATTACATTTAAATTACATTACTTGTGTAGGTAGGCCTAGTGCCCACAACATGAAATGGTCCAAAATGCAAGATGGGTGCAGCAGATTTTTCCACTAAAATCTGACCATTTAATTCCAATGTGGGTAGCTCGAGATTTTGTACCCTAACTCATTTGGTCCCTTGTGAAACCGAGTCAATCTGTACATTTATGAAACCTAGATACTCAGAGTGGACTCACCTGCCCGGCTCTCACCACGCTTTGTTATCCAGAATCCCTTGCAAATCCTCAAGCTTTCACTAACAAAATCACACTTTCCTCACATTTCTGTGATGTAAATTCTGGAATCTGCAGGGGCCACAAACCTCCTTGTACCCCAGCATTTCTCAAGGTCTCCTAATAAAAACACTACCTCATTTGTGTGGGTAGACCAAGTGTCCTCAAGAAGAAACAGCCCAAAACGTATTGTAGTGGTAATGATAATTAAGGTTGGTGTACTAAATAGTCCTGGGGTCGGCAACCATTTAGGGATCCATAGCAAGCCCAGACATTTCTGAAAAGTAGACATCAAGGGGATCCAGGGAGATGCCACTTGTGGGGATCCCCCAAAGCTGTCTTGCCCGGAATACACTGCAAAGGTGAAACGTTGAAGAAAAACACTCTCTTTCCTTGCAGTTCTGTGGCGTGAACTACAGGAGTGAAGGGATTCACAAATTTCCTACCACACTGCATTCCCTCACTTGTCCCAATAAAAACACAACTTCACTGGTGTACCTGGGTCTAGTTCTCATGGCAGGAATGGATCACCCTAGGGTCAATGGCAGTCCTTGCATGAGGACTACTGTTGACATAGTGTGATTCATTCCTAATGAGAGCCACACGAGTCATGTAGCCCTGGACTGCCCTGGTTGTCCAGATTTGTAAAAATGTGGAGCTGTGCCTCAGTATTGGCTGAGCTACGACCTACAATCCATAGCTGCTAATAATGACAAAAAGCCAAGGAGTTCTTACTTAGTAAGGGCCATCTTACTGCCACATATATAAATCTGGTACTCATTTGTTAAAGATAATCCACCACTTACACTGGTTAATTTTAGCACATCCAGAAATGATGGCTTCGAAAGCAGAAGTACTTATCAAAGTATCTGAATACTGAAACCAAGACTTCAGAATGTCAGCCATAAATCCCGGTAAAGGCAAAAACTGCTTTATGGTGCATTCACCTGCCATTCATGCACCACAAACAAGACTTTCATACCGCCAAGGCACAATCTAACCAATCAGTGCACTCACATCAACTTACCACCACAATGCAAGGGCCCATCACATTCATACTCCACAGGATGGAATACGTTTGACTATATTTTACCACCTGTCAAGCAACCGTCTCCTTTCATTACTGAACGAATGCCTAGTGAGCATTTACTAATGGCTCCCCTGACAGCCACATAAGGCTCGGCAATTCATGTCTTTCATGCACCTTAAGTGCACTCACTGCACTAAATCCAACTATATCCAGTTTGGGGATACAAGATGGGGGTGTCCGAGTATGTCCATGAGGAATCCTTTCTTGAACTAAGTGACCATAACTACCTTTGAAACCAAGGCAAACATGCTAGAAAATGTTCCTAGATTCTCTAAAAAGAATGTGATGACCTCTGAAAAACTGTAGTTTTTGACACACAGGCTAGTCTGTGAGAATGTAGCATATGTCCCAACCACCATTATGTGCAGTGCTGTGATGGTAAAGCACTTATCATACAGCAAACTGAACATCTGCTAAGTTCTGACAACGGATGAACATGGCAAGCAGGCTAAGCATTGACTCATAAGTGCTACAGTAATTCAGTACTGGAGCGAGTGCAGCCCCAATGGCTTTGAATCCATAGAAGAAGATGAAGTAATGGCATGTGTATTTGTACTACCTATACTATCTACCTTCTACCTATGCAATGTCCCTGGGACAGCACACCTACCATAAGCTTTTCTTACCTGTTCCTGTCTCTAGATTCATCAGAGTTCTGACTAATCCCGTATAATTTCCAAGTGAACATATACTAATCCCTTCCTTCTCTACCTACTTGAAGCTCAGGAAAACATATCTTTTATGAGATATCAGCAAACTTACTGTGCTAAATCCAACTGTATCCGTTTTGTTGATTCAAGTTGTGGGTGTACGAGTATGTCTCCCGGGGCCTGTTCCCCAAACTAAGCGAGCATAACTACCATTGAAACTAAGGCAAACTTGCTGGGGAATACTGCCAAAGCTCCCTAAAGTAATAAGCCAAACAAATGTCCTGTGGGACTCATTCAGCAACACTTCTACTTTTGTTTTGACAGTGTGAAAATCCAATTAGTAACTTGTATCATACCCTATGTTATTGAAGAACAGTATAGGACACAATATCTTTGAAAGAGGATTGTTTTCACATCTTACACTAAGGATGTGAAAGCAATCATCTTACTACATATTGGGGCAGATTTACAAGAAAGTGGCTCATCGGTCCCAATGCAACACTTTTCTTGCATCCCTCTACCGCCACCTAACAACACCATGGTTGAGCCGTATTTCTAATACAGCCCGCCATGGCGGTCGTTAACCCAAAAGCGTCAACATTTTTAATGCTATTGTGACGATCTGCTGCACTAGTGTCAAAGCACAAGAAGGCCCATAGGTTAATATGGGTGCATAATTTTAACACCTGCTTTTGCAATACCATTGGTTATAATACAAGTTGGTAACTAAGGGGGTCATTCTGACCCCGGCGGTCAGAGACCGCCGGGGCCAGGGTCGGCGGGAGCACCGCCGACAGGCCGGCGGTGCCCCGCAGGGCATTCTGACCGCGGCGGTTCGGCCGCGGTCAGATGCAGAAAACCGGCGGTCTCCCGCCGGTTTTCCGCTGCCCTTGTGAATCCCCCATGGCGGCGGAGATGGGGATTCTGACACCCCCTACTGCCATCCTGTTCCTGGCGGGTCTCCCGCCAGGAACAGGATGGCGGTAGGGAATGCCGCGGGGCCCCTGGGGGCCCCTGCAGTGCCCATGCCAATGGCATGGGCACTGCAGGGGCCCCCGTAAGAGGGCCCCACTTTGTATTTCAGTGTCTGCTTTGCAGACACTGAAATACGCGACGGGTGCCACTGCACCCGTCGCACCTTCCCACTCCGCCGGCTCAATTCTGAGCCGGCGTCCTCGTGGGAAGGTTGATTTGCCCTGGGCTGGCGGGCGGCCTTTTGGCGGTCGCCCGCCAGCCCAGGGCAAATCCCAAAATACCCTCAGCAGTCTTTCGACCGCGGAGCGGTATTTTGGTGGGGGAAGTCTGGCAGGCGGCCTCCGCCGCCCGCCAGACGCAGAATCATCCCCTAAGTTTGCACACTTTCAAAGCAAATAGATGTGTTGGTGAATAAGTCCCACAGGCCATTTATTTGACGTATTACACTTACTCTGGTTCTCGTGGGCAATCAGGGTGGTCATTGTGTAATATACATAGGTTCCTTAACAAGCACTTCACTAGTCAAGCTTTCAAGATTTTGCCATACAAGGTGTTCCAAAACAATGTGACACATGTTCTGTCCAGCGGTGTGTGCAATGTGGGGATTATAATGCACTTGTCAATCAGCAAACAGAACACCTATCATGCTCTGACTGTGCATAAAGGTGTGGAGCAGGCCATACGGAAGTCCATGATTTCCTGAAGTAGAGGAACTAATGTTTTGTGGCTGCTTGCCTAGTGAAGTAGTGGCCCATGAACAGTAGATATCCATGCACAGCCAGGTTTACCTAATGACAGTTCCACTTCAATCAATTTCCCAGTAATTTGCTTTAGTATGATACATCATACAACATAAAACAAGAAGGAAAACACAAGGCTGGCCAAGATGGGCACAGTGGTCAGTAAACGCATCTCTCCTGTCTCTTTCCCTGCTTCGAGCACACTTTACAATGACAACATGCTCAATCCTTTTTCAGTGAGTTAGGAATGCGAACAGCAAAGTGTCGCTCCTGAAATCTTGCACATCCTCCAGAACACATAAAGTAGAGGCTACTGTTTGTGTAGCAGTGAGACTTTTAATTGCCTTTTTAATAACAGGCAATTAAAAGTCAAGGAAAGACATAAGTCGTCCTGTGGCTGAGTGACGATAAACAACATAGGCATTGTATGTTGCCATCTTGATAAGGTGGGTAACAGTTTCTTGTACTTGGTCATTCTTGTCCACTCCGCCTACGTACTTGTAATCAAGTATACAGGTGGGCTTGTAAGCTTTGTCCATTTGACCACAAACCCTGGCGGGGAAGTGCTTTCATCATGAATTGTAGGGAGCATGTACACATCACACCTATATAAGAATTGAATGCGAGTAGTTGGTTGGAATTCATTGCAGTGCTCTGGGATTTCTGAAGCTTCTTGCAAACAAGCTACTGTGTGAATCCTTTGCACTGTACCGCAGACCACAGTGCCAGCTTTGTAGAGCTCACTGAGCAGCTCTACTCCTGTAAAGAAATTGTCCACATAAAGATTTTAACCTTTGTGAAGGAGTGGCTGGACAAGCTTCCATGCAATCTTTTCTGTGACCCCTTGTGTGGGAGGGCAATCTACAAAGTTTAGAGTGGAGTCCTTCTCTGTATACACTCTCAAGCTGTACACATAGCCGTTACAGAGCTCTCACACATGCACACCTTGATGTCATAGCAAGCTCTTTTGCCTGTGATGTACTTTCTGAACAGCAGCCGCCCTTTGTATAGGACCTAGGACTACTCAACAGCTATATTCTTTCCCGAGTACAAATCTGTGGAAAACTGACAGACAAATGTTTCACAAGGGGCCGAAATTTGCAATGAAGCAGTATTGGTATTGAAATGCAGCATGTGCTGCAATAGCAAAAACCAATCACTGCTCATGAACGGTGTGAAGATGGGGGTTACTAAAACCGATCAAGTAGACAAGTAGGACTGCAAGGTTGGTTTCTGCACTAACCCCATTTTGAATATAAGGCCCAAAAAAATCTTCAGCTCCTCCAGTGAAGTGGGAGTCCACTGGCATACCCTAATATGAAGCCCTAGAGGGCCTCCATGCTCCCTCAGAAATTATTTGGCATACAAATTTGTTTGCTGTACAATTTGCTCAAGGAAGTCAACATCCAAAAAGAGAGGGACATTGTCAATTGGCAAAAAGTCAGCCGCATCGACTTTATATCCAGCATAGCAAGTGAAAAGTGGAATTTGGTGCTGAACTAAATTGAGGGGCTGCCAAGAAGGCATTCCATCTGTGTTTGTGTAGGAAAGTACCATCTTGCCTGGCATGTTACCCCCATTTTTCACTGTATATATGTTGTTTTAGTTGTATGTGTCACTGGGACCCTGGTAACCCAGGGCCCCAGTGCTCATAAGTGTGCCTGAATGTGTTACCTGTGTAGTGACTAACTGTCTCACTGAGGCTCTGCTAATCAGAACCTCAGTGGTTATGCTCTCTCATTTCTTTCCAAATTGTCACTAACAGGCTAGTGACCATTTTTACCAATTTACATTGGCTTACTGGAACACCCTTATAATTCCCTAGTATATGGTACTGAGGTACCCAGGGTATTGGGGTTCCAGGAGATCCCTATGGGCTGCAGCATTTCTTTTGCCACCCATAGGGAGCTCTGACAATTCTTACACAGGCCTGCCACTGCAGCCTGAGTGAAATAACGTCCACGTTATTTCACAACCATTTTACACTGCACTTAAGTAACTTATAAGTCACCTATATGTCTAACCTTTACCTGGTAAAGGTTAGGTGCAAAGTTACTTAGTGTGAGGGCACCCTGGCACTAGCCAAGGTGCCCCCACATTGTTCAGAGCCAATTCCCTGAACTTTGTGAGTGCGGGGACACCATTACACGCGTGCACTACATATAGGTCACTACCTATATGTAGCTTCACAATGGTAACTCCGAATATGGCCATGTAACATGTCTATGATCATGGAATTGCCCCCTCTATACCATCCTGGCATAGTTGGCACAATCCCATGATCCCAGTGGTCTGTAGCACAGACCCTGGTACTGCCAAACTGCCCTTCCTGGGGTTTCACTGCAGCTGCTGCTGCTGCCAACCCCTCAGACAGGCAGCTGCCCTCCTGGGGTCCAGCCAGGCCTGGCCCAGGATGGCAGAACAAAGAACTTCCTCTGAGAGAGGGTGTGACACCCTCTCCCTTTAGAAAATGGTGTGAAGGCAGGGGAGGAGGAGCCTCCCCCAGCCTCTGGAAATGCTTTCTTGGGCACAGATGTGCCCAATTCTGCATAAGCCAGTCTACACCGGTTCAGGGACCCCTTAGCCCCTGCTCTGGCGCGAAACTGGACAAAGGAAAGGGGAGTTTCCACTCCCCTGACCTGCACCTCCCCTGGGAGGTGTCCAGAGCTCCTCCAGTGTGCTCCAGACCTCTGCCATCTTGGAAACAGAGGTGCTGCTGGCACACTGGACTGCTCTGAGTGGCCAGTGCCACCAGGTGACGTCAGAGACTCCTGCTGATAGGCTCCTTCAGGTGTTAGTAGCCTTTCCTCTCTCCTAGGTAGCCAAACCCTCTTTTCTGGCTATTTAGGGTCTCTGTCTCTGGGGAAACTTTAGATAACGAATGCAAGAGCTCATCCGAGTTCCTCTGCATCTCCCTCTTCACCTTCTGATAAAGAATCGACCGCTGACCGCGCTGGAAGCCTGCAAACCTGCAACATAGTAGCAAAGACGACTACTGCAACTCTGTAACGCTGATCCTGCCGCCTTCTCGACTGTTTTCCTGCTTGTGCATGCTGTGGGGGTAGCCTGCCTCCTCTCTGCACCAGAAGCTCCGAAGAAATCTCCCGTGGGTCGACGGAATCTTCCCCCTGCAACCGCAGGCACCAAAAAGCTGCATTACCGGTCCCTTGGGTCTCCTCTCAGCACGACGAGCGAGGTCCCTCGAATCCAGCGACTCTGTCCAAGTGACCCCCACAGTCCAGTGACTCTTCAGCCCAAGTTTAGTGGAGGTAAGTCCTTGCCTCACCTCGCTGGGCTGCATTGCTGGGAACCGCGACTTTGCAGCTACTCCGGCCCCTGTGCACTTCCGGCGGAAATCCTTTGTGCACAGCCAAGCCTGGGTCCACGGCACTCTAACCTGCATTGTACGACTTTCTAAGTTGGTCTCCGGCGACGTGGGACTCCTTTGTGCAACTTCGGCAAGCACTGTTTCACGCATCCTCGTAGTGCCTGTTTCTGGCACTTCTCCGGGTGCTACCTGCTTCAGTGAGGACTCTTTATCTTGCTCGACGTCCCCTCTCTCTTCAGGTCCAATTTGCGACCTCCTGGTCCCTCCTGGGCCCCAGCAGCGTCCAAAAATGCCAAACGCACGATTTGCGCCTAGCAAGGCTTGTTGGCGTCCTTTCGGCGGGAAAACACTTCTGCACGACTCTCCACGGCGAGAGGGATCCGTCCACCAAAGGGGAAGTCTCTAGCCCTTTTCGTTCCTGCAGAAACCTCAGCTTCTTCTGTCCAGTCAAAGCTTCTTTGCACCCGCAGCTGGCATTTCCTGGGCATCTGCCCATCTCCGACTTGCTTGTGACTTTTGGACTTGGTCCCCTTGTTCCACAGGTACCCTAGATTGGAAATCCACAGTTGTTGCATTGTTGGTTTGTGTCTTTCCTGCATTATTCCTCTAACACGACTCTTTTGTCCTTAGGGGAACTTTAGTGCACTTTGCACTCACTTTTCAGGGTCTTGGGGAGGGTTATTTTGCTAACTCTCACTATTTTCTAATAGTCCCAGCGACCCTCTACAAGGTCACATAGGTTTGGGGTCCATTCGTGGTTCGCATTCCACTTCTGGAGTATATGGTTTGTGTTGCCCCTATCCCTATGTTTCCTCATTGCATCCTATTGTAACTATACATTGTTTGCACTGTTTTCTAAGACTATACTGCATATTTTTGCTATTGTGTATATATATCTTGTGTATATTTCCTATCCTCTCACTGAGGGTACACTCTAAGATACTTTGGCATATTGTCATAGAAATAAAGTACCTTTATTTTTAGTATAACTGTGTATTGTGTTTTCTTATGATATTGTGCATATGACACTAAGTGGTACTGTGGTAGCTTCACACGTCTCCTAGTTCAGCCTAAGCTGCTCTGCTAAGCTACCATTATCTATCAGCCTAAGCTGCTAGACACCCTATACACTAATAAGGGATAACTGGGCCTGGTGCAAGGTGCAAATACCCCTTGGTACTCACTACAAGCCAGTCCAGCCTCCTACATTGGTTGTGCAGTGGTGGGATAAGTGCTTGAGACTACTTACCACTCTTGTCATTGTACTTTTCATAAGAGAAAAATATACAAAACAAGGTCAGTGTATATACACATAGCCAAAAAGTTTTGCATTTCCTCTTTTCACTCTTTTCTAAGTGCTGAAAAGTACTCCTAAACTTTAAAAAAAGTTCTTAAAAGTTTATAAAGTTTTTTTTTCTGTCTTTCCAAAAAGTTCTGAAAACTTTTGTCTCTTTCTCTATCACTTTAACTCTCTCTAAAAAATGTCTGGCACAGGCCAAAGTGTTGATCTGTCCAAACTTGCATATGACAACCTTAGCTGGAAAAGAGCAAGGAGTCTCTGTATAGAGAGAGGTTTGAGTGTAGGGAAGAATCCTACCTTGGAACTGTTAATTAACATGCTTAGAGAACAGGATAAGGCCAGAGGTGGCCCATCTGTTGAAAAAGTACCTAATAGTTCCCAATCTGATTCAGGGACTCCCCCAGGAAAAGATTCAGGAAAGAAACTTCCTAGCCTGCCCATTACTAGACAATCTAGCATAGATGGTAATGATGATGAGCCACACCAAAGAAATAGTGTTGTCTCACATCATAGCAAAAGCATTTATTCTCACCATACTGGTAGTAATGTTTCTGTAAACCAAGCTGTTAAGTTGGCTTCCGTAAGGGACAGGTCTCCTTCTGTTCATTCCCATCATAGCTCTGTTTCTAGAAATGTCCCTCCCACCAACCCTGATGACAGAATGTTAGAGAGGGAACTCAATAAGTTGAGGGTGGAACAAACCAGACTGAAGCTTAAAAAGCAACAGCTGGATTTGGATAGACAGTCTTTTGAATTAGAGAAGGAAAGACAGAAGTTGGGTTTAGATACCCATGGTGGCAGCAGCAGTATTCCCCTTAGTCATCCTGCAAAAGAGCATGATTCCAGGAATCTGCACAAGATAGTTCCCCCTTATAAGGAGGGGGATGACATTAACAAGTGGTTTGCTGCACTTGAGAGGGCCTGTGTTGTACAGGATGTCCCTCAAAGGCAGTGGGCTGCTATCCTATGGCTATCATTTAGTGGAAAAGGTAGGGATAGGCTCCTTACTGTGAAAGAAAATGATGCCAATAATTTCCAAGTTCTTAAGAATGCACTCCTGGATGGTTATGGCTTAACCACTGAACAGTACAGGATAAAGTTCAGAGAGACCAAAAAGGAGTCTTCACAAGACTGGGTTGATTTCATTGACCATTCAGCGAAGGCCTTGGAGGGGTGGTTACATGGCAGTAAAGTTACTGATTATGACAGCCTGTATAACTTAATCCTGAGAGAGCATATTCTTAATAATTGTGTGTCTGATTTGTTGCACCAGTACTTGGTGGACTCTGATCTGACCTCTCCCCAAGAATTGGGAAAGAAGGCAGACAAATGGGTCAGAACAAGAGTGAACAGAAAAGTTCATACAGGGGGTGACAAAGATGGCAACAAAAAGAAGGATGGTAAGTCTTCAGACAAGGGTGGGGACAAATCTAAAAATGAGTCTTCATCAGGCCCACAAAAACACTCTGGTGGGGGTGGTGGGCCCAAATCCTCCTTTAATCAGAACAAGGAAAAGAAACCATGGTGCTATTTATGTAAAATAAAAGGCCATTGGACAACAGATCCCAGTTGTCCAAAGAAAGGCACCACAGCTCCTACCACTACAACCCCTACTGCTACACCTAGTGTCCCTACTAATAGCAGTGGTGGTGGGAGCAAACCTACTAATAGCCAATCCAAGGGAGTAGCTGGGCTCACTTTTGGTAATTTAGTTGGGGTTGGTCTGATTAGGGAGACCACAGAGGCTACTTTAGTCTCTGAAGGGGCTATTGATTTAGCCACTTTGGTTGCTTGCCCCCATAACTTGGAGAAGTACAAGCAACTAACCCTAATAAATGGTGTTGAGGTCCAGGCCTACAGGGACACAGGTGCCAGTGTCACAATGGTGATTGAGAAACTGGTGCACCCTGAACAACACATACTTGGACACCAGTACCAAGTAACCGATGCTCACAACATAACACAAAGCCACCCCATGGCTGTTGTTAATCTCAACTGGGGGGGGGGGTAACTGGTCCAAAGAAAGTTGTGGTAGCTTCAGATTTACCTGTAGACTGTCTATTAGGGAATGATTTGGAGACATCAGCTTGGTCAGATGTGGAGTTGGAGGCCCATGCAGCAATGCTGGGCATGCCAGGGCATATTTTTGCTTTGACAAGGGCTCAGGCCAAAAAGCAAAAAGGACAGGGAAGCTTGGATCCTGGAACAATGGACCAAGTGCTCCCTAAAGCTAGGGCTAGTAGAAGCAAACCACTTCCTACTATCCCTCCCTCTACAGTGGATTCAACTTCTGAGGAAGAAGAATTCCCTCCCTGTGCAGAACCTACACCAGAGGAGCTGGAAGCAGACACTGCTGAGCTTTTGGGTGAAGGGGGGCCTGCCAGAGAGGAGCTGAGTGTGGCACAGCAAACCTGTCCCACATTAGAGGGTCTCAGACAGCAAGCTGTCAAACAGGCTAATGGGGATGTCAGTGACTCTCACAGAGTTTACTGGGAGGACAACCTCTTGTACACTGAGCATAGGGATCCTAAACCTGGAGCTGCCAGGAGATTAGTGATTCCTCAGGAGTACAGAAAGTTCCTCCTAACACTGGCACATGACATTCCCCTAGCTGGGCACCTGGGTCAAATGAAAACTTGGGACAGATTGGTTCCATTGTTTCATTGGCCTAGGATGTCTGAGGACACAAAGGAATTTTGTAAGTCCTGTGAAACCTGTCAAGCCAGTGGCAAGACAGGTGGCACTCCAAAGGCACCCCTTATCCCACTGCCTGTGGTTGGGGTTCCCTTTGAAAGGGTAGGGGTTGACATAGTTGGCCCTCTTGACCCTCCTACTGCTTCAGGCAATAGGTTTATCTTGGTGGTAGTGGACCATGCCACAAGATATCCTGAAGCAATTCCTTTAAGGACCACTACAGCTCCTGCAGTGGCAAAGGCCCTCCTGGGAATATTTTCCAGGGTGGGCTTCCCAAAGGAAGTAGTATCAGACAGAGGAAGCAATTTCATGTCTGCATACTTAAAGGCCATGTGGAAGGAGTGTGGTGTAACGTACAAGTTCACAACACCCTATCATCCACAAACAAATGGACTGGTGGAGAGATTTAATAAAACTCTCAAAGGCATGATTATGGGCCTCCCTGAAAAACTCCGCAGGAGATGGAATATCCTTCTACCATGCCTCCTTTTTGCCTACAGGGAGGTACCCCAGAAAGGAGTGGGCTTCAGCCCCTTTGAACTTCTTTTTGGACACCCTGTTAGGGGTCCACTCACACTTGTAAAGGAGGGTTGGGAACAACCTTTAAAAGCTCCTAAGCAGGATATTGTGGACTATGTACTTGGCCTCAGATCAAGGATGGCTGAGTACATGAAAAAGGCCAGTAAAAACCTTCAGGCCAGCCAAGAGCTCCAGAAGCAATGGCATGATCAGAATGCTGTTTTGGTTCAGTACCAACCAGGGCAGAAAGTGTGGGTCTTGGAGCCTGTGGCCCCAAGAGCACTCCAAGATAAATGGAGTGGACCCCACACAATTGTTGAAAAGAAGGGTGAAGTCACCTACTTGGTTGACTTAGGCACTGCCAGGAGTCCCCTTAGGGTGCTCCATGTCAACCGCCTGAAACCCTACTATGACAGGGCTGATCTCACCCTGCTCATGGCAACAGATGAGGGACAGGAAGAAGACAGTGATCCTCTACCTGATCTCTTCTCTTCCACAGATCAAGATGCTCTTGTGGAAGGGGTAGTTTTGGCTGATTGTCTTACTGCTGAGCAGAAAGACAATTGCATAAATCTCCTAGGACAATTTTCAGAACTCTTCTCTACTGTGCCAGGCACCACTTCTTGGTGTGAGCACACTATAGATACTGGAGACAGTTTACCTGTCAAAAGTAAGATCTATAGGCAGCCTGACCATGTCAGGGACTGCATAAAGCAAGAAGTTCAGAAAATGTTGGAACTAGGAGTGGTTGAGCACTCTGACAGTCCATGGGCTTCCCCTGTGGTACTGGTACCAAAACCCAATTCTAAGGATGGAAAGAAGGAAATGAGGTTTTGTGTAGACTATAGAGGTCTCAACTTGGTAACCAAAACTGATGCTCACCCTATACCCAGGGCAGATGAGCTCATAGATACACTGGCATCTGCCAAGTATCTAAGCACTTTTGATTTGACTGCAGGGTATTGGCAGATCAAATTGTCAGAAGATGCTAAACCTAAGACTGCATTTTCTACCATTGGAGGACATTACCAGTTTACTGTAATGCCTTTTGGTTTGAAAAATGCACCTGCCACTTTTCAGAGGTTGGTGAACACAGTCCTGCAAGGGCTGGAAGCTTTCAGTGCAGCATATTTGGACGATATAGCTGTCTTTAGCTCCAGCTGGGATGATCACCTGGTCCACCTATGGAAAGTTTTGGAGGCTCTGCAAAAGGCAGGCCTCACTATCAAGGCTTCAAAGTGCCAGATAGGGCAGGGTAAGGTGGTTTATCTGGGACACCTTGTTGGTGGGGAACAGATTGCACCACTTCAGGGGAAAATCCAAAGTATTATTGATTGGGTTCCCCCTACCACTCAGACTCAGATGAGAGCCTTCCTAGGCCTCACTGGGTATTACAGGAGGTTCATTAAGAACTATGGCTCCATTGCAGCCCCTCTTAATGACCTCACATCCAAGAAAATGCCTAAAAAGGTATTATGGACAGCAAACTGTCAGAAAGCTTTTGAGGAGCTGAAGCAGGCCATGTGCTCTGCACCTGTCCTGAAAAGCCCTTGTTACTCTAAAAAATTCTATGTCCAGACTGATGCATCTGAATTAGGAGTAGGGGCAGTCCTATCACAACTTAATTCTGAGGGCCAGGATCAACCTGTTGCTTTTATTAGTAGGAGGTTGACCCCTAGAGAAAAGCGTTAGTCTGCCATTGAGAGGGAGGCCTTTGCTGTGGTCTGGGCTCTGAGGAAGTTGAGGCCATACCTGTTTGGCACTCACTTCATTGTTCAGACAGACCACAAACCTCTACTTTGGCTAAAACAAATGAAAGGTGAAAATCCTAAATTGTTGAGGTGGTCCATATCCCTACAGGGAATGGACTATACAGTGGAACATAGACCTGGGAGTAGCCACTCCAATGCAGATGGACTCTCCAGATATTTCCACTTAGACAATGAAGACTCATCAGGTCATGGCTAGTCTTATTGTCCTTCATTTGGGGGGGGGTTGTGTAGGAAAGTACCATCTTGCCTGGCATGTTACCCCCATTTTTCACTGTATATATGTTGTTTTAGTTGTATGTGTCACTGGGACCCTGGTAACCCAGGGCCCCAGTGCTCATAAGTGTGCCTGAATGTGTTACCTTTGTAGTGACTAACTGTCTCACTGAGGCTCTGCTAATCAGAACCTCAGTGGTTATGCTCTCTCATTTCTTTCCAAATTGTCACTAACAGGCTAGTGACCATTTTTACCAATTTACATTGGCTTACTGGAACACCCTTATAATTCCCTAGTATATGGTACTGAGGTACCCAGGGTATTGGGGTTCCAGGAGATCCCTATGGGCTGCAGCATTTCTTTTGCCACCCATAGGGAGCTCTGACAATTCTTACACAGGCCTGCCACTGCAGCCTGAGTGAAATAACGTCCACGTTATTTCACAGCCATTTTACACTGCACTTACGTAACTTATAAGTCACCTATATGTCTAACCTTTACCTGGTAAAGGTTAGGTGCAAAGTTACTTAGTGTGAGGGCACCCTGGCACTAGCCAAGGTGCCCCCACATTGTTCAGAGCCAATTCCCTGAACTTTGTGAGTGCGGGGACACCATTACACGCGTGCACTACATATAGGTCACTACCTATATGTAGCTTCACCATGGTAACTCCGAATATGGCCATGTAACATGTCTATGATCATGGAATTGCCCCCTCTATACCATCCTGGCATAGTTGGCACAATCCCATGATCCCAGTGGTCTGTAGCACAGACCCTGGTACTGCCAAACTGCCCTTCCTGGGGTTTCACTGCAGCTGCTGCCAACCCCTCAGACAGGCAGCTGCCCTCCTGGGGTCCAGCCAGGCCTGGCCCAGGATGGCAGAACAAAGAACTTCCTCTGAGAGAGGGTGTGACACCCTCTCCCTTTGGAAAATGGTGTGAAGGAAGGGGAGGAGTAGCCTCCCCCAGCCTCTGGAAATGCTTTCTTGGGCACAGATGTGCCCAATTCTGCATAAGCCAGTCTACACCGGTTCAGGGACCCCTTAGCCCCTGCTCTGGCGCGAAACTGGACAAAGGAAAGGGGAGTGACCACTCCCCTGACCTGCACCTCCCCTGGGAGGTGTCCAGAGCTCCTCCAGTGTGCTCCAGACCTCTGCCATCTTGGAAACAGAGGTGCTGCTGGCACACTGGACTGCTCTGAGTGGCCAGTGCCACCAGGTGACGTCAGAGACTCCTGCTGATAGGCTCCTTCAGGTGTTAGTAGCCTTTCCTCTCTCCTAGGTAGCCAAACCCTCTTTTCTGGCTATTTAGGGTCTCTGTCTCTGGGGAAACTTTAGATAACGAATGCAAGAGCTCATCCGAGTTCCTCTGCATCTCCCTCTTCACCTTCTGATAAGGAATCGACCGCTGACCGCGCTGGAAGCCTGCAAACCTGCAACATAGTAGCAAAGACGACTACTGCAACTCTGTAACGCTGATCCTGCCGCCTTCTCGACTGTTTTCCTGCTTGTGCATGCTGTGGGGGTAGCCTGCCTCCTCTCTGCACCAGAAGCTCCGAAGAAATCTCCCGTGGGTCGACGGAATCTTCCCCCTGCAACCGCAGGCACCAAAAAGCTGCATTACCGGTCCCTTGGGTCTCTTCTCAGCACGACGAGCGAGGTCCCTCGAATCCAGCAACTCTGTCCAAGTGACCCCCACAGTCCAGTGACTCTTCAGCCCAAGTTTGGTGGAGGTAAGTCCTTGCCTCACCTCGCTGGGCTGCATTGCTGGGAACCGCGACTTTGCAGCTACTCCGGCCCCTGTGCACTTCCGGCGGAAATCCTTTGTGCACAGCCAAGCCTGGGTCCACGGCACTCTAACCTGCATTGCACGACTTTCTAAGTTGGTCTCCGGCGACGTGGGACTCCTTTGTGCAACTTCGGCGAGCACCGTTTCACGCATCCTCATAGTGCCTGTTTCTGGCACTTCTCCGGGAGCTGCCTGCTTCAGTGAGGGCTCTTTGTCTTGCTCGACGTCCCCTCTCTCTTCAGGTCCAATTTGCGACCTCCTGGTCCCTCCTGGGCCCCAGCAGCGTCCAAAAACGCCAAACAAACGATTTGCGCCTAGCAAGGCTTGTTGGCATCCTTTCGGCGGGAAAACACTTCTGCACGACTCTCCACGGCAAGAGGGATCCGTCTACCAAAGGGGAAGTCTCTAGCCCTTTTCTTTCCTGCAGAAACCTCAGCTTCTTCTGTCCAGTCGAAGCTTCTTTGCACCCGCAGCTGGCATTTCCTGGGCATCTGCCCATCTCCGACTTGCTTGTGACTTTTGGACTTGGTCCCCTTGTTCCACAGGTACCCTAGATTGGAAATCCACAGTTGTTGCATTGCTGGTTTGTGTCTTTCCTGCATTATTCCTCTAACACGACTCTTTTGTCCTTAGGGGAACTATAGTGCAGTTTGCACTCACTTTTCAGTGTCTTGGGGAGGGTTATTTTGCTAACTCTCACTATTTTCTAATAGTCCCAGCGACCCTCTACAAGGTCACATAGGTTTGGGGTCCATTTGTGGTTCGCATTCCACTTCTGGAGTATATGGTTTGTGTTGCCCCTATCCCTATGTTTCCTCATTGCATCCTATTGTAACTATACATTGTTTGCACTGTTTTCTAAGACTATACTGCATATTTTTGCTATTGTGTATATATATCTTGTGTATATTTCCTATCCTCTCACTGAGGGTACACTCTAAGATACTTTGGCATATTGTCATAAAAATAAAGTACCTTTATTTTTAGTATAACTGTGTATTGTGTTTTCTTATGATATTGTGCATATGACACTAAGTGGTACTGTGGTAGCTTCACACGTCTCCTAGTTCAGCCTAAGCTGCTCTGCTAAGCTACCATTATCTATCAGCCTAAGCTGCTAGACACCCTATACACTAATAAGGGATAACTGGGCCTGGTGCAAGGTGCAAATACCCCTTGGTACTCACTACAAGCCAGTCCAGCCTCCTACAGTTTGCCATTGCACATGTCTGCTCCTTGGGTTTTCTAACCTGCTACTGTTGTCCCGCTGCAAAGACTGTCCTTGTAAAGGGACAGCATGACTGTCATAATCGTGTCCCTTAGAATCGCTGAAAGATGAGTCATCAGGTGGGACTTTGCTGACTAAAACATCATTTTCACATTCTGCTCCATTGTCTGACTAAGCATCTGCTGTCTCCCGTCTCTGATCTGTCTCAGAGGTGTCCTCCATAAAGTTAGGGCTTGAAGAGCAGTCATCCACCAAGACATATTCTCTGCTACTGGCTACAACTGTCCTTCTAAAGCACTATTGTTAGAAATGGAGTGTTTGGTTGGCAGTCAGGTTACCCCTGTCCAAGCAAGGACCCTCACTCTAGTCAGGGTAAAAGAGAATCAACCTCAGCTAACCCCCGCTCACCCCCTTGATACCTTGGCACGAGCAGTAGGCTTAACTTCAGAGAGCTAGGTGTGAATGATTTGTACCAACACGCACAGTAACTTAATGAAAACACTACAAAATGACACAACACAGGTTTAGAAAAATAGAAAATATTTATCTGAACAAAATAAGACCAAAATGACAAAAATCCACCATACACAAGTCAAGTTATCAATTAAAAAACAAAAAGTGTCTCCATGTACTTTTAAACACAACACTAACGCTGTTAGCATGGAAATGCACCTGGGTGCATCAAAAATAACCCCACACGGGCAAGTGTGAATCAAAAAGGGCTTGTGATGCATCGATTTCACTCACGAGCGAGACCTTGTGTCGTTTCTCCTTCAGTTGAGTCGACGTGCATCGTTTCTTCTCTCTGCAGGAGAGTGATGCGTCGATTCGAATTGCACTCGGGTCCGGACAGGCCTTGCGTCATTTTGGCATGTTCATCGATGTTTACGTCAGAAATCCTGCCGCACGATGATCCCAAAACCACGCAGTGCGGGTTGCTATCTCACCGGTCTCCATCAGCTATGCTGCACGTCGTTTCTCCAGCTGTGGGCGTCGATCTTCCGGTCACGTTGCAGACAAGCGTCAATTTACAGCCTTGAAGCCAGCGGCGCATAGATTTTTCAGCTGTAGATCGGAGTCGCGTCGATCTTTTCCCTGCAAGGAGGTCGGTGCCTGGATTTCTCACTCTTGGCCTGCCAGCTTCTCCTTTCAGGGTCCTAGGAACTGGATGGGCAGAGTAGGAGTCTCAACAGGGGCTTCAGGGGCTGGCAGAGAGAAGTCTTTGCCGTCCCTGAGACTTTAAACAACAGGAGGCAATCTCTAAATCAAGCCCTTGGAGAGTTCTTCACAAGAAGGAAGGCAACACAAAGTCCAGTCTTTGTCCTCTAGCACAGGCAGAAGCAGCAACTGCAGGATAGCTCCCCAAAGCACAGTCACAGGCAGGGCAGCTCTTCTTCCTCGGCTCTTCAACTCTTCTCCAGGAAGAGGTTCCTCTTGGTTTCCAGAAGTGTTCTAAAGTCTGTGGTTTTAAGTGCTCTTCTTATACCCATTTTACCCTTTGAAGTAGGCTTACTTCAAATGAAAGTCTCTCTTGTTTGTAAAATCCAGGCCCCAGACACATACCAGGGGGTTGGAGACTGCATTGTGTGAGGGCAGGCACAGCCCTTTCAGGTGTGTGTGACCAATCCTCCCCTCCCTCCTAGCACTGATGGCTCATCAGGAAATGCAGACTACACCCCAGCTCCCTTTGTGTCACTGTCTAGAGAGAGGTGCAAACAGCCCAACTGTCAAACTGACCCAAACAGGGACTCCACAAACAGGCAAAGTCACAGACATAGTTTAAGCAAGAAAATACTCACTTTCTAAAAGTGGCATTTTCAAACACACAATCTTAAAATCAACTTTACTAAAAGATGTATTTTTAAATTGTGAGCTCAAAGACCCCGAAATCCACATATCTATCCGCCCTCAAAGGAAACTACATTTCAACCATATTTAAAGGTAGCCCCCATGTTAACCTATGAGAGGGACAGCCCATGCAACAGTGAAAAACAAATTTAGCAGTATTTCACTGTCAGGACATATAAAACACATTACTATATGTCCTACCGTAACCATACACTGCCCCCTTTCCTTTGGCTACCTATGGCCTATCTTAGGGGTGTCTTACATGTAAGAAAAGGGAAGGTTTAGGCCTGGCAAGTGGGTACACTTGCCAAGTCGAACTGGAAGTTTAAAACTGCACATACTGACATTGCAGTGGCAGGTCTGAGACATGATTACAGGGCTACTATTGTGGGTGGCACAACCAGTGCTGCAGGCCCACTAGTAGCATTTGATTTACAGGCCCTGGGCACCTCTAGTGCACTTTTACTAGGGACTTACTAATAAATCAAATATGTCAATCATGGATAAATCAATCAACAGTACAATTTACACAGAGAGCATATGCACTTTAGCACTGGTTGGCAGTGGTACAGTGCTCAGAGTTCTAAAGCCAACAAAACAATAAAAAAAGGTCAGAAAAAATAGGAGGAAGGAGGCAAAAAGATTGGGGATGACCCTGCAAAAGAGCAAATTCCAACAACTATCTTACGTAGAAGGCAAATATGTTGTTCTAAATCTGTTGGTGAGTGTGTGTGTGTGAGAGAGATGTGCGTAACAGTAAATAACACTGGTCACCTTACATTGGGGGTCATTCTGACCCTGGCGGCCGGTGGCCGCCAGGGCCACCGACCACGGGAGCACCGCCAACAGCCTGGCGGTGCCCCTTAGGGCATTCTGACCGCGGTGCTTTGGCCGCGGTCAGTGCAGGAAAACCGGCGGTCTCCCGCCGGTTTTCCGCTGCCCGTCAGAATCCTCCAAGGCGGCGCAGCATGCTGCGCCGCCTTGGGGATTCTGACACCCCCTACCGCCATCCTGTTCCAGGCGGTTCGGCCGCCAGGAACAGGATGGCGGTAGGGGGTGTCGCGGGGCCCCCGTAAGAGGGCCCGCTTGTATTTCACTGTCTGCATAGCAGACAGTGAAATACGCGACGGGTGCAGTAGCACCCGTCACACCTTCCCACTCCGCCGGCTCGATTACGAGCCGGCTTCATGGTGGGAAGGTCGTTTTCCCCTGGGCTGGCGGGCGGCCTTTTGAAGGCCGCCCGCCAGCCCAGGGGAAAACTCAAAATACCCGCCGCGGTCTTCCGACCGCAGTACGGTATTTTGGCGGCTCCCGCCGGGCGCGCGGTGCCGCGCCCGGCGGGAGTCAGAATGACCCCCATTGTCTTCTTCTGTAAATCATCAGGTTCTCCGAAGACACTAAAAAACAAAAAAAGACACAGTATTGCTTCACCTTGCCACATACCCATCATCACAGCCTTTAGTTCAGTTGGTGCCAAGTGCGGCTGTAATCTTTGGCACCCACCCTCCTATTACTTCCTTTTTGGAGTCCCTCGCTACCACCCAGCTAAAGTGCCCCTCATCTCTCCATAGCCCCACTCTCACACACATTTAATTTGTTTTAAAAGGCCTGGTAATGACTGACTTTACTAATCCACTCATCTATCCACATAAAATACAGATCTGTTCTTGCAGCATTCACATTACCCTCCTGCGCACTTTTATGGGAAAACTGCCAAATTTGGAAATTTGACGTTTTTTGGTATTGCCCTTTTCTTTATTTGTGTATTGAATCTGGATCTCACAGATGCAAATGAAATTCTAGAATTTCATTGAAAGCAAATGTGTAGATAGCTGATAATCTGAGTCACAAAGGAGAAATGGGATTACAATGATGAAATATTGAGCATATGCATTTCTTTGATAATTTGTTGTTCTTTTTGGTAATTGCCTATTTTATTTGCTAAATTGAGCATGGATTCCATAGGGATGGAGCAATTAATTATTAGAATGATGAGTAAATATCTGGCTGTGGCAAAAACTACCCATGTATGTATTCAAAACAGCCTTTTTGTGGCATGCATGCCTCAAAACTATCACTATGAAAAAGTCCACTTTTTATGTTTTTAAGGTTCTTTCACATTCTATCTTTATGTCTATGGTAAGTAACAAATCACCAATGCTTTGAAGAGAAGTGGTTTTGTGTGGGTCACTGACTTTGAAGAGGGCCAAGTGCCCAAATGTATCTGTCGTTAAAAGCATAAACTTTCATGTGAATTTGCCCCATGAGTGGTTGTCATTCTTCTTGTCCACAGAAGACTGTTAGGACTGATTACCTGAGCCACCTTCGTGGACTGTGCCACCCACTCCTAGGGATTCAGCAGCTTTTGAGCAAATTGTTTAATTAAAATGTATACATGTATATATATGTATAAGATATAAAGGTGTAGATAGATAGATAGATAGATAGATAGATAGATAGATAGATAGATAGATAGATAGATAGATAGATAGATAGATAGATAGATAGATAGATAGATATGTTGTCAGGTTTCTGAGTAAACTTTCCTGACAATTGCTGTCAAATTATTCTTTGTGTGTTCAGTGTTTATGTTGATAGTGTGCTCCGACGACACACGCTCCACCCCCCATGGGTTTCAGGCCCCTTTTTTGAAGCTGGTGGAAGGTGTACATGGGATCTGTAAACACACACACACACACACACATGAATAAATATATATTTATATATATATATATTGTTAGAAATGGGGTCTTTGGTTGACAGTCAGGTTACCCCCTGTTCAAGCAAGGACCCTCACTCTAGTCAGGGTAAAAGAGAATCACCCTCAGCTAACCCCTGCGTACCCCCTTGGTAGCTTGGCAGAGCAGTAGGCCTAACTTCAGAGTGCTAGGTGTAAAGTATTTGTACCAACACACACAGTAACTTAATGAAAACACTACAGAATGACACAACACTAGTTTAGAAAAATAGCAAATATTTATCTAAACAAAAAAAGACCAAAACGACAAAAATCCGACATACACTAGTCAAGTTATGAATTTTTAAAGATTAAACTCAAAAATAGCGCTTAGAAACAAAAATGCTTCGATGAGGTGTTAACACGGCATCGTGACAGAGTCGTTCCCAACAAGCCGACACCGGCAGCGCCGGACACGGAGTCGTGTAGACCCCCAAGTACAGTACCTTTGGTGAAGAGTGAAAAGAAGTCGATGCGCGAAGTCGGGGATCGCGGCGTCGGTGCGAAACGTTGAATCCGCGCACTTCGAGCGGCATCGGTCACGACGTGGTGCGGCGACTTCCACGGAGTCGCCGACTTCAGCAGGGCTGCAGCGGCATCGGGCCTGCGAAGAGCGTCGCGTTCCAACGAAGGTCACGGCGTCGGGTGAAGGCAGCGTCCTCGGATTCAGCAGCAGCGTCGGTCCGAAGACATCCGAAGTCGATTTCCTTGGTTTTCCACCAGCTTTCCTTTCAAGGGCCCAGGGACTGGATAGGGCACCACTTGTCAAAGCAGGAGTCTCTCCAGAGACTCCAGGTGCTGGCAGAGAGATGTCTTTGCTGTCCCTGAGACTTCAAACAACAGGAGGCAAGCTCTAAATCAAGCCCTTGGAGATTTCTTCACAAAATGGAAGGCACACAAAGTCCGGTCTTTGCCCTCTTACTCTGGCAGAAGTAGCAACTGCAGGATAGCTCCACAAAGCACAGTCACAGGCAGGGCAGCACTTCTCCTCAGCTGCTCAGCTCTTTTCCAGGCAGAGGTTCCTCTTGTTTCAGAAATGTTCCTGAAAGTCTGTGGTTTTGGGTTCCCTTTTTATACCCAATTTCTCCTTTGAAGTAGGCCTACTTCAAAGTAAAGTCTCTTTTGAATGTGAAATCCTGCCTTTCCCAGGCCAGGCCCCAGACACTCACCAGGGAGTCGGAGACGGCATTGTGTGAGGACAGGCACAGCCCTTTCAGGTGTAAGTGACCACTCCTCTCCTCCCTCCTAGCACAGATGGCTCATCAGGAAATGCAGACTACACCCCAGCTCCTTTTGTGTCACTGTCAAACTGACCCGGACAGGGAATCCACAAACAGGCAGAGTCACAGAAATGCTATAAGCAAGAAAATGCTCACTTTCTAAAAGTTTAGCTCAGTCTTCTGAAGGCTCACACGTGAATGAAGAGTGCAATTGAATTGATTGGTGACCTGGCATGTGAGGAGGAATGGTATTTTAAAATCAGATTTGATCTCCTCGAAAGTAGACAAGTAAAAGAACTGAAGAATTCTGAGGATATATTTAAGGGACTCCCATCGTATTAGTCCTGAAGAAGACCCATTGTGGAGCTGGGATTTGTCCCAAGATATAGAGGGGTTGAAACGTCGACGGATATATCATAGTCTGGATTGGTCTCTGCATAGTATCTTTGGAGGACTGAAGCAATTGATTTAGACTCTCTGAGGACATGGAATGGATTTAATGCAGTAAACAGAAAAGAACCAACCGACTGTTTTTAATGTTTTTGTATAGGTTTTTGATTTCTTGGAATATGTATTACTCTTCTTTCTATTTATCACAAGCACTTTCTCTCACACTACCTTTCCTTTGGTGTGTTGTTTTATTAGATGGGCTGTCCTTATAGGATGAATATATTAAATTGATATTTATATATAAGTAAATAAATGAATATTATATTTGTATGAATAAGTAGTTTGTTTGTTTTCACCTGTGTTGCTTTATGATATATAAATAATTTTTATTTCCCCGTTAGGGCATTGTTGTATGTTATGATTATCTTTTACCCAGCCTGATCGGATTTTTGGGTTACCCTCTGTGGTTTACTAGCACACTTTCTAAAAGTGGCATTTTCAAATGCACAATCTTAAAATCAACTTTACTAAAAGATGTATTTTTAAATTGTGAGCTCAGAGACCCCAAACTCCACATGTCCATCCGCTCCCAAAAGGAATCTACACTTTAATCAGATTTAAAGGTAGCCCCCATGTTAACCTATGAGAGGGACAGGCCTTGCAACAGTGAAAAACGAATTTAGCAATATTTCACTGTCAGGACATATAAAACACATTACTATATGTCCTACCTTAACCATACACTGCACCCTGCCCTTGGGGCTACCTAGGGCCTACCTTAGGGGTGCCTTACATGTAAGAAAAGGGAAGGTTTAGGCCTGGCAAGTGGGTACACTTGCCAAGTCGAATTTACAGTTAAAACTGCACACACAGACACTACAATGGCAGGTCTGAGACATGATTACAGAGCTACTTTTGTGGGTGGCAGTGCTGCAGGCCCACTAGTAGCATTTGATTTACAGGCCCTGGCACCTCTAGTGCACTTTACTAGGGACTTACTAGTAAATCAAATATGCCAATCATGAATAAACCAATTACATACAATTTTACACAGAGAGCATATGCACTTTAGCAAAAGCCAACAGCAACAGGTAAGAAAAAATAGGAGGCAGGAGGCAAACAGATTGGGGATGACCCTGCATAAGCAAAAAAGTCCAACATATATATATATATATATTCTTATATATATATATGTATATATATATATATATATATATATATATATAGGCTTGTTCCCTACAAGGGTTGATCCTCCCTTTGCCTCCTCCCTGGTAGCTTAGTGGGGCCTAATGTGATTCCTCATTGTGGATCATGGCACACTTCGATCCCCGATCAGGAATCTGTTTGTGAGAGGCATCGTTGGAAAGGGGAGCCTCTTCCCTTTCCAGCAGGAGAGACTCTTCCCTTTCCAGCAATACATCCCACAACATGTGGGCCATCTAGACCCCACCAAAATCCACTGGACGTGAGAGCAGACTGTACCTGCTTCTTGAAGGTAGGTCTGGTCAGGGTTTGTGATGTCAGACTCACAGATCGGTGGGAGTGAGGCAGGTAGAGACGCGGAAATGATTCCACTTCTCCCCTGGGGGAAAAATAAAGAATCCTCAGTTGTTTTACACCAGAGGATTCTTTCAACCCTCCCTGGCCATCAGTGGCCATTTGATGCACCAGGGATTGTGTGTATGATGGCCATTGGTCGTCTCATGCACTGAATAGATTAAAAATGAATAATACCTGACAGATAGCCATTCTTACAGTGTTTGGGGGCTGGAATTGTCACACTTCAAAGAGTGTGGTTGTTGGAAAATGGGTTATTGGTAGGGCAGGTAGGTACCTACACCTAGCAACAAGCCACTAACCTCCACATAGGTACAGTTAGGTCTCAGTAAATTAATCCCAGCTCAACCCTTGGTAGCTTGGCATCGAGAGTCAAGGCTTAACTTAGGAGACAAAGTGTAAAGCATTCAAATATCACAAAACAGTAATTAAATAAAACACAGGAAACAGTTTAAAAATCCAAAACCAATTTATAAAAATAGCTTATATTTTTATCTTTAAAATGACACAAAAACGATTAAAATCGGTTCAGGGGAACCGGAGATATGAATTTTTAAAGTATTATTATTTTGTAGCGCTTAGAAACAAAAAGCGCCAATCGGGTCATCTGGTTGCACCAGGACCGGGGCAAAGTCAAACTTTCAGGCCGACCGCGATGGAGCCCTGCTCGGCTACAAGTCGCGGGAGGCCTCGGTTAAAAAGTTACCTTCTGACTTAGTCTCTTTTTTGATGTTTTTCTTCCCCGGGACGAACCTGCCAGTTGGATCCGACCTCCTGGAGCCCTTGTCCGGATACGCAAAGTCGGTTTCCTCGGTGGTGATTTTTACCTTCGGACGTAGTCGTTTTTTCGAGATGAAAATCCTTCGACCGGGGTAAACCTGGATCTTGATCCGACGTCCGTGGAGCCCTTCTCGGATACGGCTGGAAGGTCCTGGTCAACTTTTTACGTTCGGACTTAGTCTCTTTTTTGGATGTTTTTCTTTACCGGGACGAACCACGAAGTCAGGCCGGGTCGCGGTTGAGGCAAGCCGGCTAGAATTTCCGCGTCGGGTTGGTCACTTTATGGAGCTTTTTTTCAAAAATTCTCCAATCTTTTCCAAACTTCTGGGGCTTCACCCAGATGTTCTTTTAAGGTTCTTTTGGGGTCCACAGCTCACCCCAAGGGTCCAGAAGTTCTGTGATGGTCCTTGGGAAGTGCGGACTTCAACTCCCAGAGTGCACCTGGCGCAAACTCCTTTTTGGCCACTGGACAGTGGTCAGCTGGTCACTTTTTCAGGAGTTGGTGCAGGGGACTCTGGATAGCAATTTTTCCCCTGTAGCAAACAGGGAGTCCCTCCTTGAACCAGTGGAAGCCAGGCAAAGTCCTTCTTGTGGTGAAGCCCAAGTGTGCAGCTGGTGCAGTCTTTCTGAGTGCAGGGTCCAGGTGCAGGCCAGGGGTCCAGCAGGGCAGTCCTTCTTCTCCTTGTAGTTCCTTCTTCTTGAAATTTGGTGGGGATCTGAGGTGTGGGTGCAGGTCTGCCAGTTTTATCCTTGCTCCTGGGTGAAAAGCAGGGGGGCCCTGGTTCTCCAATCAGGGACAGGGTCGTCCCCCTGTGATGACCACTTCCTGGGAAGTGTGGCAAAAATCCATCCCAGAAGGCAACAGTCTCTAAAAATCCAACATGGATGAATCTGATTTTTGGAGGTTACATCTGGTTGAGCCCACCCACTGGTGTGGCTAAAAATCATAAACACACCCCTCTCCTGCCCTCTCCTAATCTAATCAGGGGGGCACCTAGCTGTCTGGGGTTGCAGGATGTGGGGGTGTTGCTGGGTGCTGCAAATGTCCTTCTCTGCCTTTGAAGACCAGTTTGGCAGCCCTCCCCCTTCCTGCCTCACCATCTGCTGAGGGGAGATTCTCTCCCCCAAGCACATTCCTTTGTGTGAAGCCAGGCCACTTCACACCTCATCAAAGTAGCCTGGCAGAAGCTGCTGCAGGCTGGCCAATCAGAGCACAGCAGCAAAAACAATGCAGAGCTGAAATTGGCAACTTTTTAGGTAAAGTCTAAACTTTTTACCTGAACAAGTTATATTAAATCCAACAACTGGAAGTTGTGGGATTTATTACAACAATTAATTTGATACCAAATTCTTGGTATGTAACATTTAAGGAGACTTTAAAATTTAAAATAAAGTCTGCCCATTCTAGCCTATGAAGGCCATTTACTTCAATGAGGGAAAAACGAATTTGGCTGTTTTTACCTCACCGGGGCTTATAAATCTATTTTTATAAAGTCCCTGCTTATAGTTACATGGCACCCAGCCCTAGGGGCACATAGGGCACACCTTAGGGGTGACTTATATGTAAAAATAAGGTAGTTTAAGACTTTGGAAGTACCTTTAATTCCAAAGTCGAATTTGCATATAACTTTAATTTAAAAGCAGCCAGCAAGGCAGGCTTGCTTTTAAAATGACACTGGGCACCTCAGCAGTGCACCTAGGTGTGCACCACCTATGCTGTGGTCCCTAAACCTACATGCCCTACCATATACTAGGGACTTATAGGTAGGTTAACTTAGCCATTTATAATTAGCCTAATTTGCATATCCATTTTACACAGAGCACAGGCCCTGGGACTGGTTAGCAGTACCCAGGGCACCATCAAAGTCAGGAAAACACCAGCAAAAAGAGGAAAATGGGGGCAAAAAGTTATGGGGCCTCTGCAATCAGCCCTGTTTTCTCACAGTGGTGGTTATTGTTTGTGTTGGGACAGTCAGTGGCATTGGCAGAGCTGGCAGGAGCAATCTGTGGTGTAGGCCAAAGTGATCTCAGGATGAGGCTCCTGGCATTTCTTTTTCTTTTTTGTTTAACAAATTAAGCACTGCTAGGCTTGAGCCTTTGTACAGGACTGTCTTTTATTGATGTACAGTTTTTTTTTTTCACTATGGGCATGGACATTTAGATTATATCTAGCGAAGGAATGAACAATAATTCGGTCACAAAGAGTCAGTCAAAAACTTTAGAGCGAGGGGCAGATTTATCATAATGTAACACAAGGGAAATACTTCACTAAAGTCTGACTTATAAAGCAACACAAGGCCACCTTGAGTGGCCCTGCGGGTCTTGGTACATCTGAGGTAATGCAAGGCAGACCACTTGCTGCCTTGCATTACTCTGCCAAGGGAAGGTACTCCATGGGTGGAGCGTGGGTGCATGGATTTTTGCATATTTCCAGATTTAACATGAGTTTTAGAGTCAATATACTACGCTTCTGGCCTCCGAGGGGAGGCTTAATGAGGAGAAATGTATATTTCTTCAGGTCTTTAACTCTTTCTACCAGTGCTGCATTTGCCACACACTTAGAAAGAGGAAATATCCTCAGAAGATTGTTTATGTGTAGGAAGATGTCCCTTCCCACACAAAAACAATCCTGCCTGCATCACAGTGAAAGGTTTCCTGCTTTGGCGCAAGGCAGCACATTGTGCACCAGCACAAAGAGAGGTCAGCAATGCGCCATATAATATTAAAAATGGAGCATCCCTGCCCTCTCTTTTTCACGCAGCACAGCAAGGTGTCTTGCTGCTTTGCTTTGAGTGAAAGTTTGTTAAATCTGGGACTAAAAGCGCTCAAGTCTCAGCGTACTTGACTGCGTAAAGAATTCTGAAGTAAGCGCTTCCACTTACGAGCATTGTTTTTTCAGCTACTGGAAGTTTCACCTGACAAAAAAAGACAGAGCACAACAATATGATCATACCTTCAAATAATTTTAACCGATTCTCGTCTAAGATGTGTATATGTTGATCATGTGAGAATAAAATATTCAGGCCCGTATTTATACTTTTTGACGCTAAACTGCGCTAACGCAGTTTAGCGTCAAAAATTTTTGCGCCGGCTAACGCCATTCTGAAGCGCCATGCGGGCGCCGTATTTATTGAATGGCGTTAGCCGGCGCAAGCAGACCGGCGCTGCCTGGTGTGCGTGGAAAAAACCACGTACACCAGGCAGCGCCGGCGTTGGGAAAAATGGCGCTAGGGCGTCTTAAAAATGGTGCAAGTCAGGTTGACGCAAAAAATCGCCTCCACCCGATTTGCGCCATTTTTAACGACGCCCAGACGCCATTTACATGACTCCTGTCTTAGTAAAGACAGGAGTCATGCCCCCTTGCCCAATGGCCATGCCCAGGGGACTTATGTCCCCTGGGCATGGTCATTGGGCATTGTGGCATGTAGGGGGGCACAAATCAGGCCCCCCTATGCCAAAAAAATATATTAAAAAAAAAAAAAATTATACTTACCTGAACTTACCTGAATGTCCCTGGGGTGGGTCCCTCCAGCCTTGGGTGTCCTCCTGGGGTGGGCAAGGGTGGCAGGGGGGGTCCCTGGGGGCATGGGAGGGCAGCTGTGGGCTCATTTTGAGCCCACAGGTCCCTTAACGCCTGCCCTGACCCAGGCGTTAAAAAGAGGCGCAAATGCGGGGTTTTTTGACCCGACCACTCCCGGGTGTGATTTTTGCCCGGGAGTATAAATACGACGCATTTGCGTCGCAGTCATTTTTTGGGACGGGAATGCCTACCTTGCATCTCATTAACGCAGGAAGGCGTTCACGCAAAAAAATGACGCTCTTTACTCATACTTTGGCGCTAGACGCGTCTACCGCCAAAGTATAAATATGGCGTTAGTTTTGCGCCGAAATTGCGTCGAAAAAAACGACGCATATTTGGCGCAAACGGAGTATAAATATGCCCCTCAATGTAGACAAACAGAAATCTCTGCTAATTGCAAAGCAGGTTTCAAGAAATGCAAAGGCGGATTTCCTGATCCTTCTGCTTGAGTTGGACCTCTGGAGAACAGTTACTGCGGCTCAAATCGGCGATGCTTGTGATATTGCAAACATTCTTTATTATTTAAGTCACATTGACAATTGCACGGGGTGCGGTAAAAGCGAAAGGACTGAAGCCTTTACAGGGTTCTCAAGCAGCGTAAAAGGAAACCGCCGCGTCGAATTGCAATAATTGTCCTTTTGGGTGTAGAGTGCAATTTTCTTGCAGATTCTTTTCAAAACATGCAGCATTGGCTTGGAACGATTGTGCAGAAGTGATTTGATTGCCTCAGTGGAAAATTAAAATAGTTTAAAAACATATCCTGTTATACACTCTGTCTGTGTGAATAATTTATTGCAATACTATGAATGAAAGGGTGATAATCAGCTTCCATACTGTGCTGTAACATGAAACGCTGACTTCTTTATGAATAAGTATTTTTTTAAAGTCCATGTAATTATAAAATGCTTGTTCTTTCTCTGCAGGAGCTGGGAAGCAGCAGTCCACAACAAAGGAACTGGAAGGGAATTGCCATTGCACTGCTTGTAATTCTGGTTGTATGTTCACTCATCACTATGTCAGTGATTCTTTTAACGCCAGGTAAGCCCTAACCTTCTATGATGGAGCCTTGGTCACAGCGAATAAATGGAAACAGAGTTATTTTTGTGTTTTTCTATAGCACACCATTATCGAATCAATGAAAAAAATTATGGGTATTATGCTAAGATAATTGACCGCCAACTAATTTAGGCTTTGCAAACTGCGTAGAATAACTTTTGTCTGACAGCGTGCTTTATAGTTGCAAACCATAAAGTACAAAATGTGCGCATACAACTTTCATGTGTGATCAATACTTAGGATATGATTTTGAGTACAGTAAAGAAGGCTAGAAACGCACAGGGATAAGTAGAATATGCTGCCAGTATGAATGGTCGTGTTAGGGAAAAAATATTGGCTCTAGAAATTGACCACATGTTGTATTTGTTAGGGTCACACTTCTGCGAAAGTGTCTTAAACCGTAGAAGCCTATTTTCTTATAACACTCTTTCTCTCGCTCCCTCTCTCTCTATATATATATACATATATATATATTCCTACTTCTGGTCACCGGTAGGTAGTTATAGTTAGGACCTAGATTACATTGAGAAAGTGCTTTTGACTTCCTTATATATCTGGCACCATGTGACAAATCTTCATAAAATTATCCCCAAAAAGTCTGCCCGAGAATCTTGTTGTGCATGGGGTAATCCACCAAGTGGGGTAGGGTGGGGGGGGCAAAAAAAAGCGCATTACCCATTTTAATTCCCTTAAGGATTTTAGACACAACTACAGCCCGAACTGCTAAATGGAATTATACAAAATATGGCAAAAAGGTAGCTCTTGATCCAGAAAGAGTGCTTTTTTGTTATTTGGTATAAATCCATTTCGTAGTTTTTAAAATATTACAAGGAAACAAAAATTGTATATGTGAAGTCTCAAAGGCTTTGCGAATACTCCTGATCTTATGCAGGGATCTGACTGGCTGCCAGCACTTCAGACAGGAAGTGTTGGAAGCCATTTTGAGACTCTGCTTCAACTGAATCTCAAAAACAAATGTTAAAAAAAGAAAAGGGGGCAGGGTATTGTTACCCTACACCTCGAGCCTTGGTGCAGGGGTCCCCCAGGGGCCACCCATGTCTTAAAAGTTATTTTTTTTAAATCATGGTGAAAATCGCGTCACATCCACAAATTTCACCGTGATTTAAAGAAAAAAAAGTGAGGGCGGTTTCCCACGATTGCGTTTCATTTTGCCTCTGGGTGGGCCAGGTCCTGGGGGCATAGCAAGAAAATAGTAGGGGGTGCACAGTGTCCCCCTCCTAGGGCTTTTGAAAGCCCCCAGGACCACTACCTCCCTGGGGCACTGCTTATTATATTTGCTGGGGAGCCCGCACAGCCCCCCACAGCACCGGAGATCACCACCGCTCCAGGGCACTGAAAATTATGTATGCAGGTGGGACTGCTGGGTCCACCCACCCCACTGACCTCCACCACCTCAGGGCAAAACGTCTTACATGAATGGGGGGGGTGGCTGCGTGGTCCTCCTGCAGGACTCGGGACCGTCACCTCCCCAGGGCAATCAGTATAATATATGGAGGGGCCGAGACTTCAGCCGAGTCCCATAAAAAGAGTTAAAAAAAAGAAAAAGGGCCAGGGTAGGGAAACACTGACTCCTTAGCTCTGTAGCTGGGGTCCCAGAGGGACCCTGCTAGGGCAAACAATAACTTTTTCTTAAATTGTGTCAAAATATTTTTTTTAAAAAGTGTCTCCCATGCTTGTTTTAATAAGCCCCCTGATTGGGTCAAGTCCCGGGGCATATACAAAATTCCACCTCCCCAGGGCTTCAATTCAATACTATGTGGGGGGAGTGCATAGCCCCTTGGACCCGGAGGACCACCAACTCCCTGGGGCAAAATGCTTTACTTCTAGTAAGGGGGTCCTGCAGACCTCCCTATGCCCTAGGAAACCCCACTTTCCCAGTGCTGTTGGGAAAATATGAGAGGTGGCCGTATGCCCCCGGCAGTCCCAGGGGCCACCAAGCCACTGGGCAAATTCAAATGTTGGAGGGGGGCCCTACAGCCCCCCTAGAGGAGCCAATAATGGCTCTGGGGATCGCACACCCCCTCGTACGGGCTCCTGCTATGTCCCAGAGTGCCCACTCGAAGAGCATTGATGTTTGCTGTGACTTGGCAGGAGCTTAGACATCTCCCACCAAATTGAAGCAAACACTCCGCTCCCAGCAATTGAGAGCTGTCAAACAGCTCTCACTTGCTTGGAGAGGAGGTTTCCTCTGTTTCCCTGTGCACAGACATGTGGGCAGAGAAACAGAGGAAGCGATTGCTCTCTCGGACAGGGAGCTGCCTGCTTAGCATCTCCCTTTCTGTGACAGCAGTGCCGGCTCCCGCAAGAGGCAGGGAGATGGATGGGGTGCTGGGGGCCTTGAGGCTTCCCCATGCTCCCATTGCACACTGGAGAGGTGGCCAGGCCCTGGGGGATTGTATGTCCCCTGGGACAGAGATCAGCCAAGGGAGGTGGGCCACGCGCCCCCCTCAATTTAATGAGTGACGTGCCCCAGAAGATAGGGTCCCCAGTTTGACCGTGAGAGGTGGGCTTCCCTCCCCCACACTGGCCATTCACACAATGAGGTAGCACTTACTAACTAACCAGTAGAATGTGTTCCAGTTGGATAGACATTTTGTGCAAAACTGTGGACTCTTGTTGGATAACTGAGCAGGTGATCTTCTGTTTTGGCCATGATGCTCATTTTACAGAAATTAAACCTCAACAGGACGCACTCACAAATATAAAAGTAGCCGGTGATCCAGTTGAAGCTTTCATTTTGGAAAGGACAAATGATCCTAACTCCTGGGTTTGGCGAAGGCAACGCAAGTGTGTTTAGTCCACAATTCCATATTGGAAAAGAATCAGAAAGTCTTTGTGGAGGTGAATACATCTTTCATCTATTGGACCGCAATCAGACACTCTCACACCCACACTCACACCCAGAGACACTCTCTCACACCAAGACAGACAGGCCCAACAACTCCAAGTGTGGGGTTGGTTGGTTAGGGGGTTGGCAGCAGGGACTGGCCACAAGCTGTGCAGAGCAGTGGTTGGATTAATGTATAGTAATGAAAATTACTTCACAAAATAACAGAGAAATTCACTGAAAAAGCCAAAGGTTACAGGGACATTATAGTTAAGAAATAGATTTTTTTTAAACGTAGAAATTCACAGAAAAAAACAAAGGTTACAGGTATGTTATAGTTAGCTTCTGAATTTACTTGCACAAAACCAGAGAAATTCATGCAGTTTTAGTTAGAGTTATTTCAAGTAAATTTAACTTGTGGCCTAAGGTAACTATAACATCCACCCTTGCCATGCACTGTTAGTTACCCCAGATATTACAGCACTCATGACAACTGTTAGATTTTTCATCCTTGGCGTGGTCTCCCTTAACTTTTTGCCTCTGTTCCCCAGGTTGTTAATGTGTGCTGGACTCTGATTTTACTGTTTTTGTTACTCTGGGCACTTTACCACTGCTAACCAGTGCTAAAGTGCAAGTGCTCCTTTACAAAACATGTATTTAATTGGCTGATCCATGATTGGCATATTTGATTTATTAGTAAGTCCCTAGTACCGTGCACTAGTGGTGCCCAGGGCCTGTAAATCAAATGCTACTAGTGGGCCTGCAGCACTGATTGTGCCACCCACATAAGTAGCTCTGTAATCATGTCTCAGACTTGCCATCGCAGTGTCTGTGTGTGCAGTTTTAACTGTAAATTCGACTTGGCACGTGTACCCACTTGCCAGGCCTAAACCTTCTCTTTTCTTACACGTCAGACACCCCTAAGGTAGGCCCTAGGTAGCCCCAAGGGCAGGGTGCAGTGTATGGTTAAGGTAGGACATATAGCAATGTGTTTTATGTGTCCTGACAGTGAAATATTGCTAAATTTGTTTTTCACTGTTGCAAAGCCTGTCCTTCTCATAGGTTGACATGGGGGCTACCTTTAAATCTGATTAAAGTGTAGATTCCCTTTGGGAGTGGATGGGAGTGGTAAGTGCTATGCATGCGACCAGGTGGGTCATGTGAGGGGGGACCCCAAATGCCCCAAAAGTACACCGGCACCCACTGGTGGGCCGTCCCAGGGTTTGGCCAGTGTAGCGCTTGGGGAGGAGTTGGTTTCAGGCAGGTGGGAACCAGCTGAGATGACCCTTGTCTCACTAGGGGACAGTGAGATGGTCCAGAAAACCCTAGCGCCTGAAAACACTAAGAAGTACAGGCAGTGGGTGACCATTAATGGACAGAGGGTGGAGGCTCTGAGAGACACAGGAGCCAGTGTGACTACAGTGAGGAGTCAGCTGTTGTCTGAAGAGCAGATAGATCCCCGGGTACTTCACCAAGTAGTTGCAGTGGACAACTCAGAGCGCCTGTGCAGAGTGGCGCAGGTTCCCTTTGAATGGGGGGGTGGTCTCAGGTTCCTTGAAGGTAGCTGTGAGTCCAACCATGCTGTTGATTGTTTGCTAGGCAATGACCTGGAGGATTCCCCTTGGAAGGAGGTGGAACACAAGTCTCACTTGGACATGTTGGATCTGCCTGGGTGGGTATGCGTGACCACCGGGTCAATGGCAGCCCGTCAGGGTAATCAAAAGCCCCTGGAGCCTGAAACAGTGGCCCAGGGGACCGCCAAGAAGAGGAAGGGCAGGGGGCACGGGAAACCAGCCCCAGAAGTTCCCACCATCCGGGAGGAGGCGGAGCCTGAGGGTGACGCCCCAGAGCCTACAGGGGAAAAAGTGTCTGATCTGGGGGAGGTCCCTGAGCTGTTGCAATGGCAGAAGGAAGGGGGCCCACCAGGGAAGCATTCTGTGCAGCACAGATGCCCTACTTTGGAGGGTTTGCAGCAGCAGGCTGCAGACCAGGTGGCTGGCCAGGAGCCAGGATCACACCTGATATATTAGGAGGATGACCTCCTGCATAGCGAGCCTAAGGTTCCTGAGCCTGGGTCAGCCCGTGTGCTGGTGGTACCCTAGTGCTTCAGGTCCTTCCTAGTGGGGTTGGCTCATGATGTGCCTTTAGCTGGACATTTGGGGCAGGACAAGACCTTTGAGAGGCTTGTCACCCACTTTTACTGGCCCCTAATGTGCAGGCACTCAGATGCACATTGCAGGTCTTGTCAGACTTGTCAGGCAAGTGGCAAGAGTGGGAGGAAGTGTAAGCTCCCCTCCAGCCTTTGCCTGTTGTCAGTACTCCCTTTGAGAGGGTAGGCATTGACATTGTGGGGCCTCTGGATCCCAAGACAGCCATGGGCAACAGGTTTATCCAGGTCTTGGTGAACCACGCCACCCAGTACCCAGAAGCCATTCCTTTGAGATCAATCACTTCCCCTGTGGTGGGTCGTGCTTTGATGGGGGTTTTTACCCGTATGGGGTTCCCCAAAGAAGTGGTATCTGATAGGGGTACCAACTTCATATCCACGTATATGAAGTCTCTGTGGAAGGAGTGTGGGGTAACCTACAAGTTCACCACCCCTTAACACCCCCAAAGTATTGGTCTGGTTGAGAGATTCAACCGCACCTTAAAAGCCATGATCATGGGCAAGTCAGCGTCCTTGAGGCGGAAGTGGAACATCCTCTTGCCATGCCTTTTGCTTGCCTACAGGGAGGTGCCTCAAAAGGGACTTGGGTTTAGTCCCTTTGAGCTGATTTATGGCCACCCTGTGAGGGGACCTTTGAGTCTGGTTAAGGAAGCTATGGAGAAAGCTCCTAGTAAATCCCCCCAGGATGTATTCAGTTACATGCTGGCTTTGAGTAACCAGACTGCCCGCTTCAAGAGTCTCGCTCAGGAGAACCTGGAAACAAGCCAGGAGGACATGAAACGCTGGTATGACCAGAATGCCACTCTGGTCGAGTTTCAACCTGGACAAAAAGTGTGGGTGATGGCACCAGTGGAGCCCAGGATGTTCCAGGATAAGTGGACTGGACCATTTGAGGTGGTGGAGCGCAAGAGTGAAGTCACCTACCTGGTGGACTTGCGGTCTCCAAGGAACCCTTTAAGGGTCCTGCATGTCAACCGCCTCAAACCTCACTTTGAGCGGACTGAACTGTCCATGCTCCTTGCGACAGATGATGGGGTAGAGGAGGAAAGTGAGCCTCTTCCTGACCGCCTGTTGCAGGAGTGTAAGATGGGTCAGTGGAGGGAGTGATCCTCTCCCCCTCCCTGACTGAGGAGCAGCAAGGTGACTGTCGCCACGTGTTGGGACAGTTTTCCTCACTGTTTTCCCTAATCCCAGGAGTCACACACTTGTGCACACATGATGTGGACACTGGGGACAGTACACACATTAAACAGAAGGTTGACTGGGTGACTGACAGGGTCAGGGCAAGCCTTAAAGATGAGTTATCCAAAATGCTTACCCTAGGGGTTATTGAGCACTCCAGTAGTCCTTGGGCCAGCCCAGTGGTATTGATCCCAAAGGCTGGTGCACCTGGTGTCACTCCAGAACTCAGGTTCTGTGTGGACTACCGTGGTCTCAATGCGGTCAGCAAGACTGACGCACACCCCATCCCCCGAGCTGATGAGCTCTTTGACCGGTTGGGAGCTTCCAAGTACCTCAGTACGTTTGATTTAACATCTGGGTACTGGCAGATTGCCTTACCTGAGGGGCCAAGGAGAGGTCAGCATTCTCTACACCAGATGGCCACTTTCAATTTAAAGTGATGCCATTTGGGATGAAGAATGCCCCTGCCACTTTTCAGAGGTTGGTCAACCAGGTGTTGGCTGGGCTGGATGAGTTCAATGCCCCCTACCTGGATGACATTGCTGTGTTTAGTTCCACATGGGAGGAACACCTGCAATACCTCTGGCGAGTGTTAGAGGCCCTGCAGAAGGCAGGCCTCACTATTAAGGCGAGCAAGTGCCAAACAGGGCAGGGTTCTGTGGTGTACTTAGGACACCAGGTGGGGAGTGGCCAAGTGGCACCCCTACAGCCTAAGATTGACACGATTCTGGCTTGGGAGCCTCCCAAGACACAGACTGAAGTGAGAGCCTTTTTAGGTCTCACAGGATACTACAGGAGGTTTGTTAAGGGATACGGTACCATTGTTACCCCCTTAACTGAGTTGACTTCTAAGAAGCAACCCAGGAAAGTGATCTGGACAGAGGCTTGCCAGAACACTTTTTATGCCCTGAAGGCTGCCATGTGCACAGCACCTGACTACTACAAGGAGTTTGTTGTGCAAACAGATGCCTCAGAGCATGGTATTGGAGCAGTAATCTCACAGCTTAATGAAGAGGGCCTAGATCAACCCGTAGCCTTCATTAGCAGGAGGTTACTACCCATGAAACATGGGTGGAGTGCCATAGAATGTGAAGTGGTTGCTCTGGTCTGGGCACTGAAGAAGCTAAGACCCTACTAGTTTGGGACTTACTTCCGAGTTCAGACCAACCACAGGCCCCTCAGATGGTTAATGCAGATGAGGGGTAAGAATCCAAAACTGTTGAGGTGGCCCATTTCCATACAGGGGATGGGCTTTACGGTGGAACACCGTCCTGGTACAGAACACGCCAATGCTGATGGTCTGTCCAGGTTCTTCCACCTTAGTGATGAAAACTCCCATGAGGTTGGGTAGTTGCTCCCCACTTTCAGCTAGGGAGGACTCGTGTTAGACTTTTCATCCTTGGTGTGTTCTCCCTTAACTTTTTGCCTCTGTTCCCCAGGTTGTTGATGTGTGTTGGACTCTGATTTGACTGTTTTTGTTACTCTGGGCGCTTTACCACTGCTAACCAGTGCTAAAGTACAAGTGCTCCTTTACAAAATATGTATGTAATTGGCTTATCCATGATTGGCATATTTGATTTATTAGTAAGTCCCTAGTACAGTGCACTAGAGGTGCCTCAGACCTGTAAATCAAATGCTACTAGTGGGCCTGCAGCACTGATTGCGCCACCCACAGAAGTAGCTCTGTAATAATGTCTCAGACCGCCATTGCAGTGTCTGTGTGTGCAGTTTTAACTGTAAATTCGACTTGGCAAGTGTACCCACATGCCAGGCCTAAATCTTCCCTTTTCTTACACGTCAGACACCCCTATGGTAGGCCCTAAGTAGCCCCAAGGGCAGAGAGCAGTGTATGGTTAAGGTAGGACATATAGGGGGTCATTCCAACCCTGGCGGTCGGTGTTAAAGCGGCGGCCAACCCGCCAACAGGCAGGCGGTGTAAAAAATGGAATTCTGACGCTGGTGGAAACCGCCAACCGAGACCGCCACTTTAACACTCCGACCGCCACGGCGGGACAAACAAATAGCGCGGCGGTCACCACCAACAGACAGGCGGGAGACAATGTACCGCCCACCCTATCACAACCCACCAATCCGATAAAAACACGGCGGAAACAGACATTACGAACGGAAAACGCTCACCTCTACACACTCCACGAGGAATCTGGACAGCATGGAACCCGAACTACACATCCTACCAGCTATTGCCTTCCTGCTCCTCTACCAGGAGCACGAACGCCGGCGCAGAAGACAACGGTGAGTACTGCACCTACGACACAGGGGAGGCAAAAAATTACGGGGACACACATACGCGACACACCCACCCTCACCCTCACCCACAACTACATACACATCAATGCAGAGCAACAACTCAGAGTGACACCCCCAAACCCCCCGGAAGAATGCAAAGACAAAAAAATATGATCATGAAATTTGAAGTATATTGTACGGCTAAGTAAAAAAAAATATCAAACATCTATAACTATATATACATATGTAAATTGTCCAGTCCAAATTGGGTATCAGCCATTGTTCGTGGGCCAATGGGCCTAAACACATGGGCAAAGCCCACACAGGATACCCAGCTCCAATGGGGAGAACACTGCAGGGGCATCAGATAGCAAAACTACAGGCACCTCAGGGGGAAGGGAAGGGGGGGCACCTCAGCCAGATGAATCCACGACGCCAGATCCACGAGGGGCCTCCATGGCCACTGTTCAATCCTGGGGAGTGGAAAGCCACAGTCTCACAAGTCTCTACAGTGGGTGGATTGCCCACTGTGCCATCCTGGGGAGTGCAAAGCCACAGTCTCACAAGTCTCTACAGTGGGTGGATTGCCCACTGTGCCATCCTGGGGAGTGCAAAGCCACAGTCTCACAAGTGGATTACTGACTCCACTGGTTCTGGAGGAGGCATGGTGCCCAGAGTGCTTCGTGCAGCCCTGCCCGACACAGATGCGGGCCTGCCCCTTCTGCCAATGGGCCAGCGGTGCTTGAGACGGCGGTGCCCAGCGGAGCGGTGCTTGAGATGAAGGGCCTAGCGGAGCTGTGCTTGAGATGAAGGGCCCAGCGGAGCAGTGCTTGAGATGAAGGGCCCAGCAGAGCGGTGCAGAGACGGCGGTGCCCAGCGGAGCGGTGCTTGAGATGAAGTGCCCAGCGGAGCAGTGCTTGAGATGAAGGGCCCAGCGGAGCGGTGCTTGAGATGAAGGGCCCAGCGGAGCGGTGCTTGAGATGAAGGGCCCAGCGGAGCGGTGCTTGAGATGAAGGGCCCAGCGGGGCAGTGCTTGAGATGAAGGGCCCAGCGGAGCGGTGCAGAGACGGCGGTGCCCAGCGGAGCAGTGCTTGAGATGAAGGGCCCAAGCGGAGTGGTGCAGAGACGGCGGTGCCCAGCGGAGCAGTGCTTGAGTTGAAGGGCCCTGTTCAGCGGTTCTTGAGATGGCGGTGCCCTGTTCAGCGGTTCTTGACTTGAAGGGCCCTGTTCAGTGGTTCTTGACTTGAAGGGCCCTGTTCAGCGGTTCTTGAGATGGCGGTGCCCTTTTCAGCGGTTCTTGAGATGGCGGTGCCCTGTTCAGCGGTTCTTGAGATGGCGGTGCCCTGTTTAGCGGTTCTTGACTTGAAGTGCCCTGTTCAGCAGTTCTTGACTTGAAGGGCCCTGTTCAGCGGTTCTTGACTTGAAGGGCCCTGTTCAGCGGATCTTGAGATGGCGGTGCCCTTTTCAGTGGTTCTTGAGATGGAAGTTGCCTGTTCAGCGGTTCTTGAGATGGCGGTGCCCTGTTCAGCGGTTCTTGAGACGGCGGTGCCCAGCGGAGCAGTGCTTGAGTTGAAGGGCCCTGTTCAGCGGTTCTTGACTTGAAGGGCCCTGTTCAGCAGTGCTTGCCTTGGCAGTCCTTGCCATGTTCAGCGTTGCTTGAGTTGGCGCTCCTTCATTGCCCAGCTGGGCTGTGGCTGGCGCTCCTTCATTGCCCAGCTGGGCTGTGGCTGGCGGGGCCCTCCTGGGCAGTTGGGCTGTGGCTGGCGGGGACCTCCTGGGCAGCTGGGCTGTGGCTGGCGGGGCCCTCCTGGGCAGCTGGGCTGTGGCTGGCGGGGCCCTCCTGGGCAGCTGGGCTGTGGCTGGACTTGTTGGGCGTGCTGCCCTTGCCACCCTTCCTTGCTCGTCTGTGGCCCTTTCCTCCCTTTGCCGGTGTGCCAAGTGGCACCCCACTCCCAAACGGTGCCAGGGTAGTGCTTTTGGAGCCTGCTGTCTTTAGCCTCTCGCGCCGGGCACTGGCTTTCTTGGCTTTTTTTGCAGGGGGTGGGCTGGCCGTCTCTTTACTCCTAGCCGAAGTAGCTGGGCTTGAAGGTGGTGGACACCAAAATCCTTGGACTATTGTCTTTGTAGGTCCAGGTTTTGTGGTGGCTGAGGTGCTGATTGGAGCCTTATGAGATGGAGGGGGTGGGTCAGTTGATGGAAAGAGGTCAAGGTTGGAAAGGAAAAGCAATTTAGTAAGACAGGGACGGGTAGTTGTAGTGGGTATGGGAGTGGAGGAAGAGGATGTGGTTGTAGGAGAGTGAAGTCTGGTGTCTTTGGGTGCAGGTGCTTGTGCTGGAGGCTGTCGTGAGGTGGATGGCTGTTGGGTGGGTGGCTGCCTGCGTTTGTGTGGTTTGGAAGAGGGGGTGACAGACACACTGGGAGAGGACACAGGGGACGTGTAAATGGTAGTGGGGGTGGTGACTGCACGTGTGCGGAGTGTTCTGGTGGGTGTGCTGGTGATGGACGTAGTGGCTGAAGATGTTGTGCATGCAAGTGTGAGTGGAGACGTCACAGGGAGGGAGGAGGGAGACGAGGAGGAGGTGGACACAGAGGAGGCAGTGGCTGTTGGCATGTCTGCATGTGGATGTTGCTTGTGTGAATGCTTGTGTGATGTGTGGTGCTTATGTCTGGATGAGCTTCCCTTGGGTGTTGAGGTGTGTGCAGGCTGGTATGTAGGTGTGTCTGGGATAGGCAGAGGTACAGGGGAGTGGGACAGGGTTGAGGAAGTTGGAGGAGGGAGGCAGGAGACAGGGACAATGGCTGCCATCAGTGCTGAGGCCAAAGCGTTGAACGATCGCTGATGGGCAGCCTGACCCGAATGAATGCCCTCCAGGTATGCATTACTCCTGTGCACCTCCCTTTCTACACCCTGGATGGCATTCAAAAGGGTAGACTGCCCAACAATGAGCGTCCTAAGGAGGTCAATGTCCTCCTCACTGAGGGCAGCAGGGGTAACTGGGGCAGGGCCTGAGGTGCCTGGGGCGAAGGAGATGCCCACCTTCCTGGGTGAGCGGGCACGGGGCGAAGGCTGAGGGACTGCTGGGAGGGTGGAGCTGGTGCGCTGGGTGGCGGCTGTACCTGTTGTTGCGGTGGGCACAAGGGTGGCCACAAGGGAGCTCCCTTCCGAGGACGTGTCTGTGTCGCTGGTGTCACCACGTTTCCCCGCTGTGGAGCTCCCCTCGCCCTCCGTCTCACTGGTGAAATCAGAGTCAGTTGCATGGCCCTCCATGGCCATGTGTGATGCAGCTCCCTCGTGCTCCGATGCCACTTCTCCTCCGCCTGATGATGCTAATGCACACATGAACAGGAAGACCACAAAAAAACGGGGGGGGGGGGTGGAGAAACAAAGACATGTTGAGTGCATGCATTGGCGACACCGTTGGCGGAGAGGACAGACACAGAAGCCCCCTGCACTACGCCGCGCACTTGGGGTACACTACTCAATCCGTGGGACATGGCCTACAAGCCTATGGACAACAACTCCACACATAGGTGACACAGGGCCATGATTAGCTGTACTAGGCAACCTACAGAGGTGGGGGGCGGGGGTACAGGGCCATGCCTAACGGAGGGGCCTAGCCTACAGAAAACGCCCTGGCCTAGGGATACCCACAGCCCTCCTCCCCCACCCAGACACCTTCAATGTGCACAAAATCAGTAGAATGTGCTTGTACTCACACCCTTGTGTCTGCTGTGATGTCCTCACGCGCCCATCCAAATCGGGGTAGGCCACCGCCAGGATCCGGGAAATCAGGGGGGTCAAAGCACGACTGGCACCCCTCCTACGTTGGGAGGCCATCCCCAGCAGAGCCTCCGCAGTCTTCCTGCTCCCGCGGCGGATGTCCTCCCACCTCTTCCGGCAGTGGGTGCCCCGTCTGTTGTGGACCCCCAGGGTCTGGACGTCCTTGGCGATGGCTCGCCAAATGTCGATTTTCTGATGGGCGCTGACCTATGTGACATGTGCAGGGGGAGAAAATGAAACAAACATCACCTTCTGCATGCTCGATGTGAGTGGCACCCCATCACCACCCTTGCCATGTGGCACATGCTCTCATCTTTCGTTTGATGCATGCCTCATTCGCTCCCCTCCCCACCATCTTTCATTCACCCCACTCAACCCAGGCATTGGCCACAAAGCATGGTCCCAGTGTACTTACCTGTTGGTCTGGAGGACCGTAGAGTAGCGCATACTGGGGGAGAACCCCATCCACGAGTTTCTCCAATTCTTCAGAAGTGAAGGCAGGGGCCCTTTAACCAGTCGCAGCAGCCATTGTCTCTTCCAGACCTAGGTCACAGCAGCACTTGCAGTATAGGTGCTCTCCTGTGGATGATCAGGTATCGAGTGATTAAGCAGATAGAAAATGGCGGTCACGCCCGCGGCGGTGCCTACCGCGGCGGTGCGTACCGCGACCGCCGGCGCACATCCTCATTGGCTCCTGAAACCCATAGGGTTCAATGTTAACAAATGCGGCTTTGCGCCGCGGTCTTCGACCGCCTACCGCCACGGTGTGCCACGCCAGTGCATTGACCTCACATCCCACTGTCGCACTTCACAGGTCAGGCAGCCGCCATTTCAAGGGCCCCCATATCTTAATTTCTACTGCGTCACACATACCTAGGCCTTGCATCAACACTCATACAAGCCATTCAATGCATTGAGAATCGTGTACTGTGCAAGCTGTGGGAACGTACCTGTGGGTTGATTGACTCTGTGCTCCATGTTGACCTTCCTAGGCACCGTCCGCTGGAACTTGCGAGGAGATGGAGGAATCTTTCCGTGTACAGACCGCTGGTGGACCTGTAAACAATGGAAGAAAGACATGTCATACTGACATACAGGCTTGACAGAGCCACTATACAGGAACTGTGTGCCCTGCTGGAGCCAGACCTGATGTCACCCATCCGCCAACCCGCAGGGATCCCCCCTCTAGTGCAGGTGCTGTCAGTACTCCATTTTTTGGCAAGTGGGTCATTTCAAACAACAGTGGCCATTTCATCAGGGATGTCTCAGCCTATGTTTTCCAAGGTGTTGTCCAGAGTGTTGTCTGCCCTGCTCAAACACATGCGGAGCTACATCGTTTTCCCTGAGGTGGGGGATTTGCCTACAGTGAAGGGTGACTTCTATGCCCTTGGACATATCCCCAACATCATAGGTGCCATTGATGGGACCCATGTGGCTTTGGTACCCCCCAGAGAAAGTGTACAGGTGTACAGGAACAGGAAAAGTTATCATTCCATGAATGTCCAGGTGGTCTGTTTGGCTGACCAGTACATCTCCCATGTAAATGCCAAGTTCCCTGGGTCAGTGCATGACGCGTACATCATGCGAAATAGCAGCATCCCTTACGTGATGGAACTACTTCAGAGACACCGTGTGTGGCTAATTGGTGACTCTGGTTACCCCAACCTGTCCTGGCTACTGACCCCAGTGAGGAATCCCAGGACAAGGGCAGAGGAACGGTACAATGAGGCCCATGGGCGTACTAGGAGGGTGATCGAGCGGACCTTCGGCCTCCTGAAGGCCAGGTTTAGGTGCCTCCATATGACAGGTGGATCCCTAATGTACTCACCAAAGAAGGTGTGCCATATCATCGTGGCCTGCTGTATGCTTCACAACCTGGCTTTGCGACGCCAGGTGCCTTTCCTGCAGGAGGATGGTCCAGATGGTGGTGTTGTGGCAGCTGTGGAGCCTGCGGAGAGTGAAGAGGAGGAAGACGAAGAGGACGACACAGACAACAGGGACACAGTGATACAGCAGTATTTTCAATGACATACAGGTAAGAATCAACACCGGCATTTTACATGTACTTAAAGTCTCCTGCCTCTCTACTGTCTGAGTTTCCCCCCAGTGTATGTTAACTGAGTTGTGACTTTCCCTTCCAATTTCAGAGATGTGGGCCCCACTCCGTGACCTCTGCTTTGTTTCCCCATGGACTACAGCTGTGTGACAGTGGTATGTTGTCATCACAATGTAACTGGACATTTTGGCACGGTTCTGTGTAATACATTTGTTCAAAAATACAAGCAGACTCCAGATTATTTTTGTGCAATAAGTGTGTTTATTAAAGTGCTCAATTTTGGGTAATGGTTGCAATTCAGTGATGGGTGATGGTGGAGGAATATCCATGGCAGAGTCCAGATTTTCAGTCTCACCGGTGCATTGTCCATATGCCTGTGGAAGGTGGAGCAGGGGCAGTTTAAGGTTGGACAGGGTGACAATGTGGGACAGTGGGATGACAATCAGGGGGTATCCTTTCCTGGCGGGGGTCTTGGCATCCTACTCTGTCTTCTTCCTAGATCTCAGGCACCGCTTGCGGAGTGGTTCTCCTTCTGCAGGGGGTGGGGTTCTGGTGGCCTGTTGTTCTTGTGTCGAAGCCTCCTGTCCACTAGCGCCGGCGGAGGTGGTAGCCTGTTCGTGGTCCATGCTAGTGACAGGGGCCCTTTGTGGTGCCACATGGTCCCGCAATGTGCTGACAATCTGATTGAGAGCCACAACGATGGTGCCCATTGCGGAACTAATGTTTCTGAGTTCTTCCCTGAACCCCATAAACTGTTCCTCCTGCAGTACCTGGATCTCCTGGAACCTGGCCAGGACCGTCGCCATCGTCTCCTGGGAGCGGTGGTATGCTCCCATGATGGAGGATAGGGCCTCGTGGAGAGTGGGTTCCCTGGGCCTGTCCCCCCCCTGTCGCACGGTAGCCCTCCCAGTTCCCCTGTTTCCCTGGGCCTCTGTCCCCTGGACCGTGTGCCCACTACCACTGCCCCCAGGTCCCTGTTGTTGTTGGGGTGGTGGGTTCACCTGGGTGCCCTGTAGTGGTGGACACACCGCTGATTGACGTGTCCTGGAGACAGAGGCATGGGCCCGCTGGGTGGGTGCTGTGCTGGTGTTCCCAGAGGGGGGTAGGTCTGCTGTGGCCTGTGCCTGTCTGAGGGGAACCGACTGTCCCGAGGTCCCCGATGGGCCGGGCTGGTCATCTGGGTCCAAGGAGAAAGAGCTGCTGTCATCACTGTGGGCCTCTTCTAGGGGTGGAATGGACATTTCTGGACCCTCCTGGGCGGTGTCGTGGCGTTCGGGTCCTGCAGGGGTATAAGAGTATGGTTATTGCTTCTGTGTGTGCCATAGCGTGCAATGGGTGGGTGCCCGTGTACCCCAGTGCTGGCATTCCCTTGTGGGGGCTGTTGTGACGGTGGTTTGGGGGGGGATGGGTATGGTCAGTGGGCATGCTTAGGTGATGGGTGTCCATGGTTTGTGGTCGCATGCAGGGCTTGGTGTTGGGATGGGTGGGTTGTGATGGTGAGACATTAGCAAGGAGGATGTGTGATGGGGGTGGGGGGGAGGGTGGGGGTATGATTTGGCATGCCGGTGGGTGATGAAGTAGTTGAGATTAGACTTACCAGAATCCATTCCTCCGCCTACTCCTGTGAGGCCCTCAGGATGCAGGATCGCCAAGACCTGTTCCTCCCATGTTGTAAATTCTGGGGGTTGAGGTGGGGGTCCGCCGCCAGTCTTCTGCACCGCGATGTTGTGTCTGGATACCATGGAACGCACCTTCCCCCATAGGTCGTTCCACCGCTTCCTGATGTCGTCCCGATTCCGTGAATGCTGACCTACAGCGTTGACCCTGTCCACTATTCTTTGCCATAGCTCCATCTTCCTGGCAATGGTGGTGTGCTGCACCTGTGCCCCGAAGAGCTGGGGCTCTACCCGAACTATTTCCTCCACCATGACCCTGAGTTCAGCGTCTGAAAACCTGGGGTGTCTTTGGGGTGCCATGGGGTGGTGTGGATGAGGTGTGGGGAGGCATTTGTGGTGATGAGTGTGGTGAGTGTGGTGGTGTGTGGTGTTTTGTGCGTGGATGTTGTGTGAGTGATAGTGTTATGTGCCTGTGAATGCTCTGTACTAGCTGGTGGTGTCTCTCTCTGGCCTTAGTCAATAAATGGTGGTCGTAGGGGTTTGTGGGTGATGTGGGTGTGTGTTTTATATTGTGTTGGGTGTGTGGGAGTGGTGTTTGTATATGTATCAGGTGTGTGTGTTTCAAAATGACCAATGTGGCAGTGTTTTGGAGCTGTGTGTGTATTTTGACCGCGGCGGTGTGTACCGCCAATGGAATACCGCGGTTGAAAGACCGCCGCGTGGATTCGTGGGTCATAATGGAATGGGCGTATTTCTGTTGGCGTGACGGTGGATGTTAGAAATGGGGTCTTTGGTTGACAGTCAGGTTACCCCCTGTTCAAGCAAGGACCCTCACTCTAGTTAGGATAAAAGAGAATCACCCTCAGCTAACCCCTGCTTACCCCCTTGGTAGCTTGGCAGAGCAGTAGGCTTAACCTCAGAGTGCTGGGCGTAAAGTATTTGTACCAACACACACAGCAACTCAATGAAAACACTACAAAATGACACAACACCAGTCTAGAAAAATAGGAAATATTTATCTAGACAAAACAAGACCAAAACGATAAAAATCCCACATACACAAGTCAAGTTATGATTTTTTAAAGGTTTAAAATAAAAAGAGTCTTTAGGTAGTTGTAACAACACACTAGCGCTGCTAGCGTGTAAATGTACCTGGTTTGCGTCAAAAATAACCCCGCACGGGTGGTGTGCGTCGAAAATAACCCTGCACGGTTATATGCGTCGAAAACAACTCGGCACGGCGATGCGCGTCGAAAAAGCCAGCCACGCGACGGTCCGAAAGTCCCGCGGCGCAGGTTGCGATCTCTCAGCCTTCGTCAGCGATGCGGCGCGTCGTTTCTCCTGCTCCGGGCGTCGATTCTCCGGTCGCGTTTCCTGCGGCGTCGTTTCTCAGCTGCGGAGCCGGCGTCGCGTCGTTTTCTCAGCCGCGATCGGATTCGCGTCGATCTTTTCTCCGCACGGCGCTCGGTGCGTGTATTTTTGTCCTTAGGCTGCCAGCCTCTCCTTTCAGGGTCCCAGGAACTGGAAGGGCACCACAGAGCAGAGTAGGGGTCTCTCCAGAGACTCCAGGTGCTGGCAGGAAGAAGTCTTTGCTATCCCTGAGACTTCAACAACAGGAGGCAAGCTCTACATCAAGCCCTTGGAGATTTCTTCTTCAAGATGGAAGGCACACAAAGTCCAGTCTTTGCCCTCTTACTCAGGCAGAAGCAGCACTGCAGGAAAGCTCCACAAAGCACAGTCACAGGCAGGGCAGTACTTGTTCCTCAGCGATCAGCTCTTCTCCAGGCAGAGGTTCCCCTTGATTCCAGAAGTGTTTCTAAAGTTTGTAAGTTTGGGTGCCCTTCTTATACCCATTTTAGTCTTTGAAGTCACCTTTCTTCAAAGGGGACTCACACCTTCTTGTGAAATCCTGCCTTGCTCAGGCAAGGCCTCAGACACACACCAGGGGGCTGGAGACAGCATTGTCAGAGGCAGGCACAGTCCTTTCAGATGAGAGTGACCACTCCACCCCTCCCTCCTAGCAGAGATGGCTAATCAGGAAATGCAGATCACACCCCAGCTCCCTTTGTGTCACTGTCTGGTGTGAGGTGAAAAACAACCCAACTGTCAAACTGACCCAGACAGGGAATCCACAAACAAGGCAGAGTCACAGAATGGTTTAAGCAAGAAAATGCTCACTTTCTAAAAGTGGCATTTCCAACCTCACAATCTTAAAATCAACTTTACTAAAAGATGTATTTTTAAATTGTGAGTTCAGGGATCCCAAACTCCACATGTCCATCTACTCTCTAGGGGAATCTACACTTTAATCATATTTAAAGGTAGCCCCCATATTATCCTATGAGAGAGAGACAGACCTTGCAACAGTGAAAACGAAATTGGCAGTATTTCACTGTCAGGACATATAAACCACATTACTATATGTCCTACCTTATCCATACACTGCACCCTGCCCTTGGGGCTACCTAGGGCATACCTTAGGGGTGCCTTACATGTAAGGAAAGGGAAGGTTTAGGCCTGGCAAGTGGGTACACTTGCCAAGTCGAATTTACAGTGTAAAAATACACATACAGACACTGCAGTGGCAGGTCTGAGACATGATTACAGAGCTACTTATGTGGGGGGCACAACCAGTGCTGCAGGCCCACTCGTAGCATTTGATTTACAGGCCCTGGCACCTCTAGTGCACCTTACTAGGGACTTACTAGTAAATCAAATATGCCAATCATGGATAAACCACTTACATACAATTTAAACAGGAGAGCATATGCACTTTAGCACTGATTAGCAGTGGTAAAGTGCTCAGAGTTGAAAAGCCAACAGCAACATGTCAGAAAAACATAGGAGGCAGGAGGCGAAAAAGACTGGGGATGACCCTGCATAAGCAAAAGTCCAACACGACCCCCTACCAGCCTAAAGCCAGGGGAGAACAATCAATACCTTGATGTACTTCCCTGATTGGGGCGATAGAACAGGGACCCAGGCCCACAACAGCAGGGGCATGTTCCAGTTCTACGCCTTCCTGACTCCAGTTGGATCCCTCTGTCCATACTCTCAGGGCCCACTAAGCTAACCCATGGGGAACCCTTCTCCACATCTACAGACACCATCTGTGCAACACCTAACTTTACTTTGCTCACAGATGTATTGCAATGGGCAGATAGTACCACCAGGGCCAACACAGTGGTGTTGCCCACTCCACCCCCGGGGTGTGACTCTCGTCCTCCCCCCCCCAGGGGCAACTCTGTCCACCAGGACAGCAAGCCACAGTGGCCCCAGACAACTGTCAGGGATGAGAGCCCGACCTCAGGCCTCTCTAACCACTGTGACTGTGGAGAGTGGGGGGTGGTAGCCCCAGGTGCCTGGCACCCTTTGACCACTCTCTCTTCCACCAGGTCAGGGATGTTAACCTGACCCTGGTCCTCCCCTCTGGGGCTCTGTACCCTCCCCGCAGAAGCGGCACCCCCAGAGTCAAAAACTGTCAGGGTGCTTGTAGAAGCAGTCCTGCACAATTCTTCCATCAGTGCAGGGATGTTAACCTGCAACTGATCCTCCAACCTGGGGTCTGTACCTTCAGGTTGGACCAGGGCCAGGGGTGAGGCTTCCCTCCCCCTGCCCTCTCTTCTGGGGTCCTGAACCACCCAACTAGGAGCGGCCCCCCAGAAGACAACATGGTAGGGGCACTGTTAGCAGTAGCCCCTTCCTCCAGGTCAGGGGGGACACCCTTAACCTGGCCTCCCAATCCAGGGCCTGTACCCACAGACTGGATCACTGCCTGGCAAACCAGGACTTCTTGGGGGGCATACCTACCCCCTACCAGGTCAGAGTTTACCCTCTGAACCTGGTCATCCAACCCAGGGTCACCACCCTGCGGTTGAACCACTGCCTGGCACACCAGGACTTCCTGGGGAGCACACTTACCCCCCATCAGGTCAGAGTTTACCCCCTGAACCTGATTATTCAACCCAGAGTCACCACCCTGCGGTTGAACCATTGCCTGGCACACCAGGACTTCCAGGGGGGCACACTTACCCCCCTCAAGGGACACACTGTCCCGAAGGGCCACACAAGAGTCTGGCTGGCGCAGGTCTCCTGACCTCTGCCCCTCTGACAGAGTCTGGATTCCCCCCAACCCAGAAATGGTCTCACCAAGGTCATTCATGGGGGGCTCTGCTCTCAGAGCTGACCCCTGACCCTCCAGGTTCTCCACTGGGGTCCGCAACCCCCTCTCAACCCTCTGCCTGGACTTCTGCACCCCCTCACTAGGAGTGGTACTGCCAGACACCAGAACTGGTGGGACGCTGGCTACAGCCGCCCCCCCAAGTTCTCCTGACACTGTGGGGTCTCCCTCAACAGATGGCCCTATGGTACAGGCTAGGCTCCCCTCCTGGTGTTCCCGCAGGGAACCCTCCAGGACCTGGGACCGGATCTCGGGCACCTTGGGCCTCAACCCATCCCCATTCCCTCTCCTCTGAGACTGGACATGGGGTCCCTCACCCATCCCACTACACTGGGACCTACCTGGGACACTACAATCCTTCCCTACCTCACCTGGTTGGGAACTACCTAGACCACTCCTCTCAGGAGCACCCCCAAATGCCTCTTCAGACTCTCTGGTACTCACCCAGCAGTCTGCCTCCATTGTAAGCTCCCTGGGGTCAGAGAACTCACACTCCACCTGGTGTTGGCATAGCTCTGGAAAATAAGGACTAGACATATGCTCTCCAGCAATTACATCACTCAGCCCCTCACATGAATTAACCAAAGTACCCTTCACCCAACCATCCAGTGACTCTGCTTTGAAAAAGCACCCCACATCACCCTCCTGAGACTGGTGAGACAGTACCTGACTGTCCCTGACACTCAACCCACACTCTTCTGGGATGTTTTCACACTCCATAACCAGGACTTCTACCTGGGGGGAACCCCTCTCCCTGTCACTCTCACCTAGAGTCAGTAGAGTGTCCCTCCCACCAGTAGGAATATGACTCCCCATGCCAGTTCCCCAATCCACCTCAGGGACCCTGTGCATCACTGGAGCTACCTCATACCCCTGAACCTCCTGGCGTGTGTTAACTCCCTCCTTCAAGTAGGGCACCACCTCTCTGGGCATGTGCACTTCTGCAGCATCACTGGATATACAATTGTTGCTGCCACCATTCCAGCTGGACTCAGCCCTCATGACTTCCAGCTCTTTCAATTTAAGCTCGTAAGCATAAATCATTTTTTTAATCTCTAAGTCCCTCCTCCTTTCTGCCAGGACTAAGGCCCTCTTCTCCTCGGCCCTCTTAAGCTCTTCCAGACTCCGGATTCGAGCTAGGAGCCTATCATCTCTTTCTGTTCCCTCCTCAGGGCCACTGCCCTCCTCTTTGGAGTAGTCCTCCTCCTCAGAGTAGTTATCCTCCTCAGACTCATTTGGTGGTGTTGCCTGACAATGTTTCAATTCATCCTGAAACAGGGCTGACTCAAGATCCTCCCTTCTGGATTCCTTGTTCACAGCCAGTCCCCTTTCCATGCAGAATGCTTTAAGCTGCCACTTTTTATACATAGATAGGTGCCAGAAATTGACTTCCATTTCTGCAAAGGCTTCACAACCAAAAAACAAAGTCCAAAAATATCATCAATACTTCCAGGAGGACATCAGAGAACAAAAAGCAGAATCACAAGACAAGTAGTATGTGGTCACGTAGTGGTCTGAGATCAAAACAGTAGTGTACACTCAATTACTGTATGTCAAGTACAAATACAAGTCCAATCCCGACCGCTGGTCACCAATGTTAGAAATGGGGTCTTTGGTTGACAGTCAGGTTACCCCCTGTTCAAGCAAGGACCCTCACTCTAGTTAGGATAATAGAGAATCACCCTCAGCTAACCCCTGCTTACCCCCTTGGTAGCTTGGCAGAGCAGTAGGCTTAACCTCAGAGTGCTGGGCGTAAAGTATTTGTACCAACACACACAGCAACTCAATGAAAACACTACAAAATGACACAACACCAGTCTAGAAAAATAGGAAATATTTATCTAGACAAAACAAGACCAAAACGATAAAAATCCCACATACACAAGTCAAGTTATGATTTTTTAAAGGTTTAAAATAAAAAGAGTCTTTAGGTAGTTGTAACAACACACTAGCGCTGCTAGCGTGTAAATGTACCTGGTTTGCGTCAAAAATAACCCCGCACGGGTGGTGTGCGTCGAAAATAACCCTGCATGGTTATATGCGTCGAAAACAACTCGGCACGGCGATGCGCGTCGAAAAAGCCAGCCACGCGACGGTCCGAAAGTCCCGCGGCGCAGGTTGCGATCTCTCAGCCTTCGTCAGCGATGCGGCGCGTCGTTTCTCCTGCTCCGGGCGTCGATTCTCCGGTCGCGTTTCCTGCGGCGTCGTTTCTCAGCTGCGGAGCCGGCGTCGCGTCGTTTTCTCAGCCGCGATCGGATTCGCGTCGATCTTTTCTCCGCACGGCGCTCGGTGCGTGTATTTTTGTCCTTAGGCTGCCAGCCTCTCCTTTCAGGGTCCCAGGAACTGGAAGGGCACCACAGAGCAGAGTAGGGGTCTCTCCAGAGACTCCAGGTGCTGGCAGGAAGAAGTCTTTGCTATCCCTGAGACTTCAACAACAGGAGGCAAGCTCTACATCAAGCCCTTGGAGATTTCTTCTTCAAGATGGAAGGCACACAAAGTCCAGTCTTTGCCCTCTTACTCAGGCAGAAGCAGCACTGCAGGAAAGCTCCACAAAGCACAGTCACAGGCAGGGCAGCACTTGTTCCTCAGCGATCAGCTCTTCTCCAGGCAGAGGTTCCCCTTGATTCCAGAAGTGTTTCTAAAGTTTGTAAGTTTGGGTGCCCTTCTTATACCCATTTTAGTCTTTGAAGTCACCTTTCTTCAAAGGGGACTCACACCTTCTTGTGAAATCCTGCCTTGCTCAGGCAAGGCCTCAGACACACACCAGGGGGCTGGAGACAGCATTGTCAGAGGCAGGCACAGTCCTTTCAGATGAGAGTGACCACTCCACCCCTCCCTCCTAGCAGAGATGGCTAATCAGGAAATGCAGATCACACCCCAGCTCCCTTTGTGTCACTGTCTGGTGTGAGGTGAAAAACAACCCAACTGTCAAACTGACCCAGACAGGGAATCCACAAACAAGGCAGAGTCACAGAATGGTTTAAGCAAGAAAATGCTCACTTTCTAAAAGTGGCATTTCCAACCTCACAATCTTAAAATCAACTTTACTAAAAGATGTATTTTTAAATTGTGAGTTCAGGGATCCCAAACTCCACATGTCCATCTACTCTCTAGGGGAATCTACACTTTAATCATATTTAAAGGTAGCCCCCATATTATCCTATGAGAGAGAGACAGACCTTGCAACAGTGAAAACGAAATTGGCAGTATTTCACTGTCAGGACATATAAACCACATTACTATATGTCCTACCTTATCCATACACTGCACCCTGCCCTTGGGGCTACCTAGGGCATACCTTAGGGGTGCCTTACATGTAAGGAAAGGGAAGGTTTAGGCCTGGCAAGTGGGTACACTTGCCAAGTCGAATTTACAGTGTAAAAATACACATACAGACACTGCAGTGGCAGGTCTGAGACATGATTACAGAGCTACTTATGTGGGGGGCACAACCAGTGCTGCAGGCCCACTCGTAGCATTTGATTTACAGGCCCTGGCACCTCTAGTGCACCTTACTAGGGACTTACTAGTAAATCAAATATGCCAATCATGGATAAACCACTTACATACAATTTAAACAGGAGAGCATATGCACTTTAGCACTGATTAGCAGTGGTAAAGTGCTCAGAGTTGAAAAGCCAACAGCAACATGTCAGAAAAACATAGGAGGCAGGAGGCGAAAAAGACTGGGGATGACCCTGCATAAGCAAAAGTCCAACAGTGGAGGTTTGGTCATCGCCAGTTTTTCGCTGGCCGTTGGTGTGGCGGACTTTTGTGGATGTCGGGTTTTTGGCGGTTTGCCTGTTGCGGGTCAGAATGACCGTGGCGGTTTCCTGCGGCTGCGGCGGTGTTATGGCGGCTTACCGCTGAGGTCAGAATGACCCCCATAGTAATGTGGTTTATATGTCCTGACAGTGAAATATTGCTAAATTTGTTTTTCACTGTTGCAAGGCCTGTCCCTCTCATAGGTTAACATGGGGGCTACCTTTAAATCTGACTAAAGTGTAGATTACCTTTGGGAGCGGATGGACATGTGGAGTTTGGGGTCTCTGAGCTCACACTTTAGAAATACATCTTTTAGTAAAGTTGATTTTAAGATTGTGTGTTTAAAAATGCCACTTTTAGAAACTGGGCATTTTCTTTGCTTATACCATTTCTGTGACTCTGCCTGTTTGTGGATTCCCTGTCTGGGTCAGTTTGACAGTTGGGCTGGTTGCATCTCACACTAGACAGTGACACAAAGGGAGCTGGGGTGTAGCCTGCATATCCTGATGAGCCATCTGTGCTAGGACGGAGGGGAGGAGTGGTCACTCACACCTGAAAGGGTTGTGCCTGCCCTCACACAATGTAGTCCTCAACCCCCTGGTGAGTGTCTGGGGCCTGGCCTGGGCAAGGTAGGATTTCACATTCCAAAGAGACTTTACTTTGAAGTAGGCCTACTTCAAAGGAGAAATTGGGTATGAGAAGGGCATCCAAAACCACAGACTTTAGAAACCCTTCTAGAAACAAGAGGAACCTCTGCCTGGAGAAGAGCTGAAGAACCGAGGAAGAAGAGCTGCCCTGCCTGTGACTGTGCTTTGTGGAGCTATCCTGCAGTTGCTGCTTCTGCCAGAGTAAGATGACAAAGACTGGACTTTGTGTGCCTTCCATCTTGAGAAGAAATCTCCAAGGTCTTGATTTAGAGCTTGCCTCCTGTTGTTTGAATTCTCAGGGACAGCAAAGACGTCCCTCTGCTAGCACCTGGAGTCTCTGGAGAGACTCCTACTCTGCCCGATGGTTCCCATCCAGTTCCTAGGACCCTGAAAGGAGAAGCTGGCAGCCTAAAGACAAGGAAATCCACGCACAGAGTGCCGTGCGGGGGTAAGATCGGCACAACTCTGACCTGTGGCTGAAGAAACGACGCTCCGCCGGCTCCCCAGCTGAGAAACAACGCTTGCAGGAAACACGACCGAAGAATTGACGCACGGAGCAGGAGAAACAACGCACAGCATCGCTGACTGAGGCTGGGAGATCACAACCTGCGCTGCAGGGTTTTCGGATCATCGTGCAGCTGGATTTCCAACTCAAGTACCGCTGTGCATGGAAAAACAACGCAAGGCCTGCCCAGACCCGAGACTGCTGACCGGATCAACGCATCGCTCTCCTGCAGAGAGAAGAAACGACACGCCCTGACCCGGTGAAAAGAGAAATGATGCACGGTCCTGCTCATAAGTGGAATCGACGCCTCGCAAGCCCTTTTTGACGTGCATTCGCCCGTGCTGGGTTATTTTTGACGTGCACCAGGTACATTTTCACGCTAGCAGCGCTAGTGTGTGTTTTAAACTACTTAAAGACTCTTTTTGCATTTGTATTGATAACTTGACTTGTGTATTGTGGATTTTTGTCGTTTTGGTCTTGTTTTGTTTAGATAAATCTTTCCTATTTTTCTAAAGCTGTGTTGTGTCATCTTGTAGTGTTTTCATCAAGTTACTGTGTGTGTTGGTACAAATACTTTACACCTAACACTCTGAAGTTAAGCCTACTGCTCTGCCAAGCTACCAAGGGGGTAAGCAGGGGTTAGCTGAGGGTGATTCTCTTTTACCCTGACTAGAGTGAGGGTCCTTGCTTGAACAGGGGGTAACCTGACTGTCAACCAAAGACCCCATTTCTAACCACAACTTTTATAGCGTCAAAAGAAATATCAATGAAACACTAGAAGTTAAACTATTGAAGAAAAAACTATGCATTGCGAGGGCGTGAGTTATAGTTACCTTAAGCAGCAAGTAAATAGTTACTTGAGATAACTGGTGGTGCAGCTGACTCAGTGAAAAACCTTCATTGTTTGGATCAATATATGTATATTGATCCAAACAGTGAAATTTTTTCACTGAGTCAGCTGCACCACCGGGTGGTGGAGGAAGAGCATTCAAGTGTATCGGACAACATATGAGGTAAACATCTTAACATCGCCTTTTTTTTAATGTGCCAACACCATTCCAGAACTGGACACCAATGCGTTTTGGCTTACGCCTTCAACTGCGCAACCAGCATCCCACCACTAAATGATTTTTAAAACACACAGTCCTTCTTTAGTGGCAGTTCCCCTTAGCCCCGCAGACTAGACTGCTACCTAATCACAACAGAAAGCAAGTTCTGGCACCTTGATGATGATTTTTTAAACCTTCCTTACAGTAACAGTATGTATATGTATTATAGCACAACAGCTTAATATAAATGCAAACATCAGTCTGGGATTTAAAAGCCTGGGGAAAGCTCACGGAGTTCTACTCTGTGGAATTATGCGGAGTTGGTTAAAAACTGTGTGGAATTCTGCAGAGTTCTGTGTGCGGCAGAGTGCCGCCCCACCCTAGCCAGATTATTAATTATGCACCCGATCTTGGAAGCGCTAAGCAGGGTCGGGCAGCGGCAACCTGCCTAGCACGTCCAAGATTGGGCGCAAGTCTCCCCTGCAGTGCCTGCACACTTCCTTTCACCAACTGCCCTCCTTTACAAACCTGCTACAGAGGGCCAAGCACACCCCTGTTTTACACGAGCCTTGCAATTGCTTCTTGACTGCATGTTTCCTTTTCTATAAGTAAAGGCCCCCCCTCATATGCAAATACTGTCCATGCCCAATGCCAGGTCCCGTCTGCACAAAGAGGAGAAAGCAAAAAGGGGATTTACCTGGGTCCCTGTTGGCAGAGCAACCTCTCTCTCTGCCTCCCTCTGCCCTACGCTCCCAGGCTGCAGAGGACACTGAAAGGAAGGGAGGCCTGGAATCTGAGCTGTTGCAGTGCAGCCAGACCCTCACAGCAGCCCTGCTGCGGCCAAGTCTGGCCACTGCTGACATCATCTTCATGCCTGCTGTGCACTGCAGCCCAGTTATGGGCCACACAGGGCAAGCACAGATTGCACTTGTGCTGTGTGGCCCCCAACAACTAGTGCGATGAGCTCTGCTCCATTCCGGGTCTAGCGGAGTTTTTGGCCAAACTCCACGATCCAAACGGAGTGCCAAAACTCCTTTACCTCTGCCAGCGGAGTGGAGCTCCCCACCCACTCTTAGTTAATTATGGATTCTTAAATCACAATATGCAGTATTTTTATTCAATTTTAAATATGTAGCAGTGTCAAGAAAGAGGACAACACAGAAGGCATATTTACAAATTGAACCATAACATTCTATTATTAATATCTACCCATAATCCTCAGACCCTGATTTCCATATTTACACATAAAATCTCAAACAACAGTATATAATTTGAGCGCTGATATGTTACCTCTTGCTGTGTTGTTATGCCTTTACAAATATGTATGGGTCAAGTGACACAAACAGCAAGATTAGCATATTTACAAATTAAAACATAATATTCTGTCAATAATATCTGTAATGTTTCTTCAAACAGCATGCTGTTAGGTGAATATAAAATAAAATCTACTTGCTGCATTTCTCTATTTATCGTCCCATGGTGCTGGCTTCAGGGTGATACATAGAGACTCATAGCAGTGTTAACGCGTCCGTCTATGTCAATTTATACACATCAGGACTCGTTTTAGGCCAATGAATCTTTGGGCCCAGTGGTGAGACACCGTAGGACGAGATAACTGATCAAAATATCAATCAATATGTCAATAACATTGTCAACATTTAACACCAAATTATGGGGGTGATTCTAACCCTGGCGGTCGGTGATAAAGCGGCGGCCAAACCGCCAACAGGCCGGCGGTCCAAAAAATGGAATTCTGACCCTGGCGGGAACCGCCAACACAGCCCGCCACTTTAACACTCCGACCGCCACGGCGGGACCGACAAACAGCGCGGCGGTCACCGCCAACAGACAGGCGGCAGACAATGTACCGCCCACACTATCACAACTCACCAATCCGCCACCTTTTCCGGGGCGGGAGCACCGCCGATAAAAACACGGCGGAAACAGACTACGAACGGGAAAACGCTCACCTCTACGCACTCCACGAGTACGGAGGACAGCATGGAACCCGAATTAAACATCCTACCTGCTCTCGTCTACCTTCTCATCTACCACGAGTACGAAGTCCGGCGCAGACGACAACGGTGAGTACTGCACCTACGACACACGGGGGGGGGAGGAGGAAAGGTTACGGGCACACACATATGCGACCCCCCCCCCCAAGATGTACACACCAATGCAGAGCAACAACTCACAGTGACACCACCCAAACACCCGTAAAAAATACAATGACATAACCAAATTGAGAACAAATATTTATGTACAAAATAGCTTCAGAAAAGTCTTATTCAACCATCAAAAAATATTTCATTATAAAAAAGTATTTACACAGCAGTGGATAACTGAAGCAAGTAGTCCTGCACATCTTACAAATTCATCATGTCCGTGGGCCAAAGTGTAGCGAAACAAGGGCAAAGCCCACACAGGAGACCTGAGTCCTTTGGAGAGAACACTGCAGGGGCATCTGGTGACAAAACTACAGGCACCTCAGGGGGAAAGGAAGGGGGGGGCACCACAGCCACATGAGTCCACGACGCCAGATCCACGAAGGGCCCACCATGCCCACTGACATATCCTGGGGAGTGCAAAGCCACAGTCTCTCAAAGTCTCTACAGTGGGTGGCTTGCCCACTGTGCCATCCTGGGGAGTGCAAAGCCACAGTCCATCAGGTGGATAACAGAGTCCACTGGTCATGGAGGATGCATGGTGGGCACAGTGAACCGTGAACAGTGCTTGACAGGAAGGGCCCAGCGGAGCGGTGCTTGACAGGAAGGGCCCAGCGGAGCGGTGCGTGAGACGGCGGGGCCCAGCGGAGCGGTGCTTGACAGGAAGGTCCCAGCGGAGCGGTGCTTGAGACGGCAGGCCCAGCGGAGCAGTGCTTGACAGGAAGGGCCCAGCGGAGCGGTGCTTGACAGGAAGGGCCCAGCGGAGCGGTGCTTGAGACGGCGGGGCCCAGCGGAGCGGTGCTTGACAGGAAGGGCCCAGCGGAGCGGTGCTTGAGACGGCGGGGCCCAGCGGAGCGGTGCTTGACAGGAAGGGCCCAGCGGACCGGTGCTTGACAGGAAGGGCCCAGCGGAGCGGTGCGTGAGATGGCGGGGCCCAGCGGAGCGGTGCTTGACAGGAAGGGCCCAGCGGAGCGTTGCTTGAGACGGCGGGGCCCAGCGGAGCGGTGCTTGACAGGAAGGGCCCAGCGGAGCGGTGCGTGAGACGGCGGGGCCCAGCGGAGCTGTGCGTGAGACGGCGGGGCCCAGCAGAGCGGTGCTTGACAGGAAGGGCCCAGCGGAGCGGTGCTTGACAGGAAGGGCCCAGCGGAGCGGTGCTTGACAGGAAGGCCCCAGCGGAGCGGTGCTTGAGACGGCGGGGCCCAGCGGAGCAGTGCTTGACAGGAAGGGCCCAGCGGAGCGGTGCGTGAGACGGCGGGCCCTGTTCAGCGGTGCTCTTCTGCACGGCGGGGCCCTGTTCAGCGGTGCTTGTCTTCATGGCGGGGCCCTGTTCAGCGGTGCTCTTCTGCACGGCGGGGCCCTGTTCAGCAGTGCTCTTCTGCACGGCGGGGCCCTGTTCAGCGGTGCTTGTCTTCATGGCGGGGCCCTGTTCAGCGGTGCTCTTCTGCACGGCGGGGCCCTGTTCAGCGGTGCTTGTCTTCATGGCGGGGCCCTGTTCAGCGGTGCTCTTCTGCACGGCGGGGCCCTGTTCAGCGGTGCTCTTCTGCACGGCGGGGCCCTGTTCAGCGGTGCTTGTCTTCACGGCGGGGCCCTGTTCAGCGGTGCTCTTCCAGTCAGTGTAGGGAGTCAGACCTGGCCTTGACAACCTGCTCACTCGCCCTCCGAACGTGCAGTGTCAGCCCCTTCGGAGACGGAGTCCTGGGCCCTTTGGTGTCGTCCCTTGCAGGCGGGATGGGGCGTGTGGGGCCCTCCTGCTCCGCGCTCCTGCTGGCTGGCCTCTCCACCCTGCTGCCCTTCCGCTCCTTAGAGCTCTCGGGCCCTTGCCTCCCCTGGCTGTTGTGGCAGGTGAAGTGGCCGGAGTTACCTCCTTGGGGGCAGCCGTCTCAGTCCGCTCACGGCGGCCCTTCACTTTCCGGGTCCTCTTGCCTGGGGGGGGGCTGGCAGTCCCCTTGCTGCTCAGTGAAGTGTCACTGCCGCCAAAGGGTGGGCTCCATAATCCATGCACCACTTGTGCCTTAGCAGCTGGGCTGGTGGTGGCTGAGGTGCCTTTGGGACTTTTCCCAGATGGAGGGGGTGGGTCAGGGGAGGGAAAGAGGTTAAGATTGGGGAGGGAATATTTCTTTGGACCAAGGTAAAGGGTAGGAGTAGTGGTGATAGAAGTGGAGGAAGAGGATGTGGTTGTAGGAGAGTCAGGTGTGCTGTCCTTGGGTGCAGGTGACTGGGACGTAGGCTGTCGTGAGGTGGTTGGCTGTTGCTTGGGTGGCTGCCTGCGTTTATGTGTCTTGGAAGAGGGGGTGACAGACACAGTGGGAGAGGACACAGGGGACGTGTAGATGGCAGTGGGGGAGGTGACTGCACGTGTGAGGACTGTAGTGGAGGGTGTGCTGGTGATGGAAGAACTGGCTGATGTTGGTGTGCACGCAGGTGTGAGTGTAGACGTCACAGGGAGGGATGAGGGAGATGAGGAGGTGGGGGACACAGAGGTGGTAGTGAATGTTGGTATGTCTGCATCTGGGTGTTGCTTGGGTGAATGCTTGTGTGTTCTGTGGTGCTTATGTTTGGATGAGCTGGCCTTGGGTGTTGAGGTGTGTGCAGGCTGGTCTGATGGTGTGGATGGGATAGGCTGAGGAACAGGAGACAGAGAAAGGGTGGAGGCAGTTAGAAGAGGGAGACTGGAGACAGGGACAATGGCTGCCGTCAGTGCTGAGGCCAGAGAAGTGAACGCTCGATGATGGGCAGCCTGACCAGAATGAATGCCCTCCAGGTAGGCATTGCTCTGTTGCACCTCCCTTTGCACCCCCTGGATGGCATTCAAAAGGGTAGTCTGCCCAACAATGAGCGTCCTCACCAGGTCAATGAGCTCCGCACTGAGGGCAGCAGGGGTAACAGAGGCAGGGGCTGAGGTGCCTGGGGCGAAGGATACGCACGCCTTCCTGGGCGAACGGGCACGGAGCGAAGACTGAGGGGTTGCTGGGAGGGTGGTGCTGGTGCGCTGGGTGGTGGCTGTACCTGTTGTTGCGGGGGGCACAGATGTTGCCGCCCCCGCTAGGGAGCTCCCAAACGAGGACGTGTCCGTGTCGCTGGTGTCTCCACCGGCCCCCGTTGTGGTGCTCCCCTCGCCCTCCGGATCACTGGTGCCCTCGGTGTCTGTGTCAGTACCCACCGGGGCCTGGTGACCTGCAGCTCCCTCGTGCTCCGACGCCAATTCTCCTCCGCCTGATGATGCTAATGCACAAGAAAACAAAGAATAAGGGTGGGGGGAGAAATAAAACAACGTTGAGTGTATGCCTTGTCAATACCCTTGGCGGAGAGGACAGACACAGGTGCCTCGTGCACTAAGCCGCGAACTTGGGGTATACTACTCAGTACTTCTGACTAGGCCAACAGGTCTAGGGACAACAGACGCGCACATGGGTGATGGAGGACCATGGATAGCTTTACTTGGCACTCTACAGAGGTGGGGGGCGGGGGCACAGGGCCATGTCTAAGGGAGGGGATTACACTACGGAAAGCGCCCTGGCCTACTGTCACACACAGGCCTCCTCCCCCACCCAGACGCCTCAACTGAGCATAAGGATAGCAGAATGTGCTGATACTCACCCCCTTGTGTCTGCTGTGCTGTCCTCAAGCGCCCATCCAACTCAGGGTAGGCCACCGCCAGGATCCGGGACATCAGGGGGGTCAGGGTACGACTGGCACCCCTCCTAGGTCGGGAGGCCATCCCCAGCAGTGTCTCTGCGGTCTTACGGGTTCCGCGGCGGATGTCCTCCCACCTCTTCCGACAGTGGGTGCCCCGTCTGGTGTAGACCCCCAGGGCCCGGACTTCCTTGGCGATGGCACGCCAAATATCGATTTTCTGATGGGCGCTCACCTGTTTGACATGTACAGGGTGGGAAAGAGAAAACGTCACATTTCTGCATGTATGGAGTAAATGCCCCCCCCTCCCCAACCTTGCCATGAGGCCCATTCTCACATCTGTCGTGCATTGCACTCCTCATTTTCTCCCCACCCCACCAACTGACAGCCACCCCACTCCACACAGGCATAGACCATTCAAGGAGCACTCAGTGTACTCACCTGTTGGTCTGGAGGACCGTAGAGTAGCGCATACTGGGGGAGGACCCCATCCACAAGTTTCTCCAACTCTTCAGACGTGAAGGCAGGGGCCCTTTCCCCAGTCGCAGCAGCCATTGTCACTTCCAGACCGAGTTCACAGCAGCACTTGCAGTATAGGTCCTCTCCTGTGGATGATCAGGTCTCGAGTGATTAATCAGATAGAAAATGGCGGTCACGCCCGCGGCGGTGCGTACCGCGGCGGTGCGTACCGCGACCGCCGGCGCACATCGTCATTGGCTCCTGAATCCCATAGGGTTCAATGTTAACCAATACGACTCCGTACAGCGGTCTTCGACCGCCTACCGCCACGGTGTGCCACGCCAGCGCATTGACCTCACATCCCATTGTCCCACTTCACAGGTCAGGCAGCCGCCATTTCAAGGGCCCACATGGCTTAAATTTGACTGCGTCACACAGGCCTAGGCCTTGCATTGCCACACATACACGCCTTTCAATGCATTGCGATTCTTTAACTGTGCAAGCTGTGTGAACGTACCTGTGGTTTGCCTGACCCGGTGCTCCATGTTGTCCTTCCTAGGCACCGTCCGCTGGGACTTCCGAGGAGAAGGATGAATCCTCGCGTGTACCGTCCGCTGGTGGACCTGTCGACAATGGAAGAATGCCATATAATACTACGGTACAGACTTGACCGTGCCACTATACATGAACTGTGTGCCCAGCTGGAGCCAGCCCTGATGTCCCCCATCCGCCAACCCACAGGCATTCCCCCTCTGGTGCAGGTTCTGTCAGTCCTCCATTTTTTGGCAAGTGGGTCATTCCAGACAACAGTGGCCATGTCATCTGGAATGTCTCAGCCTATGTTTTCCAAGATTTTGTCCAGAGTGTTGTCTGCCCTGATGAAACTCATGCGGAGCTACATCATTTTCTCAGAGGAGGGTTATTTGCCTACAGTGAAGGGTGATTTCTATGCCCTTGGACATATCCCCAACATCATTGGTGCCATTGATGGGACCCATGTGGCTTTGGTGCCCCCAAAAGACGATGAGCAGGTGTACAGAAACAGGAAAAGTTACCATTCGATGAATGTCCAGGTGGTCTGTTTGGCTGACCAGTACATATCCCATGTAAATGCCAAGTTCCCTGGGTCAGTCCATGACGCGTATGTTATGCGAAATAGCAGCATCCCCTATGTGATGGAGCAGCTACAGAGACAACGTGTGTGGCTAATAGGTGACTCTGGTTACCCCAACCTGCCTTGGCTACTGACCCCAGTGAGGAATCCCCGGACAAGGGCAGAGGAACGGTACAATGAGGCCCATGGGCAAACTAGGAGGATCATAGAAAGGACCTTTGGCCTCCTGAAGGCCAGGTTTAGGTGCCTGCATATGACAGCGGGATCCCTGATGTACTCACCAAAGAAGGTGTGCCATATCATCGTGGCCTGCTGTATGCTTCACAATCTGGCATTGCGACGTCAGGTTCCTTTCCTGCAGGAGGATGGTGCAGATGGTGGTGTTGAAGCAGCTGTGGAGCCTGCGGAGAGTGAAGAGGAGGAAGACTCAGAAGACGACACAGACAACAGGGACAGAGTAATAGAACAGTATTTTCAGTAGCACACAGGTAAGAATCACCCATGCCATTTTACATTTCCTGAAAGCCTCCTGCATCTCAACTTTGTCTATCTCCCCCCAGAAATTTAAAACTGATGTTTGATTTTCCGTTCCCTTTTCAGTGCTGTATGACCCACTGCGTGACTTCTGCTTGGTCAGCCCATGGACTAATGCTAAGTGACCTCGGTATGTGTTCAGCACAAAGTTAACAGAACGTAATTGATATGTAATGTGTTATACATTTGTAAATAATACAGGCTGAGTCCTGATTGATTTCAGTGCAATGAGTGATTTATTTTTAGTGCAAGATGATGGTACATTCTAGTCAAACGGTGATGGGTGGGGGTGGAGTAATGTCCATGGCGGAGTCCAGTTCTCAGTCTCACAGGTGCATTGTCCATATGCCTGTGGAAGGATGGAGCAGGGGCAGTTCAAGGTTTGACAGGGTGGCAATGTGGGACAGTGGGAGGACTTCAGGGGGTATCTGATGCTGGCGGGGGTCTTGACATCCTACTCTGTCGATTTTTTGGATCTCAGGCTCCTCTTGCGGGGTGGTTGTTGTTCAGCAGGAGGTGGGGTTCTGGTGGCCTGTCGGTGTGGTGGGGCCTCCTGTCCACTAGCGCCGGCGGAGGTGGTAGGCTGTTCCTGTTCCGGGCTAGTGACAGGGGCCTGTGTGATGCCACATGGTCCCGAAACGTGTCCTCTATACGGTTGAGGGCCTGGACTATGCTCCCCATAGCGGTAGAGATGTTGGTTAGTTGGTCACTGAACCCCATGTAGCGTTCCTCCTGCTGTGCCTGGATCTCCTGGAACCTGGCCAGTACCGTCGCCATCGTCTCTTGTGAGTGGTGGTAGGCTGCCATGATGGTGGTGAGGGCCTCTTGGAGAGTGGGTTCCCTGGGCCTCTCCTCCCCCCCCTGTCGCACAGCAGCCCTCCGAGTTGCCTGGTTTCCCCCGGCCTCTGTCCCCTGGACGGTGTGCCCACTACCACTGCCCCCAGGTCCCTGTTGTTGTTGGGGTGGTGGGTTACCCTGGGTGCCCTGTAGTGGCAGACACACCGCTGATTGACCTGTCCTAGAGACAGAGGCATGGGCCCGCTTGGTGGGAGCTGTGCTGTTGTTCCCAGAGGGGGTTGGGTCCGCAGTGGCCTGTGGCTGCCTGAGGGGAACCGACTGTCCAGAGGTCCCCGATGGTCCGGGCTGGTCATCAGGGTCCAGGTCGACAGAGCTGCTGTCATCACTAGGGGCCTCTTCCGGGGGTGGGATGGACATTTCTGGTCCCTCCTGACCGGTGTGTTGTCGTTCGGGTCCTGCATGGGGTAAGAGAGTATGGTTATTGTTTCTGTGTGTGCAATTGTGTGCGATTTATGGGTGCCCTTGTCCCCCAGTGCTGGCATTCCCTTGGGGGAGGTGTTGTGAGGGTGTTTTTTGGGGGGGGATAGGTATGTGCAGTGGTCATGCTTAGGTGATGGGTGTCCATAGTTTGTGGTGGCATGCAGGGGTTGGTGTTGGGTGGGTTGTGCTGGAGAGACATTCTCAGGGAGGATGTGTGATGGGGGGTTGGGGGTGAGGGTGGGGGTGGTGGTTAGCATGCTGGGGGGGGTGAAGTAGTTGAGCTTGTACTTACCAGAGTCCATTCCTCCGGATACTCCAGCGAGGCCATCAGGATGCAGGATGTTTAGTACCTCTTGCTCCCATGCTGTGAATTCGGGTGGTGTGGGTGGTGGTCCTCCGCCAGTCTTCTGCACTGCGATGTTGTGTCGCGAGACCATCGAGCGCACCTTCCCCCGTAGGTCGTTCCAGCGTTTGCGGATGTCGTCCCTATTTCTGGGATGCTGTCCCACCGCGTTGACCCTGTCCACGATCCGCTGCCATAGCTCCGCCTTCCTGGCTAGGGTGGTGTGCTGCACCTGTGAGCCGAAGAGCTGCGGTTCAATTCTTATAATTTCCTCCACCATGACCCGGAGTTCTTGGTCCGAAAAGCGTGGGTGCGTTTGGGGTGCCATGGGGTGGTGTGTATGAGGTGTGGGGTGTTGTATGTGGTGATGTGTGTGTTGGTGTGTGGTGCTTTGTGCTTCTATGTGGTGTGCGTGATGGTGTAGTGTGCCTCGGTGTGATGTAGCTCTCTATTCTGTGATGTTTCTCTCTCTCCTTCGTCTCTGATTTTTGTTAGTAGGGGTTTGTGGGTGATGTGGGTGTGTGTTTTATATTGTATTGGGTGTGTGGGTGTGGTGTGTGTATGTGTTTCAGGTGTGTGCCTTTCACATTGTCCAATGTGGTAGAGTTTTGTAAAGGTGTGTGTATTTTGAGCGCGGCGGTGTGTACCGCCAATGGACTACCGCGTTTGAAAGACCGCCGCGTGGATTTGCGGGTCGTAAGGGCGTATTTCTGTTGGCGTGGCAGTGGAGGTTTGGTCATCTCCAGTTTACCACTGCCCGCTGATGTGGCGGACTGCAGTGGAGGTCGGATTTTTGGAGGTTTTGCAGTTGTGGGTCAGAATGTCCGTAGCGGCTAACTGCGGCCGCGGCGGTATTGTGGCGGCCTTCTGACCGGCGGTAAACGGCTTTTACCGCCGAGGTCAGAATGACCCCCTATATCTTACTTTAGACATTAATAAACCTTTGGCGCAACCATGACCTTTCAGTCATGAATAACCACACCTTGATGAAGTTTATAAGTTTTATTCCCTATTGATTACAATCTAGTAGCAAAGGCATTAATCTCAAAGTCAATAAGCATATAAGCACGATTACAAGATGACAACCACAATAAGTTTCAATAAATGCAAAGATCAGTAGCATAGACAATCAGATAGATATAAGCAGATTATGACACATCGAATTTTCTAAGATACTAGTTCAGCATAGCACCATGTCAGTCACGTCAGTTTGTCAGTCAGAATGAATACCTCGTCTAACCTCTAATTAGCATTAACATGTTGGGCGTCATGCAAAACAATTTTGAACACCAATTTGGAAAACATCTAACTACGGTCTCTAACAAAACATACAGCAGTTGGTACCTAGAAAGAAAGGCAAAATGAATTTTCATTAGCAATTTTTTATAATTACCCGCCTCTGATTAAGTCAGCATTCAGGATCAGTCTTCGTCTTCAGGACACCAGTCAGATCGCCATCAATCTATCTAAGTTAGAGGCAAGACACTCTCCTCTTTAAGAGAAGAGAGTAAAAGACAGTAATATGGGCAAGGATGGTTTGTCTAAATCTCGAGTCACAAAATAGTGTGACAGAGTTTCGGGATGCAATCAATATCATTCCCTACCTAATGACATTTACTTCCTGTGTCATGGGTTTTTATCCCTTTCTCGTGATTCATTCCCCCAAAATTCTATTGGTTAGTCAATACACCCCATCATTGTTAACCTATCAAATTATACATTAAGTAATGCATTTGTCATCTCTCGATATTGTTTGGTCTTCTGATTGGTCTTCATAATCGGCTTTTCGTAGGTGGCATATCCGGGGTTACTTCATCATCTTGGCACACGTCTCAGGTTAAAAGTTCTCTTTCCCTCGTCTCATTGTCCTTGGAAGTATCTACAAATGTTTCGAAGCACATCATTTTATACTAAAAGATGCTAGCATGCGGATGGGAAAATGTCCCCATGTTTCAAACTAATACAGAAAGAACAATAGCTGGGTTATGGTCGTTTGCAAGTCCGCACACTGAAGAGACAGGAAAAAAATAAGCTTTAATATGAGAGCTACACAGCTTCTACTTGGCTCATGCTAACTTAAGATATACGAGTTCTAATGAATGCAGTTCCATACGTTTTAATGTACTCCGTTAGGCAAACTATGAACGATTATTTCTTACAGTTGACATTAGTTTATACATTTTAATGAATGTTTTATTTAGTACAGCATTGTTAGACATAAGCATTTCACGTCTATAATATGTAATATTAAATACGCTCTCTCAGCAGCATAAATACAATTAAGAAGTCAATGTACCAGTTCCTAACCATATCAGTAGAAGCTTGTATGCAATCAATTATGTAGCAGCATATGTAGAAAAAGATGTCCATGTGCACCATTCTGATATATCCTGCATCTACCTGGGTCCGTCCACACTTACTTGTTCAAAAGATCTGAAGAACAGGCTTGCAGCCTCAAAGCCATGAGAGCAAAGCTCTGCTTTACAGCAACCTTATTGGGCCGAAGCTTATTGCACCATAAATTGGATTCAGATTTTCAAGTTTCAAGGGGTAAGGGGTAAGGTCCATGGCTCCTATAGTGCATATATAATGACAAAGTGCAACATATATCCAGTATTTACCAGCACTTGCAGAGTCCGTTTTAGAGCAGCATATGATGATGAAAGTGTCATAGTGCATCAGTCAAAGTGCTACTGCAATATGCAAATTATAACCAGTTTATAGCAGCATGTGCAAAATCGATTTTATAGCTGCATCTATTGGATAAAGTGTCATTGTGCACCAGTCCGATGTTATTTACATCAGACTAAGATAGTACTTCCCTCAGTTATCTATGAAACCTAAAACAGTAAGCCTATCAACTTGAGACGTCTGAAAGTTAAAAAAACATGTATAGTAGCATTATTGGGCTAAAGCTTAAAATAACACTAGTGCAACTACAGGTGCTGAGTTGGCGTTTCACAAAAATCATGAAGCCAGGGCAATTGACTAAATATGTCAGTTTAAAAAGATGTGGTGCACAATTCTAATGACTAACAAGTAAAACCCAATAGGAATCCCCCAATAGCTGCGTAGTGAAGGACCTCTTTTTTATGGGCTAAAGTATATGATCCCACCCTAAATAAGTCTGAGGGGGAGACTGGTAAAGTGCAACATAGACAGCTAATAAAAATCACGTACAACAATAGGGCATTGCAGTTAAGAACAGGACTTATATATGGTTTATCCCCTTTTACGTTTAAGATTCTTACATATCTTCCTTCCGATGGTCTAGGTGGGCAGCAGATATTAGTCATATTTCACTCATCAATAAAACAACAAGATCAATCAGCTTTGCAAACACATCACAGAGTGGCCTGAGTATGCCAGCTTCTTGTATTAATTGTTCAGTCAACCTTAGGCAGTCACACACCCTTGACATATCTTAGCAGTCATATGTAAACATGTACATATACATCATGGTTGTTGCCCCAGCATTTTTTAGTTACCAACAGAATAATCATTTTTGATTTATCTGTGAAACTCCATTTCACGGTCACCTATATGTGGGTAGGACTTGAAGGGTTTAATGCCATAGAATCTTATACTGTTGAGATTCCCTTGTTGTGCCTCTCAGACATGTTTAGCCACAGGATAGTTTCTATCTTGATTTTTTATTGTTCTTAGGTGCTGCAAAAAAACAGCCTTTACTTTATGAATGGTACTCCCAATATAGCTTTTGTGACACTTGCACTCCAGAACATATACAAGTTCAGTGTCACAGGTAATTCTTTCATTAATAGAACATGATCTACCCTCCAGTGTTTCATATGTGTGTCTGTTTATGCCAGACCTGCATGCCTTACAGTGTTCACATTTCCAGAACCCCAGATTTTGACAACCTACTTGTTAAAATGTCTCCCAACAATTTGGCCGTGCAAAAAGTAATCTGGGGACATTGGCCTATTATGGTCATGATGTGTTCATCATGCTGTAAGACGTGCCAATTGTTTGTAAGAATAGATCATATTGCCTGGTATTCAGGGTTATATTAAAAAAAGAACCGTATTTGAGAATGATCAGTATTCGTACATGAGGTTCTGGCAGAACCACAGTTATGCGTTTGTGCACTACCATGTAGCAGCTCCTGTCTGTTTTTCGATCTCACCCTTTGATGGGCATCGCTTAAGATTTTTAGTGGGTATTCCTTTTACGCTATAATGGCCTCTGCTTCAGCTTCAAGCAGACTATCTGTAGAGCAGATCCTCTGGGCTCTCAAGAGTTGACTGTATGGGATACTCCATTTAAGAGATCTGGATACCCACTGCTACCATGTCAGATGAAATTACATGCAGTCTCTTTGCGGAAGATGCTGGTGGTAAATGATTCACCATCAACCACCAGCCGAACATATTAAAATGTAATGTTGTTTTTACTAAGAGTGGCTGTAAGTATGAAGTTATATACAATACAGTTTAATTTCAGAAAGTATTTCCGCGAGTGCTTCTTCTCCATCCCATATTGCAAAAAGGTGATAAATAAAAATCACCCAAAGTGCCAGCTTCTCCGTGTAGTGGGTAAATGTATCAGATCAAGCCACCTCCTTCTCCCACCAGCCCATGTATAGGTTGGTATAGATGAGGGCAAAAGAAGCCCCTATAGCAGTTCCCTGTTTCTGGAGGTTAATCATGTTGTCAAATAAGAAGACATTATAAGTCAGACAGAATTCTAGCACAGTTATTAGCATCTTAGTGTGTTGGACATAGTTTAGCAGCCATGCTGTTAGGAAATACTGGGACGCTTCAATACCATACTTATGTCTGATTGAGGTATAAAGAGCAGTGACATCCAATGTAACCTTAATGTAGGAGTTGTGTCAAGGAATGTTATTGATTTTCCTCAAGAAAGCATTGGAGTCCTGAATGTAGGACGACAGGCCAGTAACATACTCATATAAAAAAAGGTCTACAAATCTGGACATATTCTCTAGCAGTGGGCTGCCCATGCTCATAATGGGCCTACCTGGAGCATTTTTCTGTCCTTGTGTATCAAGGCAAAAAACTATTCTGGATTTATAGGTTGATCAACCATAAGATGCACATATTCTTCAAACAGCAACAGTCCCAGATCTAGCCATTCCTTCAACATGCTGTGATATTTAATCTGATGAACTGTAGTTGGATTGGTCCTTAGATTCTCATAAATCTCCTTGAGGTTTAATTGCTTGTTGGTTTCCCTGAAATATTGGACTATATACATGATGATGAAGTTTCTACCCTTAGGTGAGCACTCCTCAGTTGTTTGATCTCTTGTCAATCCTTAGATGAGAAATTATTCATACCCTTCCATATTTGTTTCAATCTAACTTTTTTGATGTCCTCAACAACTAACTCATGGAAAACATTAATCAGGTTGCCATTTGGCAATAGAGGGCTGAGCGTACTCAGTGGCTCCAGATGGCTTGTACTATGAGAGTCCGTGTTAAAGTTGTTTTCCTCCAACTGAGAAATTGTCATTTCGGTTAAGTCAACTTGTGATGACTGTAAGTCCATATCACCTATGTCCAATTATTTTCAAGCCAACAATTCAGTAATGTCCCCAATCACAAAATCTGATGTAAAATGTTGATCACTGATAATTGCTGCAGTCGTGTCGCTTTCATGGCAAATAATTTGTGTAGTTGTGTGACTGACAAATTCTGGACCTGACATGGGGCAAAAACCCAATCCATAATTCGGTATTTTGTCTTGTACTTTAATCAAGGGAGTACTTGAGATGGTGATACTTGTGATGTTGATAACCCTCAAATTCATAGCAGGGAGTACCTCATTTGCTTTTGTTTCAATTAGGCTTTGGAGGGCTTTTGTCTTTCACCTCCTCATTTTGTGTCACTGTGTCCTCTATCTCTCTCTCTGCCGCCCTGTGGCATTGCCATTCTAAGGAGTCGCATCTCCCCTTGAAAATCCAGGGCATCCTTGGCGCCTTCATTAGCAGACAAACTGGGATCTAAACTTCCTTCAGTGTCACTAGGCCCTGTGTTCAATCGTCCCAATGCATTCATCCGTTCCTTGGCTCACAGTGGTTCAAATTTCTTCGCACATGTAGATATCCTGCCATATTGATGATCTAACTTGTCTCTGTTAGATTATTGAGCCTTCCGCATCCATGTTTTATCCTCATGTTTGGTGATGAGTTTCTTTCAATTTGGTCAATAAAACCTGTACTTCCTCTTGGTCTTTAAAAGGTTCAAGTTCCTTTCTTAGTTGATATATTATGGCCGTTCATTGTTCCATGCAACGTTTCCCATGTGTGATTAGAGTGCCCATTATTTTCATGGAGCATTCATCTGTATGTGTTCTCCATTCCTCAAATAAGTCAGGGTAAATATTGCCAAGTGTTGGCATCATCAAAATTCACACATCATCAAAATTCACACAGCCACTCACTCACTCACACAGCTACTCGCATACCGACTTATACACCCATACAGCAGTCACACACCGACCAACAACCCATACAGACATTCAGACACCCCCCCACACAGATACACACCGTCACACAGCCACTTGCATAACATATGTTAGAAATAGTATCACTCGTTACTAGTACAGAAAGTATGCTATTTTAAGTGTTGTGTAACCTTGGTATATATGCTTAACACTCATAAAGTTTTAGAAAACACTCACACTCACTGGATGATGTAATAAGTGACCCCATCAGTGATGTCATTTGAGATGTCATCAGTGATGTCATTGACCATGTCATGAGTGATGTAACATGTGAGGTTATAAGCAGTGCATTGTGGGGGCATAAGTTATAGTTAGCACAGGTAAATATAACTGCTGAATTTCACTGATTTTGTACGAGTGAAATGTGAGCCTAACTATAACATCACTATAACCTCTGTGTTTTTTTCAGTGAGTTTCTAAGGTTTTATTTATTCTATTTCCTAACTATGATGTCCTTGTAACCTTTGTTTTTTCAGTGAATTTCTAAGTCTTTTTGAAATGTATTTCATAACTAGAATGTCCCTGTAACCTTTGTTTTTGTCAGTGAATTTCTAAAGTTTTTTAAAATTCTATGTCCTAAGTATAACATACCTGTAACCTTTGTTTCTTTCAGGGAATATTTAAGGTTTTTTTAATTCTATTTCCTCACTATAAAATCCCTGTAACCTTTGTTTTTTCAATGAATTTCTATGTTTTTTTAAATTCTATTTCGTAACTATAACACCCCTCTAACTTTTGATTTTTTGAGTACATTTAAATTGTATTTTTTAATTTTAATTTGTATGGTTTCAAACTGGGTGTGTGACTGCTTGTATAGGTTGGTAAGTGGATGTATGGCTAGGTCTATGGGCCTGTAAGTGAGTGTGTGAGATGTTTTGTGGGTCTATGAATGGGTACATAAGTCTCTGAGTAGCTCTGTGAGTGACTGCATGAGTCTGTCATTGGGTCTGTAAGTGGGTGCATGAATCTGACTCGCTGTGTGTGGGTGCATGAGTCTCTCAGTGGCTATGTGAGTGTGTGTGTCAGTGTCTCTGTGGCCATGTGACTGGCTATGTGGGTGAATCAGTGTCTGAGTGGGTCTGTGAGTGGAAGTGGGAGGGTCTGAGTGATTCTGTGAGTGGGTGTGTGAGTGTCAGAGTGAATTTGTGAGAGGGTGCATGAGTGTCTGAGTGCATCTATGAGTAAAATGTTTTAGTGAATAAATGAATCTGTGATTATTTTGTTCTGCCGTTGTTCATGAATTTGTCACAATGTTAGACAGGAGACCATGCTGATCATTGTAATGTGTTCCAGAAATATCGCTTGGTGTGAAAAAATGTTTTTAAGCTCCTAATTTCACCCTCAAAGACCCCTATATCACAGCCTTGGGAGAAGGATGCCTCCACCCTGACCCCTTATACCACCTTCCATTTTATTTTTCAGCCCCAGGGATCTTGTCCCATTTCCTAAAATAGTGGCCGCAACTTTCTGGTCAGGCTGCAGCCAGCCAATCACAGCATATCTGTTGGCGCATGCATTCGCAAATACGTCACAAAAACAGTGCAAAGGATCCGAGGCCCTAGATTTACAATTTTTGGCCCCTTTAATATATCAAAAACTACTCAACAGGTTTACACCAAATAACAAAAAGTGTAATCTGCATACGGAAAACTACCTTTCTACCAAATTTGTTGTAATTCCACCTACCAGTTTGGGCTGTAGTTATGTTCAAAACTCCTACGTGGATTAACATGAGAAAAGTATGATTTTTGACCCCATCCCCCTTTTTATCACCCTCTACCTGATGGACCACCCTGGAACTTTCCATGCACAACAAGAATCTCTGGTACACTTTATTTGGAACATTTCATTTTTCTATGGTAACATGGTCCTAACTATATCTACCTACTGGCGACTGACAGTGGGTAATAAATATATATATATATATATATATATATATATATATATATATATATATATATATATATATGAGATGTCCAATCCGGCATACCCCAGACGGGATAGGTGCGAGTTGCGGTTGCCGGCACCCGCTAGCTATACCACAAGTAAGGTGCTGCATGTTGCATGCCCCAAGAAACTTGAACTCCAAGGCTTGTTCTTTGTGAGAGATAATTCATTGGCAACGCGTTTCGATCTCAACTGAGATCCTCTTCACAGTCAGTACAACAAATAAGTGCACCACCACCTTTAAAAACTAATGAAATGCATTACAATAGACCTAGTAGAAAGACTTTCACCCATTCTGTCCAAAAAAAGACTACATTTAATGGAAAAATAATGTGTCCCTTTTACATCAAATAAAACAACATATTGCTAAGAAGTTTTTGCAAAAATATATTTTAACATTTTTTCATAACCATCATTTCTCATTCATTGCTTGACTCAAGGCTACTCATGAAACATCATCAAGAATCAACTTAGTCATAATCACTTTATTTATTACCTGCTGTCTCCTTTTGATGAAGGGAAGTGTGGACTTTACCTTATTTGACCTCTACAAGCACATCCAGGTAGTTAATCATGCTATCATGTATATGGTGTGTGAGAGATTCAAAGCATTGCCTGAAATAAATGAATGAAAATCCTGCAAACTACCCTTAGGGCCATCCCATATGACAAACATGTCATTGATGTATCCTATCACAGTGCTATGTGGTTGGTCCACTGTTCATTTTCCTCTGTCCAAAATGTTGTTGCTCCCACCACCCCATGAAAATACCTGCAAAGCTTGGAGCAAAGCAACTCACCATCGCTGTCCCAGTTAACTGTCTGTACCATATGCAGTTAAAAAAATAAATGTGGGCTTAGACAAAAATCCACCATGTCCAATAACATCATGGTGTGGTCATACAAATGAATAGCTTTCTCTTGAAATAGTATCTCCATGATCCAATCCCCAGCTTATGGTGAATGCAAGTGTACAATAATACCACATCAATAGTAACCAAAACATATGTGGGCTGCCAAGGTACTTCCTCAATTCCCAATATGAAATCTGCACTGTCACTACAGTATGAAGGTATGTTTAAAACATAAGGTAACAAAGAGACATCTAAGTAAATAGAGGTAGGCTCTAGGAGACAGCCATTGGCTGAAATGGTAGATCTACCGGGGGTTAGATTTGTCCTTATGTACTTTAGGAAGCATGTAAAAACATGGCACCTTACTTGTGAGATATATATATATATATATATATATATATATATATATATATATAGCGGAAAAACATTTTTTGACTTGTCTATATCGCTGGTGTCATTTGCCAAATTGTCCTGAAATATTAAAAAAAAAAGTGTGCCAGTGATTCTTCTTGTGCATGGAAAGTTTCGGGATCATCTGTCATGCGAGTCCTGAGAACAAGGAGGGTCCAAAAAAGTGCTTTTCCTATGTTAATTTCCATAGGGGTTTTAAACATGACTGCAGCCCAAACCACTGGATCAAATGACAATAAATTTGGCAAAACTCCTAGATTTTGTTCCGTGGATTGTGCTTTTTGTTACTTGGTGCTAATAGGTTCAGTAGTTTTTGAGATATTAATGGGAAATGAAATTTGTATATCTAGGCAGAGCCTAAGCACAGATCTCATGGTCAGATCTGAATTGGCTGTCAGCACTTCAATCAGAAAGTGATAACCGCCATCTTTAGACCAATATACATTTTAACACTCCATTGAAATGCATTGTAGTCAATGTCAGGTTTTCAGGGTCACAGAAAGGAGAACATATAGAGGTGGATAACAAACTTTAGTACAATATAAATCATTTGATGATGCTACCATTCTAATTTTAGAAATAATGGTGTGTTCTAAGGTTATTTTACCCTGCTGGGGTTTCATGAATCATGCTTGAGAAATAATTGTTTTCTCATGATTTTCCATTTAGGTTATGGAAGGTGCTTCAGAAACTAAAATGAGAGCATATTTTCTGTAAATTCACACTATCTTTCTCAGCCATATGAGAATGAAGGCTGACATTCTCAGTAAAACAAGTAGTTCCAACAGGAACAGCCTGTCAGTTGATTCCCTTGTATTCTTTTGCAGCCTCCCAGAGTGTTCTAAAGGACAACTAGAAAGCTAACAGTCTTACTTATGACAAACGTGTGGCACACCTGAAGCCATCTTATTTTAATCAAAATGGCAAAACTTAAAACATTATATTCAGAAAGGAACACAATGAGGGGTTCATTTTATCATAGAAATTATGATTAGTGCTGTGGAAAGAAAAATTAAGGTGCATTTTAAGAAAGCTCTAAAATATCTTCCTCTTCCACTCCCAACAGAAGCAACCTTTCAGATGATTCCCTTGAATTCTACTGCAGCATCCCAGAGTGTTCTAAAGTACAACTAGAGTGGTAATAGTTTTATTGGGTCATTATGAGTTTGACAGTCTGACTGTTGGACCACCAAACCCGCGGGGTGAGGTGGCCGTCATATTGGTAGCCTACTATTACAATGTTTCCACCAGGTAGAAACATCGTATTACAAAGTTTCTGCTGGTCAGCCCGGTGGAAACAGTGCAACAGCTTTGGCCTCAGCTGCCTTAAGGGAGCTGAGGTCAATGCTGCTGCACACTAGCACCCTCAGGGTGCACATTGTCTGCGCAGCAGACAACACACATTCTGAGGGTGATGGCAGGTGGACCCTGATCTGCCCATGCCATGAGCAGTGCAAAGGCCCCTTTGGCCCCCATCACTGGCTTTCCACCAGCCTTTTCATGAAACTACTCTAAAAAAATAAAAAGAAAACTAATTTTTCTTTTTGAAATGCATCCCAATTTCCTTAAAGAAAAACGAGCTGCATTTAAAAAAAATACTTTATTTAAAAAGCAGTCACAGACATGGTGGCCTGCTGTCCCCAGCGGGCCACCATCCCTGGGAGTGTGGCTATTCCCAATAAGGTCGCAAATTGTGACCTACTGCATGAATATTGATAAGGTAGGTCATTTGCGACCCATTGGGAATCGCAATCACTGTACTTAACACTGTACTTAACACTGTTTTAAATTTTGTTTTGCGACACAATTTGTGATTCCCAAGCAGATCTCAAATTGTAAGTCGCAAAACAAAAGGTCGTGCCTCTGGCCCAAAGTATTGTAACCTCACTAATTGGAGGGCAGGCGTCCCTGTGCCTGTCTGGGCTCATTTCTACTGGTACACTTATGGGGATAACCAGGGATTCAAGCATTTATAGTGATTATAATGTTTCATAGGCCTGGTCTCTGAAACCAGGTGGCATTACTCGCACTGATTTATCTACCTTCTCTTTTTATATAGCCCAAAGTATTTTGAGGCCCCAGTAACTGCTGACCTAATGATGTATAATGTATGCCATTTTAGTTTTGCAATCTCAGAACCACGAGTATTACTCCAGTATTACCTAAAATGCATAATATCTATGGTCTATGACTTCTTAGTAATAGTTCATGTATAATATATCATCTATATTTTTATATAACCCTGTGTGGAATCTCTTTTGTGGTGTATTCTGGACGCAACTGGTGTGAGTGTGTTACATAAACATATTACACATTGCCTCTGAGCTATGTCTGACTGCTCTGCGCCAAACTACCAGAGGGTGAGCACAGGTTATCTTTGGTGTGCAATTTACTTGCCCTTATTAGTGTGGTGGGTTATGCCTGGCAGAGGTGTATACCCTAGCCAACCTGGAACCCGATTTCTAACACAGTTCAGGACGGAGTCCAAGTTACATTTACCTTAGGGCACAGGTTAGAGTTACCTATGATAACCATAACTATGACTGCTGAGTTTCTATGGGTTTTTAGTGAGTAAAATGTGAACCTAACTACAACGCCCTGTAATTTTTGTTTTTTTAAATGAATATATACATGTAATCAAGGTCTATTTTAGGTGCATAGGTTTTATTTGGACTATTGTCCATATCAAATTCTGTATAGTCTGTCACCCTCTGTGATATTCCACACCTAACAAATATTTAACATGCCTTGGAGAAGAAAACAGTGCCCACTTGTTGAGCTTCACCGTCACATAAAAAAGAACTGTCTTGAAATCAGTGTAGTTGAAAGTAAAATATCTCTTCAGCGTGGGTAAATGCAATGAAATGGACACCAGCTACTGGTTATTTTCCTTCCTCTCAGTTGGCCTACATAAACAACTCAAGGCTTTTTGTTAGGATGACTCAAATATTTATTAAACTATTATGGAGTGAAAAACATACATAAATTCAATAGCATCTCGTTCATCGTATACTGTAAGAAAATAAATGGGGTATAATTCGCAAGGGTAACTTACACTGTTGAGTAATTTACAGAACTTTCTGCTTTTGGCTTTTCACAAAATAGCTAAAAAAATGATGTAAGTCCAGCACCACACATGAACCACCAATGGTACTGCAACACTCTTCCAAGGAAAATAATAAAGGTAGGAAATTGAAATAAACTCAATAGGAAATGTTGTTCAATTAAGCCACATTTTTTAAAATAGTTAAACATATAAATAAATACAACTTATAGTTGAGAAATTTATAAAAATAGCACAGATTTATTATGTAATTATAATACATTATGAATTTAAAAATGAATGTAACAATTGTTTTAAAATAAATTTAACTGAGTTTAAAAAAAAATTCATTCTACTTATAACTTTTAATAATAATTAATTCCTAATAGACAAATTAGTTTTTTTTATTTTAAGGGGGAAATTTACTTTTTAATGTAAACATCTGAAAAATAATTGTAATTTTATTTAAAACATTTCAAAATTAATTTAATAATAATGTGCTGAGGCATGTTTTAGTTTTGTTCTACGGCACTTCAAAGGTACCAAGCACAGCACTCCCATGAGGAACCACGATACTCCTGCAGGATTTGCTGTACAAGTTTCCACCACATGGTACTGCTGTACAGGGCAAGCTTCCACAAGGAAGTTTGCATGACATCACAGTACCATGGAGACAGAAGCTTGTCTATTTGGTACTGAAGGAGTAAGGCAGTACCTAAATAAAAGACGAAAAATGCAGATGGGAACACATGGGAGATGTGTAGCCATTGGAGGGATAGGCGCAGGGCTTAGTCTGAAGGCAGGCCTTGTAGCTAACTCTTCTGTGCGTATAGCTGAAGGCTGTGCTCAGTAGGCAGTTGGTTCCTGTGGGGACGGGTAGGCAGGCCTGGCCAGAGGCCATGTACGTCTGATAATCCACCAGTGTGTAACGCCAAAGCCTGTATGCAGTGGTCACTTTGCAGTCTTTGGTGGGGTTAGTGCCTGACGAGAGCGAGAGGCCAGGTCTTCTTGCTCACCCTTTATTACACACAGCCGAAGGCCATGCACAGCAGGGGGTTGAGTGGCCATGATGGAATTGGGTGCAGGGCCCAGCTGGAGGCCACAGCCTGCTGCTAACCCTGAACTGCACATGGTCAAAGGCTGTGCACAGCAGAAGCATAGGCTGCAGTTTGCCTAAGGTGATTAGGTGCCTGCTCAAGTTTGATTCTGAACAAAAAAATCTAGAAATCCATTGAACAAATCCACAGGCTAATAAAAGCCTCAGATCTACATGAAAGAAACAAAGGTTACATTGATGTTATAGTTGAAATGAGATAAAAACTAATGATTAAAATACAAAAAAAAACTGAAATTCACATGATATAGTTTACTGAGCTGACTATAACTAAGTAGCAAACAGACTACTCATATAATGCCAAAAGGTTTTTTTCATAGAAGGACCTTGAAAATTATCCCTTTTAACAGTGTTTTAACAGTAGACGTGGAAAACCAAACCACCAATCCCATCTGTGGTGGCAACCATATAGAGTGGAAAGAATGTGAAACAAACAAGCAACACAAGCAACTACTACCCAGAACTGAGCCTGAAATGAAAGACATCACAAAGCCACTGACCTGGGTGAGATACCCCAGGGAATACCTAACAGCCTGTACACTCATTATTAGTTTTTAATAAAGAGATACATCTATATAAATATATATATATATCTATATATATATCTATGTATCTATATGTGTATGTGTTAGTATTTCTAGAACATGAACATAGCTCAAGACGGCATTACGCATCGGAAGAAATAAGGGCCAGATGTAGGAAGGCATTAGCGCCTCGCAAACAGCGAAAAACGCTGTTTGCGAAGCGCTAATGCCCTCACGCGATGCTGAAACACATATTGCGTGTCGGTACCGACTCGCAAAATGTGTTTCAGACTCGCAAATAGGAAGGGGCGTTCCCTACCTATTTGCGAGTCGCACCGCGATGTAGGATTGAATTGTGACAGCGAAAGCGGTCGCAAATCAACCCGCAGTTACCATCCACTTCAAGTGGATGGTAACTCATTCGCAAACGGGAAGGGGTCCCTATGGGACCCCTTCCCCTTTGTGAATGCTCACAATAATGTTTTTTCAGAGCAGGCAGTGGTCCTATGGACCACTGCCTACTCTGAAAAACACCAAAACAAAAAGGTTTTGGTATTTTTTTCTATTTGCAGCTCGTTTTCCTTTAAGGAAAACGGGCTGCAAAGAGAAAAAAAAACTGCTTTATTTAAAAGCAGTCACGGACATGGTGGTCTGCTGTCTCCAGCAGGCCACCATCACCGTGAGTGCCTAGACTTGCTATGGGGTCGCAAACTGCGACCCACCTCATAAATATTTATGAGGTGGGTCTTTGCGAAACACCTTTCTGCATACCAATTTGCGAGTTGCAAATTGCGAGTCGGAAGGACTCGCAATTTGCAACTCGCAAATTGGTTTCTACCTACATCTGGCCCTAAGTCCCTAGTACAAGGTCAAGTATCTAAAATGTATAAAATTGCAATGGTTAGATCATTATTAAAAAGCAAAGTGACAACTTATAAGGGTTAAAAATTAGGGTCCCATTTCCCTGCTTCCTAATCTGCCCAAAATCGTGGAGGAGCATACCACACATGAGTATTTTAACTATGTTCAAATTTCTGATTTGTAGACTTGTTGTAAGCCGAATTTTACACACGCCAGAGCAGAGAATCTGTGATGCTGTCTGCAATGGGCAACTTAAGAATAGAAGATGACAGGGGATAAAATTGTGCCTTGTCGCTATTAGATCGGTCAACGTTCTTTGATATGTTCGACCATAAGATCTTAGGTGGCAGGCCGGAGGCTGCTAAACTCGGGAACTGCAATGCAATCGATGTTATCCTTTCTAAAGGTTTATGCACATGCGGTCCAGTTGTGACCATTCACTGGAGCTGTTTCAAATATAACCTGTGCTTTTCCTGAGGGTTCTTCCCTTTCACCATACTTTTTTACAGAAAGCTTTTTATAAGAGTGTTCTTCTAGGGACTACTATCTGTATAGTTACGCTGATGGTTCACAACTACTTCTTCACCTGGACAGCCCTACAACTTCTCACCTATAACTTCTGAACATTATGAAGTTCAAATGTAGTTGGATGGGCATGAAACAGATACATTTGAATGCAGAAAAAACAGAGTGTAATCCTAAACAACCAAGTAAATCACTACGATAGCTGTTATTGGCCATTGGAGAGAGACGTTCCACCTATACCCAGGAAATCTGCAAAATGCTTCAGTATACTGGTAGATAGCCATCTATCCATGACCTCCCTCACAGAGGCACTGGTAACTATTTGTTAAAAATGGTTAGGGAACAAGTTCCTTTCCCATCGGAAAAAGTCTTAAAATTTATCATAACAATTGCTATATTAAGACTGGAATATTCAAATTCAATTTACTTAGGAGTTCTGAACAGTACCATTCATGGGCTACAGGTGATCCAAGTGAGGCTGCCTCGCTCATCAATAACCTTCCCAGGAATTCACATGCAAAGCCATGAATGAGGCAACTGCATTAGCTGTTAAGGAAACAGAAGAATCTGTGTATAATCCACTGTATTACTTTTAAGGCCTTTAAGGCTGTGCATAGCTCTCAGTTTCCAAATAGGAAATTCTATAAGCATACCACCACCAGAACACTATAAACTACTAGACTGCACTACCTAGTCATTCATAGTTACTCAAGGAAAGCCATGAGTGGCCAGAGCTTTTCCATTCAGCCACTCATGTTATGGAACACTCTCCTCGATTATTACAAAAACAAACCAGTGGTGCACACCAAGCAAAACAATATCTCTACTTAAGAGATAGTCAAATATCTTGAAGAAACCAATTAACATATCATAATAAATTCCCCTAGAATGCTTGTTTGGTCCTCTCTCTTCCTTAAATGAACTAAACATTCATAAATCTGACCAGAACATACTGTAAACAAATATACAACTAACCAAAAGATGAATATGTCCATGCGAATATAAGTTTTAATACAAAAAGGAAAAATCTTCTTAAATACATAAACATATACATATATATACAAAACATGAAGAAAATAAATGAATAGCCATCAGCCGACACGTGTTTCGTCCTGACTGGACTTCTTCAAGGCTGAGAAAATCACAACAGACAACAATCAATACACGACAAACATATATATACAATTTTACACAAAAGTTAAAACATATTTACATTTTATCCTATTGTTTTCCAAAATCACCAAACAAAGGTATTCTTTTGGTCAGTTAGGTGTCCAACATATTCTATACAAATCATATTTATAATATTGATTTGAATCTAAACCAGAAACTACACAGGAAGAGAAGAGAACCACCACCACATAGTTTTAGTGGCAAAGTGTTATTTAATGTCCAAAGATATAGCATAGAATACTCCCCACGTCTCAAAAAATTGGTATATCAAAGCCATATCCAAAGTTCAACATGCCACATGCACACCCAAGTGTAAAAAGACTTCTCTTTTGTTGGCATTCTAACAGTTCATATCTAGAATTCATATTTAGTTAATATTAGACCGCTCAATGCCTCAAGTGACCCCTCCTTATACCATGGTGTAGAATAATTATGTACCTTTGCTCACTTCTATGTCCGTTATATTCATATCACATCTACCATACTCTATAACAAGAGGGGGGAAAGAAAGACCATTTCATTAACCTCCTTTTGCTTTGTCCAAAATACTCCTAAAAAATGTGGAAGTTACTCATTATAATGCCATTACTGACCTGTTTCAAAACCACAATCAATCACATCTTTTCCTTCTTCATAATCAATTTAAATACTGGACATTGCTAGTTTTGTCTATTGGTGAGTCAACTGGAATAAAGACAAATAAAATATCTCTAGTAACCTTTCTACAAAACCAAATAGCCTTTAGTTTCTATCTACGTCCATTCACCTAACAGAATTTATATCAGTGTCTCCATAGTTTCCAATAATGAAACAAACACATTAATATGGCTCAATTTTTCCATTACTTACACTAAATACCATTACCAACTAACGTGCTATTAACTTACCTATTCACCCCTCTTTCTATTCTTTTTGTTTACTCTCCAAGCCCGTATGCTGATAAATCTCGGCAAAGAAACGTCGAGGGAAGTATGTGCCTCCTGTAAGTCTTCTGTGGGCCCGAAAATCAATATGAGCCCTTCGCCGGCATTAGTGCATGCCGCGTTTTTTCCGGCACGGGGGTTACAGGCAGGACATAATAGCCAGAGGACTAACGGAGGGCACACGATTCCCTCCGTCATTGCTATATATGATCGCGTTTTGAAGAAAAAACGCGGCATGCACTAATGCCGGCGAAGGGCTCATATTGATTTTCGGGCCCACAGAAGACTTACAGGAGGCACATACTTCCCTCGACGTTTCTTTGCCGAGATTTAGCAGCAGACGGGCTTGGAGAGTAAACAAAAAGAATAGAAAGAGGGGTGAATAGGTAAGTTAATAGCACGTTAGTTGGTAATGGTATTTAGTGTAAGTAATGGAAAAATTGAGCCATATTAATGTGTTTGTTTCATTGTTGGAAACTATGGAGACACTGATATAAATTCTGTTAGGTGAATGGACGTAGATAGAAACTAAAGGCTATTTGGTTTTGTAGAAAGGTTACTAGAGATATTTTATTTGTCTTTATTCCAGTTGACTCACCAATAGACGAAACTAGCAATGTCCAGTATTTAATTTGATTATGAAGAAGGAAAAGATGTGATTGATTGTGGTTTTGAAACAGGTCAGTAATGGCATTATAATGAGTAACTTCCACATTTTTTAGGAGTATTTTGGACAAAGCAAAAGGAGGTTAATGAAATGGTCTTTCTTTCCCCCCTCTTGTTATAGAGTATGGTAGATGTGATATGAATATAACGGACATAGAAGTGAGCAAAGGTACATAATTATTCTACACCATGGTATAAGGAGGGGTCACTTGAGGCATTGAGCGGTCTAATATTAACTAAATATGAATTCTAGATATGAACTGTTAGAATGCCAACAAAAGAGAAGTCTTTTTACACTTGGGTGTGCATGTGGCATGTTGAACTTTGGATATGGCTTTGATATACCAATTTTTTGAGACGTGGGGAGTATTCTATGCTATATCTTTGGACATTAAATAACACTTTGCCACTAAAACTATGTGGTGGTGGTTCTCTTCTCTTCCTGTGTAGTTTCTGGTTTAGATTCAAATCAATATTATAAATATGATTTGTATAGAATATGTTGGACACCTAACTGACCAAAAGAATACCTTTGTTTGGTGATTTTGGAAAACAATAGGATAAAATGTAAATATGTTTTAACTTTTGTGTAAAATTGTATATATATGTTTGTCGTGTATTGATTGTTGTCTGTTGTGATTTTCTCAGCCTTGAAGAAGTCCAGTCAGGACGAAACACGTGTCGGCTGATGGCTATTCATTTATTTTCTTCATGTTTTGTATATATATGTATATGTTTATGTATTTAAGAAGATTTTTCCTTTTTGTATTAAAACTTATATTCGCATGGACATATTCATCTTTTGGTTAGTTGTATATTTGTTTACAGTATGTTCTGGTCAGATTTATGAATGTTTAGTTCATTTAAGGAAGAGAGAGGACCAAACAAGCATTCTAGGGGAATTTATTATGATATGTTAATTGGTTTCTTCAAGATATTTGACTATCTCTTAAGTAGAGATATTGTTTTGCTTGGTGTGCACCACTGGTTTGTTTTTGTAGTATTAGAACGGGTTTACTTAGAAACTCGGTTTTACACATCAGGGCAACGATGTGTTTCAGTGTATGAGCACCCATAAGTTTCTTCTTACATAATTCGAATGTGCATTGATTTCAACTAATGAGTTGCCATTTGTTTTTGACTCTCCTCGATTATCTCCGACTAGAAACTAAATTGCTCCCATTCCGGAAGAAGTTAAAATCCATTCAGATAGGCATGTAACCTTTAGAGGACTTATCCGTTTGACCCATGGATAAGTTGTCTCACTCTCTCCAGGCTACTTCAGTGCCATGAAACCATGGTTAATTCTCCCTGTTGTGTAAAGCATGTGTCTTTCCATAGAGACCTAGATGTGTGTCTACTTGTGTGTTTTAATCATTTATATGAAATATGCCAATTGGTGAGCTGAATATTAAGATTCCATAAGCAGTAGTCATTGACCATTGGATGTTGTGGTTCCATGTAGTTTTTTAATTGAATTGTGGTCTGTCTCCCTCATATGAATATTTCTTTGTACTTCTGTAAGGAGGGTTCTAGGGATTCTTAATAGTAGCATCCCAAATATATAGTAAAATCTTAGGATGATGGCCATTTTCATAATTTATACCTTCCTGCACAGAGAAAGCTGTAGATTAGTCCATCTCTTAAAGTCTTTGGGCCTGATTCACTTACACGTAAGTTTACTATTTTTTTGGTATTCACAAACTACAAATTTACTTACAATATTAGTAATTTTATTACAGTGGAAACTCTGCAGTCGCAAAATTACTACTAATATTATGACACTTGCAGTTCCTGAATACCAAAAAAATAGTAAATTTACACAAAAGTGTAAGTTTACCCATGGGAATCAGAACTGGATTTTGTTTTTATCTTTTAGAGGTGAGATGCTGTCCTGTACCATATTCTTGAGTCCTTGATGTATAATTATACCCAGATACTTAAATTGTGACTTTTTCCATATAAAGGGGCAGGGTACCTATTGATGTTTCGGCCTCATTTACAAGAAACTGGTGCATCATAATCGATGCCCCAGTTTTCTTGCGCTGCCTTGCGCCCTCCTAACAACACCATGGGAGAGCTGTATTTACGATACAGTGCTCTGTGGCGCACAGTGTCCACAACTGCGTCAGAAATTCTGACACAATTGTTGCACTAAATCTTAGCATTGATGGACTAGCATCAAAAATGTTGATGCTAGTCCAGCAATGCTAGGGGGGCCCCATTGAAAACAGCACAGCGCTACTTTAATGCCTACCCTGAGCATGCATTAAACAAATGATGCTGTGATGGTGCAGAATGGCAAAGTGAAATCTTGAAGATTTTATTGCGCCATTTACTGTGGGGCTTTTTGTGGGGGGACAGCTACCTTGCAAACATTATACATGGCAGAGGTATAATGTGGCGCGAGGCTTTACAAACTGGTGCAGTGGTGCTATTGCACCTGTTTGTAAATGTGGTGCTGTGTGGGGGACTGTTTTCACCATTGTAGCGTAAAAAAATGACACCATGGCGGCACAAAATCCTTGTAAATTAGGCCCTTAGTGTTATAATTGCTGTCATTGGTAGGGACCCATATTTAGACCAATCTAGTCTGTATCCTAAGAAGCTCAAAAGGGACTTCATCAGGTACAACCATGCCTTTGCACAGTCTAAAGAACATGACAGGATCACCCAGACCAATTACTCTTACTATTTACCCTTACTGAATCATTTAGGGGCCAATTCACAAAAGCATTTCGGGGTACACAAAGTACTACAACTACTACTATTCACTGAGTACTACTGCACATACTCATAAATACTTTTTTAATTGGCCCCTAATCTTTAAGTTAACTCAAATATTGTTACAATTTTGGTTGAATTCCTTTTATAATGGTCATTCTTTTTGCACACAGGAAAATAATTTTTCATACTCGGCTATATTCCAGACTTTGGAGTTAAATTCACGCAGCCATTTATGAGAATGTGGAGTACTACTCTTGTAGTTCTGTATCACCTAACAGGTAGTCCTACGTGCCTATGCAGTCATGAAAGGCATATGTCATTAAAGGGCCTATGTGAGCAATCTTGTGAATAGGTGAGCAATTTTGTCGATTAGGAGAACCTGTAAAAAAAAGCTGTAGTATGTTTTGAGGTGCAAATACTGTAGTTACCTAAATTGTAAGTGGAGTATCTGCAAGAACAAAATTCAGAATAGATGGGCACACCAGTGCTTGCAAACATATTTCAGTTTCAACTGGCATCAGGTTTAAATTAACTTTCGACATTTTATATGTTGGTTTAAATGCCAACATTCTGGTTTGAAAAAAAAACTAATAGCCTGTAAGCTCCCTGCTGGCTTTAAACAAACAGCAGCATGAATGTTGATTTTAGAATTGTTAATAGTTGTCAGCTTGTGAATCGTTTCTTTGTATCACTGTCCAATGTGTAAATTAAGACGTGTTTTGGCAATCGGTCAGCAGATTTCGTTCTGTTATCTGCTGCAATCATTGCTTGCGCTGATCATATATCCACTTATTCTATTTCATTAGATCCTCTATTGTTTTTTAACGAATTAGAAGCGTAGTAGCGCTTCTAAGCCAAGTCAAAGTTCTCCTTGTATCTAATGTGATTGACCAACTGCACACAGTCCAGGGTTTTAAAATCCGTTGCGCAAGCCCGCTGGTCTTTATAGGAACTGTTTTTGCTCAATAACTTTTACTATTTGTCTGTTCTCACCACAGCTCTGCAGTAGCGTGAAAGTTTGGGTGCATCACACTATGTATTCTTATTTTCATTTTTCTTTGTCAGAATTTTGTTGGAAGTGTGCACGTTTGTTGCTCGGAAAAGTGCCTGTCTTTAATGTGGTAAGAATCTGGGAGTAGATAAACTTCATCTACGTTGATCTCCACTCATTAATCCCTGTCATTCACAAGAGGATATATTTCGTATCTGTATCTTATGGTTTGTGTTTCAAGACCAGGGTTCTTTGCCTGTGTTGTATACAACAACAAGGAAATGCCACATCATGTACACAGTATTATGTCAAACACTATGGGGCAGATATAAGAGCCCCTTGCATCACTTTAGCACCACCTTAGCGTCATTTTTTTTACAGGAAGGCAGCTCTAAGGTGGCCTTTCCACTGCACCCTATTTCTAAAGTGGGGCAATTCATGCATTGTGCCACTTTGTAACCCTTTGCGACACATTACGCTTGTGCCATGCATATTGTATGCAAAGGGGGCATTCCAGCACAAGGAGGCTTGCAAAAATGGCGCAACTAAATCTAGTACCATTTTTACATCATTTTTTACATCATTTTTAATGCCTGCTGAAAGCAGGCATTAAAAGGACACTCCCATTGTAATTAATGGGCCTCCTTGCACTTTGCTCCACTAGTGGCAAAAGTTTGGAGACTAGTAGAGCAAACCGCCACAATAGCGTCAGTTTTGACACCATTGTTCCTAATACTGCTATGGTGCACAGTATCAAAAATACAGCACACACATGGTGGCATTAGGGGGGGTGCAATGGGCACAAGAAAAGTGGTGCTGCATTGGACTTTTATTAAATTCGGCCCTATGATCGTTGATCACTATGACTTTACCATTGTCAGAAATTGGGGCTCTGGTTGGCAGAGGTATGCACTCTGTCTAAGTAGGGACCACACTCCTAGTCAATCTAAGCCACAACACAACCTAAATTGTCCTGTGCTCACCCTTTGGTAGCTTGGCACAGAGCAGGTAGGCGTAACTTCGAAGGCAATGTGTACAGAGTGCAATAACTTATACAGTAACACAGTGAAGACACCACAAAAACACTCAACACTAGGTTAGAAAAATAGATTAAGATGTTATCAATAAAGACCAGAAGAACACAAATCGAATGTGTACAAGCTGAGTTATTAATTTTTAAAGAATAAATGCAAAATAGCACTTACTACCAAGTAGTGATCTTAGAGGTTACTTTAGGTTGGGCTGGACCGGGGCAAAGTCAAAGTTTGGGCCAACCACAATTGAGCTGTGGTGGCCCCAGTTCTCATGCAGTCTTCAGGGAACATAGTACCTTTCCTGGTCACAGTAGCGAGGTGCATGGCGAGATGTGTCAATCTTTTGCATGGAGTGAGGATGATGCATCAGTTCCAAAGACAAGCATTGGAGCCAAGATGCGTTGGATCTGAAGTGTAATGCACTGGGATTTCCCATGCAGTCAAGGGATGCGTGGATCTCTGTAGGCTGCTGCAATGGTGAAGTGCGGTTCCGAAGTGTAGGGCTCTCAAGGCAATGCAGCAGTTCTGAGAGCAATGCACCAATTTTACTCCTGCAACTGGGTCAATGCACTGGTTCTACTAGAGAGAGAGAGGAGATGCGTTGAGTTTCGGGTTGCAAGTCTCTGGGTCTATTTCCAGGGAACTAGGCACAAGAGGAGAGATGGATACTTTGATGTCCCTGAGTCTTAAGCAACAGGAGGCAAGCTAACAGGCTGGTGAAGATCACTTGTGGTGCCAGGTAGCTCCAACTTTCCATCAGCGGGGTCAGAGAGCAGTAGTTAGTGGGGCAGTACAGCAGAAAAGCAGTCCTTCCAGGTCAGCAGTCCAGCAGAGTAACAGTCCTTGTTGCAGCACAGCACACCTTCTAACAGAGCCCAGTTGTAGGTCCAGAAGTTTCTGATTTGGTGGGGGACAGAGACCCTGTCCTTATACCCAAATGTGCCTTCGAAGTGGGGGAAACCTCAAAGAGTGGCTTTGAAGTACACAAGTATCCCTTTCAACCCAGTCCTGTCTGCTAGACTATCTTGTACCTGTTGAATAAGGTGATTGTTATTGTGAGAACCTCAATGTATTATTTTATACTGTTAAGACAGTCCTACATAACAGAGTTTCTATGTGTATGCATGTGCATAAAATTTTCAACTGTAGTTCTGTAGTTTCATATTTCTGTTTAGGTCCATTCTTATCATGCCGGTAATATACTGCCCATATTTGGGGTTGTGCAAATTGGCACACATCTGCATAGTTCTCATAATTATTGACCTTTGCTTGTTGGGTGCATGTTTGACAAAAAAATTGCTGGTATTTTGATGGCATTGTCTGTCAATATTGTTAATGTTAACGTAACTTTGTTTTTATTCTTTTGAATGCCATTGACAAAGGTAATATACAATTATTAGCAATGGTTATATTTGCATATGAGGATGCACAGCTATAGTCATACACTATTTATGGAGGGTTGCAGTGCAAATATTTTATCTACACCTCTGTGTTTGTATTATGGCAAGTGGCCTGGTTTATTCCTAGCTCAGTTATAGTGTTTTTCGGTCTCACCTAGACAGCATGTGCACTGTGTCTTCGAGACATGTTGTTTACACTTCCTGGACTTACAATCTACTCATTGCTTTTTATTTGTTTTTCCGAGTGTCATTTGAAAATGCTTGCTTGCATGTGGTCATTTTCTCATAAATGTGCCTCCTTTTCGTGTGTTCTTCCCACTCCTAGAGCACGGCCTAATTACTTGTAGCCTTATACTTTTTTGCTTGTAGGTTTGTTTTTAGGCTCTGTGTTTTTATTTGCTTTCCGTAATTGTTTCTGGAAACTAGCCTTTGTGGTTAGTGTGTCTTTGGTAAAGCTCTAAAACGTTTTGCTATTTATCTTCTTTCTGTCTGCAACTGCAAGACTTGTTCATGTTTCGTCAGTAAAGCTTTAAAACCTTTTGTTATGTATTTGCTTCAAGGCTTGTTTAGTTACGCACTCCATGAGAGTGCATGTAATTTCCAGCTGTCTCCCACAAATTCTTCCACACCCTCGTACTCTTGGCCACTCTCTCACACATATGGTTTAATGCAACTACACCTTCTTCCAAGTTCGTGTACGTCTCCCTGCTTTGCTGTTACTTCAACACTTCCCTCACTCACACTTACACGAATAAAACACAAGACTGCTTCACAGGCTTAGTTTTTCTCATTTTTGGATCCTTTAAATGAAATCTTCCACTCTACCGCGCCACCGCTTGTGAGTTTCCCCTCAATATAGAGACACATTATTGATAGTTTTATTTACAGACATTTGTGTTTTATCAACCAGCAAGCCTAGCATCTTCCCGGATTCCTCCTCTTGAAAAGCATAAAAGGCAGCAAAAGTGCTCATACTGTGCAATGAAGTTTGCTTTCTCTGGCCGCCTTGAAGAGGATTACCTTGACTGCAGCAGGGTGATGTTTCTTTCGATTTTTTGGCAGCACTCTATCATTGAAAATAACCCGCTTTCAGAACATAAAAAATGAAAGTATGACACACACGCTATATGCACAGTCCCTGCACCCATATAACATGACTCAAGTCCATCACCTGTCACGTAGGATCTACAGTTTATGAGTCAGCTTACTTGGGAAACCCTTGATTCTGGTGCCTATCCCTATACTGCAAGGACTGGCTCAAACTGGATGTGGAATATCATTTTCATGACGTGCTTTTATTGATCATATTTCTTTGATCAGCTGCTTTTATTTTTTGATCTATAGTGTTTAAGACCACATCCTTTATATATGCACTTAACGAGCTATATTTTTGTTATTTTTTAAGGACTGGTTACTTGCTAGACTGTGGTGCAGCTCTGTTAGTTCTTGTTCATGCAGCAGACTCCTCTTTTCATAGACAATCCACTCGATAGTTCAGTTTAAAGGCAGCTTTGATGCTCAGATTTTTGGATCCTCACGCAACATTGCTGTTTGCTATTTTGTCACCCCACCACCCCGGCGATAGGGCCATATTTTTCTGCCCTTTGTTGCAACCTTTTGGACTTTCCTGGTCATTTGCTGTGGCCTTTATGTCAGTTTCTACTAGTACTGTTCAAACAGAGCATGCAACGGATAACTAGCTGCTACTGGATTTATGTTTCATGTGTTTCCAGCGCTGAGCAAAACAGTTGATTACAAAATAAGTGGAAGTCACCTATTGTATTCAAATCAACATAAGAACCTAACCTCTTCTCTAAAATATTCTTCGTAGGAAAATTTGCCAGTGCTTGTTTTATTTAGGTATTTTAAAAAATGGTACTCCTTTGAACTTACAGAGTAATCACTCTTTTATTCTCTCAGTTACCAGACATCCTCACCCAGATTCACTCACCACTTGAATATACTATCATAGTCGATGCACTATTAAACATTGCAAGCTCTGCAACTTCACTGATGAAGAAGCAATGCGCCTGAGAATCATTTTTCACTGCCTTCGGACTCCTTTAGAAGGCACATGCTAAGAGAAACACATAGGGGCATACTTACATGCCCCTTTCGCCTCCTTGTACCACATTAGCATCTTTTTTTTATGCTAATGGAGTGTTAAGGTGGCATTTCGTCACACCATATTTACAAAGTGGCACATTTACAAAATGCTTGCATTGCACCACTTTGTAACCCCTTGCGGCACATTCTACCTGTGAAAGGCATAATGTATGCAGTGGGTGTGTGCCCCTGTTAGGAGGCCCAGAAAAATGGCACAGTGAAATCTACAAGATTTTACTGCGCCATTTACAACTCCATTTTTAACGCCTGCCTTAGGCAGGCTTTAAAGTGATGCTCCCACTGTATTTAATGTGCCTCCCTTGACTTTGGTGAATTAGTGCCATCATTTTTGGTGCTAATCCACCAAATTGGCACAATAGCATCAAAATTTGTGATGCTATTGGCCTAAAGTGCGCCATGGTGTATCGTATTGTAAATACGGCACACACATGGTGTTGGTGCAATGGGGCAAAAGAAAAGTTGTGTATCATCTAAGATGTGCCACTTTCTTCTAAATATGCTGCATAGTCTAGAGAAAATGCTGATGAAAGTGATAGCAGAAGAACGAGCAGATCAACAAGCTGCTGACGTGGAAGCTTGAATGGCATGCCACAAAGCAGTGATGACTGTGAAAAGCAAGCACAAGCATAACGGGACACACACAGATCAACAGCGTCAAAGAAAACAAAAATAAGGTTCCGATGTGGATTTTCATAGCCACATGAAAGTATATGTCCCACCATGGGACAGGTTTGTGAAGGTTGTGAAAGAGAGAACCACAGAATAACTGTGTGGCGGTCCAAAGAAAACTTGATTGTGTCACAACGGCAAGAACAAATGGCTGTGAGAATATTTCAGAAGCATTCACTCTACACCCATAAAACCAAAAAGCAACACAATCTATGACAAATAGAAACCAGGCAAAATCAATAGTCATCAAGCTCATGGTACAAAGGTTCTTCAATGTCACTATCAAGCAGCAGAGAAGAAGATGAAAGTGCATTGATGATGTCCACCAAAAGACAGCGTGCCCATGTAGAGTTACCTACTTGTAAAGAAGATCATAATTTAAAGAAAGTTCATTGAACATAACAGCAAACGTCATTTGTACACTGTCCCAAAGTCAAGTTGAAGGTGAACGATCATTCAATAACCTTCATCATAGACAGTGGTGCATCGATTAACATCATGCCAATGAAAACATTTAACAGCGTATCCCCTGTGCCCGCCTTACTCCATCAAGCATGAAGGTATACTTAGCTCTTAGTGTCAATGCAATAAAGAAATGTATTGGTGCGAGCCATCATTCACGTTCTACAAGGGACTTCATTGAGTGCTTGCTTACTCAGTTTTGCCACTGCTGCAGACATGAGTCTGATGTTCCTCAATTACAACATCTGTGTCCAATCGGAAATTACAAACCAATTCCATTCATTGTTCCATTGCCTGGAAAAACTCAAGAAATGCCATGCCCAAGAGACAGTCTTTGACAAAGGAGACTGTGTATTGGTTAAGCAGAAATGGAAAATGGACACTCCTTCTGTCGCTGATCTTTTGTAGGTTGTGGCCTGCAAAAGACACATGGTGACAGCACATCATCCTGGACAATATATCACTCGGAACACATCACATTTCAAACACCTCATTGAGTCTGGTAAATCACCCAGCCAGCTGATCTGGCTCAAGAGCCTGAGCCTATAGCGCTGTTGCCCGATCTGGGTAAACCACAATCAGCTCGAACTACCCAAGCTGCCAGACAAGTGAGAGCACCTTGCCGATTAATCAAGGAAATGTGACTTTAGTGACATTTATTACTTTTTATTTAACAAAGGGGGAGAATCAAACCTTGAAGGAATGCACACTAGAACACTTATGCTCGTGGTTGATCTCTGGAAAGAAGTATGCAAGGGAAGGGAGGTGTTGAGGTATGGTTAACAGAACGTATGATGTAACACACGGTATGTTAGTGTATGTTGAGGAATAAAGTAATGTTTGATTGCAGCTCCTTTATGGGTTGTTCATATGTATTCTCCAGGGCTGGAGAAGATGTTACAATAACCAGAATGCAGGACAAGCATAAAAGCATGACATAAAAAGTGCAACTACATGGGGGCAGGTGGAAGAAATGTAATATGCAATATGAGTCCTACTCTCAAATACATTTTAGGTGTTTGATCAAAAATGACTACTTTTTCCACAAATTTGGTTCTTTTGTTTCCTAACATTCCCAGAAAAACAAATGATTGCACATTTTCTGCTTACCTTTAAAATTTTTAGTAGTCACCCATGTAAGGCTTTGAGCCGTCTCCCCAGAAACAAAGAGCCATAATTATCAAGGTTTTGCATCACCCTCACGCCATACAAGGATTTGCAAGGCTGATGAACAACCTAAGTGCTATTTATTAAGCCACCAAGGCCACCTTGGCAGACCCTGTAAGGCTTGATAAACCTGGAATAATGCAAGGCTGCGCAAATCACTGCCTTGCATAATTCTGCATTGGGGAGGTGTTCCATGGGTGTAGCATAGTTGTTTCTACACATTCACCCATGGATTTTGGTGCATTTCTAGATGTACCATGAGTGGTAGACCTGAGAATACTTCAAAGTGCTACATCTTCCTAGGTGAGGCATAATGAGGAGAATAATCTTTATTTTTCCTGTTTGTTCCTGTTTCTATCTGGGCTGCATCCTGCAGCACACATAGAAAGAGGTAAACACCTCTTAGGATTGTTTTTGTGCAGGAAGGTGTCCCTTCTTGCACAATAATAATCCTGCCTACAATGCAGGCACCCTTGCACTATGGTGCAAGGGTAACTGCATTGGCATTAGGCAGCTAAAAGTGTGCCGACACCAGGAAAGGACAGGAATGTGCTTATAATATTAAGTAGGACACACTTCTGCTCTTTCGCTTTCACACTGCACAGCATAACAAGGTGGCTTGCTGCATTACGAAGACCATTCTCGATTTTCATGAGGTCAAGCCACCAAGCAAAATAAGGATTGTCCAACATTGAAACCATGCTTCTCTGTAATATGAACCTCTGTCATTGAAAACTAAAGAAGTGGTGTTTGCAGATATGCTGACCTTATTTTAATGGGGCCAGTTTTTCCAGTAACAGGATACACAAGTAAGGGGCATATTTACACCCTAATTGCACTGAATTTGCTTCATTTTTGTAAACGTAAATTTGGCTACAAAACTATTTCCATATTGATATTTTGACGTTAGACCCATCTAACATCAAAATATTGGAGCTTGAACCATTTTTTAGATGCGTGAACCTACCTTGCGTCAATGAGATGCAAGGTAGGCATTCCCATCTAAAAAATGGTGCTATCCCTATAGCCCCATATTTATCCCCCATGCTAAAATGACGCACGGGTGGGAGGCGGGGCTAAATAATGGTGCAGAGCTTGCTTTGTACTATTATTTAACGCCTGGGTCAGACCAGGCGTTAAGGGACCTGTGGACCCATTTCAATGGTTAAACACCATGGAATAGGTCCACAGATGCCCTCTTCAAACCCCAGGAACACCCCCATCCACACCAGAGGGACACCGGAGGATGAGGGACCCCATCCTAGGTCAGTAGGGTAAGTATAGGTAGGTATTTT